>NW_006400084.1:1618743-1630514 GCF_000299155.1 Elephantulus edwardii
CTAGTCCATTATCTCCTTGGTCGCATGGTTTCTGCTGAGAAATCAGCACTTTATCTTCTTTGTTCTCCGTTATAGCTTACTCTTTGTTTCTCTCTCATTGAAGAGCCAATATAATTCTTAATGGAGAAAGACTAAAACCATTTTCCATGCAAACAGGGACCAGAAAAGGATGCCTACTGTCACCATGTCTATTCAATATTGTACTGGAAGTACTTGCCAGGGCACTACGACAAGAGAAGGAAATAAAAGGCATCCAGATTGGCAAAGAGATAGTTAAAATATGCAGATGATATGATAGTGTACATAGAAAATCCCAAAGACTCAACATAAAAACTCTTAGAGCTAGTAGGACAATTTAGTAGAGTGGCAGGATATAAGATCAATATCTAAAATTCAGCGGGATTCCTCTATAGTAACAAAGGGAACTCAGAGAAGGAAATAAAGAAAGCAAACCCATTTATAATAGCCAATCACAAATTGAGATACTTCGGAGTGACCCTAACTAGAGACATAGAAGACCTATGCAAAGCAAACTACAGAGAATTTTTGTAAGACACAATAAAAGACCTAAAGAAATGGGAAAATGTGTCCTGTTCATGGATAGGAAGACTCAATATTGTGAAAATGACAATCCTACCAAAAACAATCTTCTTATTCAATGCAATCCCAACAAAGATAATAAATTCATTTTTCAAAGACATGAAAAGGACATTGCCAAGTTTATTTGGAGAGACAAGAGACCCCAAATAAGCAAAACACTACTGAGAAACAAAAATGAAGTGGGAGATATAGCACTCCCTGACCTCAAAACCTACTACACAGCGCTAGTAACCAGAACAGCACAGTACTTGTACAATGACAGGCACATAGATCAGTGGAACAGAATTGAGAACCCAGAAATAGACCCAGCTATCTATGGTCAACTGATGATATTCAACAGGGAAATCAAACCTATCAAAAGGGGAAATGACAACCTCTTCAACAAATGGTGCTGGCAAAACTGGACTTCCACCTGCAGAAAGTAGAAACAGGATCCACATCTCACACCATACACAAAAAATCACCTCAAGGTGGATAGGATACTTCGGAGTAAAGCCCAAAACCATAAAGTTTATGAGACAAACTGGGTTCAAGCTTAGAAGGTCTAGTCTATGGTATAAAGAGACTGCCAAATACAGCCAGAAATGTATAATCTGTGTATGTAAAAAACTTTTTCCAACAGGGTGAAAAGAAAACCTACTGATTGGCAATACCATCTCAGACATGAGTCTCATAATGAAAGTTTACAGAATACTCCCAGGCTTCCAAAAGAAAAAGCCTGATAATCCAATTAAAAAATGGGCAAAGACATGAAAAGAATTTTCACAGAGGAAGATATCAAATGGCCAACAGACACATGAAGAAATGCTCCAAACCACTGGCAATAAGAGAGATGCATATCAAAACTGCAATGAGATACCATTTCACTCCAGTAGCAGTGGCAAAGTTTAACAGGACAGCAAGTAATAAATTCTGGAGATGTGGTGAGATAGGAACTTATACATTGTTGGTTGGATTGTACAATGGTACAACCACTCTAGAAGGCAGTTTGGCTCTTCCTTAAAAAGCTGAACATAGAAATTCCATACGACCCAGCTATTCCATTGCTTGGAATATACCCCAAGAAAATGAGAACTGAGGCTCAGATGGAAACTTGTACACCAATATTCATAGTAGCCTAGATGCCCAACCACAAATGAATGGATTGAGAAGTTGTGGTACATTCATACATTTGAATACTACACAGCATACAGGAGCAATTATTTTGTAAATTACTACCTAACTTGGGAGGGACTAGAAAGCATTGTGCTTTCTAAACTAACTCAGTTCCACAAGGACAAATCCTGAATAAAACCTTTATTGTAGAATGAATATGAGGATCCAAGCTGGGGGAGGGGAGGGTGGAAATAGAAAGGTAGAGTTGGGAAGGAAGTAGGATGTTAGTCATAGGGTTTTACAATTTGATGAGTGGATGGGGTGAAGGAAATGGGAAGGATTTTTTGTGAAAAACAATGTATTCATGCTTTGTAAATAGATCAGAGTAATAAAAAAAAATTTAAAAATCCTATAAAAATCTCCAAAGAAAAGTTTGTTGGAAGAAGCTCAACAAAGATTTGAAAATAACAAAGCTTTTCTATGTTGTTTGCCAATGAATATTAAAAATTGCAGTTGAACAAAATAGCAGTTAAGGAAAATGAAGCAAATAAATATATTGTAAAATCAAAGCTACCATCAACAAAAAATGAGCCCACTGTGTTAGTCATTGTGTCAAATATTGTGATTAAAAAAATTTACTAATTTTAAGAAATGCATAATGTATGTACATTTCTCTTAAATAAAGACTGCAACATAAAGCAAACAAAAGAATGGCTGGAATGTTGAACTATGGGAAAAGGTAATTACTACACAAGGATGATTCTTTTCCCCTTCTCAAACTTTTGGCTAGGAAAAATTGTAGCTAAGCATGATTCTTTTAGCTTCCACCTTCAGACATTTATGCTGTGTTTTAATTCCAAGAGCATTGCTTTCATATGTTTTTACTAAAAATGAAGCTGTAGCTAAAGACAATTTAAGACACTGCTCCTGCTGTAGAACTCTTTTTAGGAGGCACAGGAAGCTTGTAAATTTCTAGTTCCGAATAAAGAATCAGACCCACAAGAAAAAGACTGATAACCACAAAATGGACAAAAGACATGAAAAGACTCTTCACAAAGGAGGGCATTCAGATGATCAAGAAACAAATGAAAATGTACTCAGTATTATTAGCAATCAGAAAGGTATAAATAAAAATTACAACGAGATACCATCTCACTCCAGCAGCAGAAGCAAAGCGTATAAGTGTGTAATAACACAACAAATAAAAAATATTGGAGAGAATAAAAAGAGATTGGGACTCTTATGAACTGCGGGAGGGGTTGTAAATTGGTACAAAACATTATAGAAGGCAGTTTGGCGTTTCCTCAAAAAGCTGAACACAGAAATCCTATATGATCCAGCTATTCCACTGCTAGGAATATGTTGTTATGGTTGTGTGCCGTCAAGTTGCCTACAACTCATAGTGACCCTACGTACAACAACTCTGAACTCTACTCTATTCTAAGCCAACCTTATGGTCTCTGAAACACCTACCCCCATTACCCCCATCACCAAGTCAATCCATCTCATTCAGGGTCTTCTTCTCTTGCACATCCCTCCAACCTCCCAAGTATAACGTCCCTCTCCAAGGAATGGACCCCCGTTTCAACATGCGTAAAATACGTCAGATGGAGCTTCAGAATTGTTGCCTCCAAAGAGCAGCCTGATTTCACCCTCTACAGGATAAACCTGTTTGTTCTCTTAGCAGTCTGTTCTCCAGTAATTTCAAGATGGATCCAGAAATGGCCTTTTCAACTATGAAAGCAACCACTATCATTCAAATTTACATACCTATGAGCCAAAAAGGAGGAAATAGATAATTTCTATCAACTGCTGCAGTCAGAAATTGATCGAACATGTCACCAAGATGCATTAATAATAATGGATGACTGGAATGCAAAAATTGGGAACTAGGAAGAAGGATGAGTAGTTGGAAAAAAATGGAATTGGCAACAGAAATGACCCTGGAGATAGAATTATAGAATTCTGTACAATTAATGATTTATTTGTAGCAAATACCTTTTATAAGAAACATAAACACAGGTTATACACATGGGTTTCACCTGATGGGAGGCACAGGGATCAGATTGATTACATCTTTGGGAGGAATCGTTGGAGAAGTTCAATATCAGCAGTAAAAACTAGGCCAGCTGTTGATTGTGGAACAGACCATCAACTGTTCAAATTAAAACTAAAGAAGGTTAATCATATCCACAGGAGTAAAAATTTGAACTTGAGTCTATCTCCCGTGAATTTAAAAACCAACTCAGGAATAGGTTTGAGTCCTTAACACTAATAAATGAAGACCAGAGAAGGTGTGGGAAGATATAAAGAATATGATTCATGAAGAATACAAAAGGTCATTACTAAGAAGGAAGAAGAGGAAAAGACTAAAATGGATGTTAGAAGAGACTCTGAATATTGCACTAGCGTGCCGAGAAGCCAAAGCAAAGGGAAGAAATCAAGAAGTTAGGGACCTGAACAGAAGATTTCAAAGGGCTGCTCTGGAAGACAAGGCAAAATATTATAATGAAATGCGCAAGGAGCTAGAGTTGGAAAATCAAAAGGGCTGAACTCGCTAACATTTCTTAAGCTGAAAGAACTAAAGAATAAATTCAGGCCACAAGATGAAATGCTTCAGGATGCTATGGGTAGAATGGTTCAGGAAGCACTAAAAGAAGATGGAAGGAGTATACAGAATCATGGATGAAAAATAATTGGCTGACAGAAGAATTTCAAGAAACAACATATGATCAAAGAGCAATGATGATGAAGGAGGAAGTGCAGACTGCTCTGAAGGACATGGCAAAAAATAAAAGAACCAGGCTTTGATGGAATATCAATTGACGTAGTTCAGTAAACAGATGCTGCCCTGCATGTGCTCACCAGTTGTGCCAAGAAATCTGGAGGACAACCACTTGGCCAACTGACTGGAAGAGATCCATGTTTATCCCCATTCCAAAAAAGGTGACCCAACAGAGTGTGGAAATTATTGAACAATATCATCAATATCACACATTAGCAAAATCCTGCTGAAGATTATCCAGAAAAAGACTGGAACAGTAGAACAGAGAACTACCAGAAATACAACCTGGATTTAGAAGAGGTCATGGCACTAGGGATATTATTACCAATGTCAGATAGATCTTAGCAGAGATCAGAGAGTACCAGAAGAATGTTTGTGTTTCATTGACTCTTCAAAGGCATTTGACTGTGTGGGTCACAATAAATTGTGGCTAACCTTGAAGAAAATGGGTATCTCAGAACACTTGATTATGCTTGTACAAAACCTATACTTGCACCAAGAAGCAGTCCTCAGAACAGAGCAAGGAAACACTGCATGGTTCAAAATCAAGAAAGGAGTACGTCAGGAGTGAACCCTGTTTCCATACCTTTTCAATCTGTATGCAGAACAGATCATTCTGGAGGCAGGGCTTTATGAGGAGAAATACGGCATCAGGATTGGAGGAAGACTCAATAAGAATCTATGATACGCAGATGACACAACCTTGCTTGCTGAAACTGAAGAAGACCTGAAGCACTTGCTACAAGAGGTCAAAGACTGTAGTCTTCAAAATGGATTGACGCTCAACATCAAGAAGACAAAGATTCTCACCATTGGGCCAACTGATGGCACCATAATAGATGGAGGAGAGATTGAGATTGTTAGCAACTGCAGCTTACTTAGATCCATAATCAACACTCTTAGCACCAGCAGTCAGGAAATAAAAAGACAAATTGCACTGGGAAAAATCTGCTGTCACGTACCTCTCCAGAGTGCTGGAGAACAATGATGTCAATCTAGATACATAGGTGCACCTAATCCAGGCCATGGTCTTCTGAATTACTTGTTTTTGCTTCAGAGAGTTGGACAATGACTAAGGATGAGAGAAGAAGAATAGATAGATGCCTTCAAGCTGTGGCGCTGGAGAAGAGTCTTGAACATACCATGGACTGTCAAGAAAACAAATAGGTCTGTCTTGGAGAGGGTGAACCAAGACTGTCATTGAAGGCTAAGATTTTGAAGCTCCACATCACTTACTTTGGGCATTCAGCCAGGAGAGATTGGTCCTTGGAGAAGGGCTTCATGCTCAGAAGGGTGGACAGACAGTGCAGGAGAGGGAGACCCCAGATGAGATGGATTGATAAAGTAACTGGAGCAATGGGGGTTGGTGTGTCTGAATTAATGAGACTGGCTCAGGGCAGGGAAGGGTTCAGAGCTGTTGTACATAGGGTCACTATACATCACAGGCACCTAAATGGCGCATAACAACAATAATATTCTATGACAGGTTTGAAAGCAGGAGTGACATCCACTTTCTAAATAACATGCCTCCGGAAACTCTATGAACTTTGATAAATGTCAATAGTTGTAGAGGAGCTTCAGTCCTTTTGTTCATAGAGTCACTATGGATTGTACTCGACTAGAAGGCAATTAACAATAACTTCTCCAGCACCACAGCTCAAAGGCATCAATTATATTTCTATCATCCCTAGTCATTGTCCAGTATTCTGAGGAATAGGATGTAATTATATATAAATTTCCCCCATGTACTTATTGTTATTTTCTGTAAGTTTAAAACTCATGTAATATTAAATTTATGTGGCTAGCCATTGAGACAGTTGAATAAACACTTCCTACTTGATGCTCTGGTAGATTTGTCTGCTTGAACTTTCAAATGGGAACTGGTAGTGAAGAATCTTTGTATTCTGGACACAGTGAGTAAACACTCTGGAAAGCTCCAGGATTATAAAAATGAAATTAATTTCAATTAACGTGCTAGGATTATATCCCAAGGAAATCAGAACTAAGACATG
Organism: Elephantulus edwardii; assembly: GCF_000299155.1. Taxonomy (NCBI): domain Eukaryota; kingdom Metazoa; phylum Chordata; class Mammalia; order Macroscelidea; family Macroscelididae; genus Elephantulus; species Elephantulus edwardii. The sequence goes on from NW_006400084.1 coordinate 1,625,236, forward strand.
AATGGATATTTGTATACCAATGTTCATATCAGTGTTATTCACAATAGCACGAAAGTGGAAACTAAATGCCCACCAATAGAAGAATGAATTGAAAAATTGTAGTACATGCATATAATGGAATACTTATGCAGCACTAAGGAAACAGTGATTTTGTAAAATTCTATATAACTAGAGAACATTCTACTGACTGAAAAGTAAAGAATACCAGAAGATTGTCTGGTTATGATTTATTGACTATGCAAAGACATTTGACTGTGTAGATCATAACAATTTTTTTTGAGAAGAATGGGAGTCCCAGTGCACTTAATTGTGCTCTTGTGAAACCTATACCTAGATCAGGAGGCTATTGTATGAACAGAGAAAGGGAATACTACATGGTTTAAAATTAAGAAGAGAGTGTGTCAGGGTTGTATTCTCTTTTTGTACCTATTCAATTGATATGCTAAACAAATTATTTGAGAAAAAGGGCTCTATGAAAAGAAATGTAGCATCAGGATCAGTAATCTGTGTTATGAAGATGAGACAACTTGCTGAAAGTAAGGAGGACTTGAAGACATTGTTACAGAACATCAAATAATACAGCCTTCAATATGGATTGCATCTCTATGTCAAGAAAACAGATTCTTACCACTTGCCTGAAAGGCAACATCATGAAGGGTGAAGTAAAGTTTGAAATTGTCAACAACTTCATTGTCCTTCAATCCACCTCTGGTATCAGCAGTCAGGAGATCAGAAAATGTATTACACTAGGAAAGTCTGAAGTTAGGGACCTCTCCAAATTATTGAGGAATGATGATGTCTGTTTGAGGACTAAAATGTGTCTGAAGGCCTGGACTTTCTGATAACTTGCTATGCATCTGAGAGCTGGATAATGAATAAGGATGACAAGATGAATTGATGCCTTTGAGCTGTGATGTTGGAAAAGAGCGCTGAAAATTCCATGGACAGCCAAAAGAACAAACAAATATGTTTTAGAGAAGATAAAGCCAGAGTCCTTGGAGATAAGGATGGTTGAGGATTCACCTCACATACTTTTGGCATGTTACTAGGATGGGTTATTCCTTGGAAAGAGACCTGATGCTTGGAAGAGTGGAGGATTGTCGAAGGAGCGGAAGACTTTTGGTCAGGTGGATTGACACAGTGACTGCCACAATGGGTTCTAATAGGTCAGAAAGTGTGAGGATGGCACAGAATAGGACAGGGTTCAAATATGTAGTTCATAGAGTGACTATGGGTTATACCTATCTTAAGAGCACCTAATGGCAAGAACTAATTATAAGAAATTGGATAAAAAAGGTTAGGTTGCTGATTTTATTTTATTTTTTTTTTAGAGAGATGCCTACTCTTATTATTTAAATTTTCCTGGCATCATCACTTTAAAAGTCACCTAAATATTTTGGCTCAGAGTATGTGGTGCTAAAATAATTTAGACATTGCACTACAGAATGACCAGCCAGGGAAGGTGGGTGCTCAATCCCCTTCAACCACTATATCATGAGTAAACAACAAGGATTCCTTCTTGCCACAAAGAGGCCACATTTCATCTCCCGTAACAGTGAGTTTTTGCTTTGTTTTTTTCTTTGTGATAACATTCATTCTTGCTGCTACTTAACACAGTGGCTGGCACATAGTGGAGTTCTAAGAGTTCTAATATATAATAATTGAACATCAGTCATAATGGTGTTCTATAATTAATGAATGTTTTGCATAAACTAGTTTATCAGGTTCCATCTTAGTGGAGTAATTAACAAATAAATACTCTGAATTATACTAATGTTGGATGAATTAGAATCTAATTATTTGGAAAGTTCATATTTTAGGTAAATAATTCATGATGTAGAAACAAAAGATTCTTAGGTATCATAAATATAGTTCCTGGCTTATGGCGTATTTGAATTATGACTAACTGCATATATAAGTGTGCTATTTTTGTACATCTCATTGTTATTAACATGTACTATATACAATATCACAATCTGTAATTTGTTAATGTTATAATTTTCAGATGTTTGCTTTCAGATGCTCAATTTTATGATTTACTGTTTAAAACATTGTATATAGAGTCAATTTTCTAAAATAAATCAGAGCCTTCAAGTTGTTTAAAACAACCAATAACTTTGCTGAACTTGATATATATAGATTTAGGAAGAAGTGAGATGTTACTGCAAATTGTACAAAGGATAAAAAGAAAAAGGGTACATAATCAATAAAACACAAATAGACGTTTCTTTAAAAAAAAAAGGCATCCTAGAGGTATGTGGTTTGAATCCACCAAATGCTGTGTTGAAGAAGGAGGGGCAATCTCCTCCAGTACCAGTCAGATCTGATTTGATGGTCAGACAAAAATTAATAAAATAAAATAAGGTAAAATAAAATAAAATGAAATGAAAGGGCAGTAAAGAAAAGTGTCACTGATTTGACTATAAACACCATCTTCATTCCCAGGGAAAGAGGTCTGATGGTGCAGTGTGTTTCATGTTGCAGAGACACACAGGAAGGTTGCTCTGAGTTAGAACTGATTCTATAACAGTGGGCTCGGTTTTTTTGTTTGTTTTATTCCCAAGAATAATCCAGATGATTCAGAACCTTCCACACGTGCAGTTACTCCTACAACTGACAATATAAACTGTTATCCAACTGCTCTTCATCATCACATATTTATTCATTCACTGCTGTCATGTCAGAAGTAATTCCTAACTGACTCCTCAATTTTCAAAGTCAGTAAATCACATAGGAGGAGACTCCCCATCTTTTCCTCCCTGGAGCAGCTTGTGGATTCTGGCAGCTCATCTTTGGGTTAGCAGTGTGTCTGCCTGTTAGGCCACCATAGGGTTACATTTGAAAAATTGACATATTATAATGCAAGTGTGTATCAAATTTATCTCTGGTGCTCTAGTATCAAGAAGCAGCACTACAATCCCAAAGGCAAGACGTTTCAGGCCATCAGCTGCTCCACAGATGAAGGATGGGTAATCCTGCGAGTGATTTACTGCTTCTGAAAACCCACTGGAGAGTCAGCTATGGGTTAGTTCTGACTCTACAGTACAGAACAACAACAAGAACAAGAACAACAACAACGTGAGTTCTAAACAATATTCCTAACCCCTAAACCAACTAAAGATACTGATAATAAAGGTAATAATAATGAAAATTAAAAAGCAAAGCAAGAAAAAAAAAATCCAAGATACTTTACTTAAACCAGAAACAGTTTACAATGGAGGCCCAAACCATGCCCCAGTGTAAGTATAAAATATAAAATAAGAGCTCTCCTGTCTTTAAACAGTTGAGTTCTTTGAAGAAACCCAGTTTGGATTCTCCCCTGCCCCCCACGTCCCCATTCCTGAACTAGATACATTTCCTTTTACTTAGTACTTCTGATCATCAGAGTGGTTTAAAATTAAATTGGCTCCACTTCCTTCCACTGATCAATACTTACTTGTAGTAAGTCTAGAGAAGACTTGTAAAAACATATTAGGATTTAGTGACTGGAGTACAGGAATAAAAGACAAATGCTTTACAAAATAAAGAATAGATATTTTGTGCAAAGTGAAATCTATATTTTTGTTTCATTGTAGTTCTGAGAAGATTATAGTGCACTAATAATGTGTTTCTTCATTGATGTCTAAACAAAAATAAAACAAATTCAACTGGACCTGGGAAACACAAACAATATCAACCTGAGTATCTCAGAAGAAAGCAGTGTTGGCGGCATAACCCAAAACATGCAAAAAGTCCTCTTGTCTCTGCTAGTTTGAATTCACCAAGGGCAGTCTCCTCTCATTAAGATTTACAACCTCAGGACCCTGATAAAGGGCTGCCATGAGTCTGATCAATTCGATAGCAGTGAGTTTGGTTTGAGAGAGTGAAGCCTTCACTTTGGAGGGTAGGATTTTGAATCTCCATGTCACATACTTTGAGCATATGGCCAGGAGGCCTTGGAGAGCATCGTTCCTTGGAGAAGAACATCATGCTCGAAAGGGTGGAGGGATAGTGCAGGAGAGGAAGATCCTGGATGAGATGGATTGACACAGTAACTGGGACAATGAGGGGTTGCTGTGCTGGAGTCAGTGAGACTGGCTCAGGACAGGGTAGGGTTCAGAGCTGCTGCACATAGGGTCACTATGAATGGCAGGCCACTTGGAGGGATATAACAACAACAACAACAGACAACAAGAACACAAAATTATAGGCCCTTTTGATAACTGTAACTTATCTACTAAACAAGAAAACAAGGTTTAAAAGAACCAACATTTAGTATTCTAGAGACACTTATAATGCTGTTGTTGTTAGGTGCCATCGGGTCAGGTACTATTCATAGCGACCCTTTCAGTAACAGATCTGAACCCTGTCCTCAGCAACACTTATAGGAGACTGTAATGTTTTAGAAAGATTTTTCTACCCATTAAATGAAGCCACTTTTTCTAAACTCTCCACTAAAAGCACTCAGCAACGCTGTAAGTGATCCCTTCACATGGCTAAGTCAGTAGTCATTGTATATGCTCAGTTGGTTTACCTCCATAATGATGCTTCACATCATTTCATATCCAATAAAAATTCAGCACATTTTCATAGTGTTTAAGGTTGATTTAATAATCTTTTAATTAAAAAGAAATAAACATTTACAATCCATAAAATATTAAAGACAAAACGTTTGTCAAACCTTGAAGGAAAAGGAGGGCAGAAACTCGGGCCCAGCACTCATTCACAGCTGTCAAACATAAATTATGAAATATCCTGGAAAGAAATTTGGTAATAAAGGAATAAGAAGTCATATAATGCACATTTTTTTCTAAATGCAATCATTCCCATTTTAGGAAATTACCACAAACATTTAGTGAGTGGAAATGTGAATACTAAGGATATTCGACACCGTTTGGCTATGCTTCTGAAAAAAGATAGCCAAATTAAATACTCAGCAACAGAGACTTGGTAACATAAATTAGCAGGCCTTAAAAAAAATAATATGGATCTACAGTTCCCTGGGACATATTGCTAAGTAAAAAAAAAAAAGAAAAGGTTTCCAACAAAGTATATAGCACAAATAACTTTCTGTTATTAAAGAATAGTTTATTTATACCGAGAAAGTTGTCTGCTAGTCAAATGAAGACTTTATTTTGATGGTTGAATCATAGGTAATTGTTTTTCCTTTTATTAATATGTGTCTCCGATTTTTTCCATGAGAAACATGAATTAATTATTTAATGAGATATCTAAGATCGTATCTGTGTAAGAACTTGGGAAATAGCAATTCTACCAATATTTTCTATATGTTGTTGTTG
>NW_006400084.1:1634804-1637204 GCF_000299155.1 Elephantulus edwardii
AGTTTGTTATGATCCACGCAGTCAAATGCCTTTGCATAATCAATGAAACACAGATAGACATTCTTCTGGTATTCTCTGCTTTCAGCTAAGAACACTTGAAAAACCAAAATCTTTCCTTTCTTTCATTTTATCTTATTTTCAGGGGGTCCTAAACAGTAGTGTAACTTCACAATTAATATACAGAACCATGTTGGCCACTCCCTAGAATTCTCTTGAGCTCTTTTACATCTGCATCCTCCAACCCTAGTCCCTGACTGTTCATGATCACCCTACAGTTCCGCATTTTCTACAATATCATATACTCTGGTATACAGTAACCAGTCTTTAGAATCTGACTTCTTTTGCTTAGTACAATCTACTTGATACTGAGCCATTACAGGTAGCAGTTGCTGGTTAAATTTTTATTGAGGTGTTATGAATTGTGGAGTCAGAAGTGACTCATAGCTGAAGTCTAGAGGGTTTTCAGAGACAGTAAATCACATGGGAGGAGTAAATCACATGCCTATCTCTCTCCAAGGAAGCAGCTGGTAGATTGGAACCAAATGCTTTTGGATTGGTAGTGCAACTCCTTAACACTGAGCCACCAGAACCCATTTTCTATTAAGTTGTTGTTGATTGGCTCCGAGTTGAGCACAACTCATAGCAACCCTATGAACAAAAGCCCTGAAGCTGCTCTACAGCAATCGACATTTATCAAAGTTCATAGAGTTTACAGAGTCATGTTGTTTAGGAAGTGGATTCAATTATATGGATATGTTTATTCATAGTTTATCAGTTCACCAGCTGACTCCACATCTGGGTTGTTTCCAGGTGTTGGTAATTATGAATAAAGAAACTGTAAGCATTTGTATATTGTTTTTAGATGAATGTGCGTTTTCATTTCTCTTGCGTAAACAAACAGACGTGAGATTGCTAGATTATATGCATCAGAGAGCTGGACAATGACTAAGGATGGCAGAAGAAGGATTAATGTCTTTGAGTTGTGATGCTGAAGCATGTTGAATTTACTATGGACTGCCAAGAGAGCAAAGAGGTTTGTCCTGGAGAAGGTGAAACTGAGTTGCTCCTTAGAGACAATGATTCTGAAACTCCACCTCACATATTTTGGGTATGTTGCCAGAAGGGACTAATTTTTGGAGAAGGACATCATGCTTGGAAAAGTGGAGGGATTGCACAAGAGGGGAAGACCCTGGAAGGATAGATTGACATAGTAACTGGAATAATGGGATTAGGTGTGTCAGAGACTGTGAGACTAGCTCAGGGTAGGGCAGGATTCAGAGATGTTGTTCATAGGGTCCATGTGAGTCGCAGGTGGTTTGATGGCACACAACAACAACAAAGATAGTACAGATTTAACTGTACGAGAATCTGCCAATGTATTTGTCAAACTGACTCTGTTGTGTTGTTCTCACACCTATAATGGAAGAGTTTTCTGATTATTCTATCTTCTGTCATCATTTCTTTTTATAGTTAGATGCCATTGAGTCAAGTATGACTCAAAGTAACCCTATGAATAACAGATCTGAATCTTTTCCTGTCCTGTGTCATCCTCATAATCTGATATACTTGAGTCCATTATTGCAGTCACTGTGTCAATACACCTAAGGGTCTTCCTCTCCTTTGCTGACTCTCCACCTTCCCAAGCATGATGTTCCTTTCTAAGGAAAAACCTCTCCTAGCAACATGCACAGAGTATGTGAGATGAAGATTTATAATTTTTGCCTTCAAGGAACACTCTGGTGAACCTTCTTCTCTAAGACATGACTGGTTTTTTTTGTCAATCTATGGGCTATGCGCCAACAACACGGTTAGAATGCACCAATCTTCTGTCATGCTTATTCATTGTCCAGTTCTCAGATATATAACAAATGATTGAAAAGATCATGGCCTGAATCAGGCACATCTTCAAACTGAAGTCATTGATTTACAGTAGTTTGTAGTCTGATTACAGACTTTCCCAGTGCAATATATCTCCCACACTCCTGACTGCTAGTATCAAGTATATTGATTATGGACCTAAGTAAGAAGTTGTTGGCAGTTTCAATCTTTTCTCTATCTACCACGATCTTACCTATCAGTCCAATGATGAAAATTTTTGTTTTTTTCACATAAAGATGCAATTCATATTGAAAGCTGTATTCTTTGATTTGTAGCAAGTGCTTTGAGTCTTCATTTTCAGCAAGCAGGATTGTGTCATCCTCATCACAAAGATTATTGATGAATCAACCTTCCTCCAATCCTGATGCCCCATTCTTCTTCATAGAGCCCAGCTTCTCAAATAATTTGCTCAGCATACAGACTAAATAGACTTGGAGAAAGGATACAACTCTGACAAATAGTTGTTGTTGTTGTTATGTGCCATCGAGTCGCCTGCGACTCATAGCGACCCGCCCTAAACTC
>NW_006400084.1:1640936-1641600 GCF_000299155.1 Elephantulus edwardii
GGGGTGGGCGGGGAGAAAAGTGCAACAATGAATGAATGGAAATCCAAAATCTCTGTAAATGTTCATTGACATTAATAAAAAAAGGAAAATAATTTTATACATGTTTATAAAGATTAACTCATTTAACCCTATGTGGTATACATTATTATTTCAATTTTACTGGTGAGGAAACTGAGGCAAAGAAATGCTAACTTGCTAACTCAAGTCCACACAACCATTAAGTGATAGATATAAACTGGAACTCAGGTAATATAACCCCATGAAACATACTCTATATCATATGCTATGTTATGCTTCTCTTTTAGTAAATATGGGAAAGACTTGCAATTAAGTGTAGAAGTTCCATTATTATTCTTGCAAAGGTGTTGAAAGTGTATTAATTCTGAAATTAATTTAGTAATATGTTCAGTGTAGCTTATCATAAGACTATGCCACTGAGTAAATGAAAGGATGGCATTGGACTGGTTCCTGCGAGGTCTCCGGAATACTGTGGACTGGTTTACTCTGTGGTCCAGTGATACAACCTCAGCTTTATATACCTAAGAGTTCCCTTAAATCGACTAAACTCAGACATGTTGGTGGATATCAGATACAAAGCTCACTCTATATTGATACGTTAGACCTGGTGGTTATTTATTAATTTAAAATATGATATATTATAATA
>NW_006400084.1:1641700-1661718 GCF_000299155.1 Elephantulus edwardii
GAAATACTCGATTCTGTTTGACAGTATATAATCAGCTTTCTAGGTCTGCCTCCTGATTACTAGGAACATAGTTAGAAGAGGGCTGTGATTTTAACAGCTTGAAACATTCAATCCTAAACGTAAATCCTGGCAAATTGTGCATAAAATAACCCCACTTGTTAATTTCCCCACCATGCATGGGTCTATCCCAGGGCCACAGAGAAGAATCAAGCATCCTGAAGGGGCACTTCAATATGTATCTTTTCATTTGTATACCTCAGATCAACCAACGTTCTCACTGGTATATTCTTTACTTAGAAATACGTATGCAATATATTTAAAATAACTTCTTAGTGTTTTTCTACCACTATCTGTTATTAATTGACCATATATTACAGACCCAGACTGTTTTTAGAATCAGAGATATCATTCAATCATTAATATTTTAGAACGTATTCATGTTGGTAAAATGTTCTGGAATTCCTATCCAAAATATTATCCATGATTTTCTATGAGCCAAATGCCTTTGCTTAATCAATTAAATACAAGTTAACGTTTCCCTGATATTATCTGCTTTCATCCAAGATCCGTTTTGTTTCAGCAGTGATCTCCCTTGTTTCACCACCTTTTCTGAATCCAGCTTGAATTTCTGGCGGTTCTATGTAGATGTTAATGTACTGTTCCAGCTATCTTGAAATAACCTAAAATTTTACTTGCATGTAATAATTTTGTTTGATAATTTGCACATTCTGTAGAGTATCCTCTTTTTGGAGTAGGAATAAATATGAATCTCTTCTAGCCATTTTGTCAAGTAGCTGTCTTCAAATTTCCCATCATAGACTAGTGAGCACGTCCAGGGCTGTATCTGTTTCCTAAGCTACCCCAATCGGATTTCTATTAATTCCTGGGGCCTTACTTTTGTCAATGTCTTCAGTGTAGCTTGGACTACACTTTAGTACCATTGCTTTGTGCTTACATGCTATCTCCTGAAATGATTCAGAGTTGATAATTCTTTTTGATATAATTGTTCTGTGTACTCCTTCCATCATCTTTTGATGCTTATTACTTCTTCAAATATTTTGCCCATAGAATCCTTCAGGCTTGAATTTGTCTTCAGTTCTTTCTGCTGAGCATGTTCTTCCTTTTTGATTTTCTAAACTCCAGGTGTTTGATCATTTTGTTGTAACACTTTTCTTTTGTTTTCTCATTCTGACTTTTGAAATCTTCTATTTAGTTTCCTTACTTTAGCATTCTTTTTTTTAAACATTATTCTGATTTATTTACAAAGTTTGAATACATTGTTTTTTCACAAAAGATCCTTCCCATTTCCTTCACCCTACCCATCCACTGAATTGTACAACACATCCTGACCCCTTTATTTTCACCCTCCCCTTCATACATAGATACTCATTCTACAAAAATGGTCTTATACAGTATTTATCCTTGTAGAACTGAGTTGGTTCATCTTGTATAATGCTCTCCAGTCCTTCCTATGTTAGATAGTTGTTGTTATTATGTGCCATCAAGTTGCCTGCTACTCATAGTGACCCTCTGTACAACAGCTTTAAACCCTGCTCTATCCTCTGACACACACTTACCCTCATTACTCCAGTCGCTATATCAATACATCTCATCGAGGGTCTTCCTCTTCAGCACTGTCCTTCCACTATCCCAAGCATGGTGTCATTATCCAAGGACTGGTCCCTCCTTGCAACATGTCCACAGTATGTCAGATGAAGCTTCTGAATTTGCCTCCAAGAAGCAGTCTGGTTTAATCTTCTCCAGGACGGACCACTTAATTTTCTTAGTAGTCTATGGTTTATTCAATACTCTTCTCCAGCACCATAGCTCAAAGACTTAATCATAGCTCAATTCTCCTTCTAGCATGCCTAGTTATTGTCCAGCTCTCTGATGAATGCATCAGGCACACCGTAGTCTCCAGACTGACATCCTTGCTCTCCAGTACTCTGGAGAGGTCTCTGACAGCAGACTTTTCCAAAACAATACTTTTTTTTTTTATTTCCTGGCTGCTAGTGTCAAGAGTGTTGATTGTGGAGCCAAGTAAACTACAGGGATTTACAATCTCAATCTCTTCACCATTCATCATGGTACTGCCAATCAGCCCAGTGGTGAGAATTTTTATTTTCTTTCTATTGAGCTTCAATCCATATTGAAGGCTGCACTCTTTGACCTTCTGCAGCAAGCACTTCAGGTCCTCCTCAGTTTCAGCAAGCAGGGTTGTGTCATTTGCATAATGCAGATTGTTGATATGTCTTCTTCTAATCTTGATGCCATGTTTCTCCTCATAGAGCCCAGCATCCCAGATAATCTGTTCTGCATATAGTTTGAAAAAGTATTGAGATAGGACACATTCCTGGTGTACACTCTTCCATATTTTGAACCATGCAGTATTCTTTTGTTCTGTCCTGACCACTGCCTCCTGGTCCAAGAGTAGGTTTTGCATAAACATTGTCAAGTGTTCTGGGATTCCCATTCTTCTCTGAGTTAGCCACAGTTTGTTGTGGTCCATACAGTCAAATGTCTTTGCATAGTCAATGAAACACAGATAGACATTCCTCTGGTATGCCCTGCTTTCAGCCAAGATTAATCTAACATTAGCTACAATATCTTTAGTGCCACAGCCTCTTCTAAAAACAGCCTGCACTTCTGGAAGTTTTCTGTTGATGCGCTGTTCTGCTTGTTTTTGGATAATCTTCTAGAGAATCTTGCTTGCATGTGATATTAATGATATTCTTTGATAATTTCCACACTCTGTCAGATCACCTTTCTTTGGAATGTAGACAAATATAGATCTCTAAAAATAATTTCTTCTGTATGCTCCATAGTATTCCATTATATGAATGTACCACAACTTCTCAAACTATTCATTTGTAGTTGGACATCTGGGCTGTTTCCATGTCTTTTGATGGTGAATAATGGTGCTATGAATATTGGTGTACAAGTTTCCATTAGAGCCTCAGTTCTCATTTTCTTGGGGTATATTCCAAGCAATGGAATAGCTGGGTCATATAGAATTTCTATTTTCAGCTTTTTGAAGAAGTGCCAAATTGCTTTTCAGAGTAGTTGTACCATTGTACAAGCCAACCAACAATGTAGAAGAGTTCCTATCTCACCACATCCTCTCCAACATTTATTACTTACTGTCCTGTTATACTTTGCCACTGATGCTGCAGTGAGATGATATCTCATTGTGATTTTGATTTGCATCTTTCTTATTGCCATTGATTTTTTAACATTTCTTCATGTGTCTGTTGGCCATTCAAAAATCTTCCACTGTGAAAATTCTTTCCATGTCTTTTGCCCATTTTAATTGGGTTATTAGTCTTTCTCTTGTGGAGGCCCAAGAGTATTCTATAAACTTTCATTATGAAAATCTTATCTGAGATGATATTGCTGGATGATATGAGATAAAAGGCACCCAGATTGACTAAGAGGTTGCTAAACTATGGCTATATGCAGATGATACAATAGTGTATACAGAAAACCCCAAAGACTCAACAAAAAAAATTGTTAAAGTTAGTAGGTCAATTTAGTAGAGTGGCAGGATATAAGACCAGCATCAGAAATCAAAGGCATTCTTCTACAGTAACAAAGAGAACTCAGAGAAGGAAACCAAGAAGGCAATACCATTTACAATAATAGCTAACCACAAATTGAGATACTTGGGAGTCAACCTAACTATAGCTACAAAAGACATATACAAAGAAAACTACAGAACATTTCTGCAAGCACAATTAAAGACCTAGATAAATGGGGAAATGTGCCGTTCATGGATAGATAGATTCAATATTGTGAAAATGACCATCCTACCCAAAACTATATATTCAAGGCAACCCCAATATAGATGCTAAATGCATTTTTCAAGGAGATTGAAAGGGAAATTGTAAAGTTTGTTTGGAGAGGCAAGAGACTTTGAATAAGTAAGACACTTTTGAGACACGAAAATAAAGGGAGAGATATAGCACTCCTTGACCTCAAAACCTACTGCATAGCCATAGCATTCATTAGTTTTGCCCTCATGCAGGTTTTAGAGTCTCTTTTGACATTAATTTTTGCCTTTTCTTTCTTCTTTGTCTTTGTAATGATTTTTGCTTTTTTTCCAGGAATATCTTGGTACCAGTACCCAGGAAATTAAAAGATGAGTTGCATTTGGAAAGGCTGCTGTCAGAGACCTCTCCAGAGTATTGAAGAATAATGATGTCAGTCTGGAGACTAAGGTGTGCCTGATACAGGCCATAGTTTTTGCAATTATTTGCTATTCATCAAAAAGCTAAAAAATGACTAGTGATGATAGAGAATTCATGCCTTTGGGCTGTGGTGCTGGAGAAGAGTATTGGATATACCATGGATTGCTAGGAGAATAAACAGATTCATTTTGGAGAGGGTTAAATGAGGCTACTCCTTGGAGGCAAGGATCCTGAAGCTTCATCTGACATACTTAGGACATGTATAGGAACATTATGCTTGGGAGCGTAGAGGGACAGCACAAAAGAGGAAGACTCTTGATGAAATGGATTGATTCAGTGATTGGGCTAATGGGGGTAGATGTGTTGGAGACAGTGAGATTGGCACAGGGTAGAGTAGAGCTTAAGGCTATTGTACACAGGGTTACTATGAGTCTCAGGCACTTGATGACACATAATACCACCACCACCAGCATCCTTGATATCAACCTACAAGTCATCTGGTCTTAGTATTTAGTGTTCCATGCCTTACATCTATTCTTGAGAATTAAAAAATTCAATAAGCATAGATTCAGAGTCATATTTCACATTTTGTGTACTAGTTTTAATTTTCTTCATCTTAATTTTGAACTTGCATATGAGTGTGTTCCACAGTTAGTCTTTAACTTTGTTTTAACCGGTAATATTGAACTTCTCCAACATTTCTTTACATGGATGTCTTTCTAAAAGACAAAAGTCCTCAAACTGACATCACTACTCTATAAAAATTTAGACAGGGCCCTAACTGCAGATTTTCCTATTACAGTGCATCTCCTTATTTCCTGACTGCTCGTACCAATGGTGTTAATTGTGGATCCAAGCAAGATGAAGCTATTGACAGTTTTAATCACCTCTCCATCCATTATGACACTGCTTATTGGTCCAGTAGTTGCTGTGTGTGTTGTTAAGTGTCGTCGAGTCACAGGCGACTCATAGCCACCCTATGAATGAAAGTCCTGAACACTTCCTGTATAACTTTCGTTCTTTCTCCAGGTTCATAGGGTCTCCGGAGGCAAGCTATTGTGGAAGTGGATGCCACTCCTGCTTCCAAGCTTGTTTTCATCGGGGAGCTTCACCAAACACTGTCCACCATCGGTAACAGTATTCAGCTTCACAGCAACCACGAGTTACCTCTGTACAGCAAGTGAACATACCAGGGTTACAGGACCTAGAAGAATGTTTCACCAAAAACAAAGGCAGGCCTGAGGGCCGTGGAGTAGCGTCATTCACCTTTGGCTTGGGAGCATGGCTTTCTGTCTGCTAGGCCTATTGCTTGCTCTCTCTTTCTCTATGCTGTTGGTGGTGGTAGTGTTGTTAAGTCACAGGCAACTCATAATACATCCCTGACACTCTTCATTCCCAATTCCAAACCATGTAGTGCTCCCTGCTCTATTCACAGTCTCCTGATCCAGATATAGGTTCCTCATGAGCACAATCAAGAGCTCTGGAATTCCCATTCTTCTCAATGTCAGCCACAACTTGTCATGATCCACACAGTCAAATGCCTTTTCACAGTCAATAAAGCACAATAGACATTCTTCTGGTATGCCTTACTTTCAGCCAAGATCCATCTGACATCAGCAATGATATACCTGGTGCCACGACCTCTTCTAAATCCTTCCCGAACATCTGGCTATTCCCTTTCTATGTACTGTTCCAGCCATTTTTTAATTATCTTCAGCAGTATTTTGCTTGCATGTGATATCAGGGATATTATTTGATAATTTCCACATTCATTTGGATCACCCTTATTGAGAGTAGGAACAAATATGAACCTCTTCCAATCCATTGGCCAGACAGCCATTCTCCAAATTTCCTGCCATAGACTGATGAGTTCATCCAAGGCTGCATCTGTTAATTGAAACAAGTCAATTGGTATTCCTTCAGTGCATCTGACTCAGACCATAATCTTTCCTATTACTAGCTATGCTTCCAAGAACTGGACAATGAATAAGGATGAGAGAAAAAAAAATGATACCTTTGAGCTGTGGTGCTGGAGAAAAGCAATAAATATTCCATGGATGGCCAAGAGAATGAATATATATGTCTTGGAGAGAGTGCATCCAGAGTGTTCTTTGGATGCAAGAATGATGAGGCTTCACATATTTTGGCTAAATTGCTAGGAGGTGCTATTCCTTGAAGAGGAACATGATATTGGGAATGGTGGAGGGTCAGGAAAGGAGAGGAAGACCTTCGATGAGATGGATTGATTCAGTCACAGGGGCAATGGGGTAGGTGTGTCAGAGAAAATAAGGTTGGCACAGGACAGAGCAGGGTTTAGGGCTCTTGTACACAGGGCCACTAGAAGTCGCAAGCAACTTGACAGCACATAACAACAACAGCAACAATAACATCCACAAACAACAACCATGGTAGCAGAAGTCAAGAAATAAAAATAAATCATGTTTTATTGGAAAAAAATATACTCTCAAGGACCTCTTTAAGGTATTAAAAAACAAAGATGTGAGCTTAAAGACTAAGGTACACCTAATATAAGTGATGGTATTTTCAATTGTTTCCTGTGCGCCTGAAATATGGACAGTAAATAAAGATGGCAGAAGAAGAATCAACATCTTGAAATGAGGTGTTTAAGAGTTTTGAATAGTCTATGGACTTCCATAAGAACTAAGAAACATGTCCTGGTGGCAGTACAACTAGAATACTCCTTAGAGGTGAAGATAGTGAAATTTCAACTCATGTACTTTGAGAATATTGTTAGGAAGGTCTTCTTGTTGTTGTAAAGTGCTGTCGAGTCGCAGGTGACTCATAGCAATCCTGTGAAGGAGAGTCCTCAACGTTTGGGTGTCTTTCATCCTTCCTCCAGGTTCATAGGGTTTCCGGAGGCAAGCTATTAAGGAAGTGGATGCCACTCGTCCTTAAGAAGATCTAGTCTTTGCAAAAATACATCATGTTGGGAAAGGTAGAAGGTCAGAAAAAGAGATCAAGACTGTTAAGAAGATGGATTGGCACAGTGACTACAACATTGGGCTTGAACATGGTATAGATCATGAGGGAGGTACTGAAGAGGGCAAATTTCAGATCTGTTGTTCAAGAATTGTTATGAATCACAGTCATCTTGATGGCACTTGCGAACAAAACAACAACAACACATAGTGTTACACTGTTAACCCCAAAATGGGGTCTCTTTGGCAGTTAAAATCCACCTGTGCCAGTTTGGATTAATTAGTGTCAGTTCAAATCCATCAGTGGCTCCTCAGGAGAAATATAGGTAATCTCCTCTGGAGTTTTTCCTCAGAAACACTTTGAGGGCCAACTATGAGTTAGTCCATCCTTACTTGAACACAGTAAGTTTGAGTTTTTATATGGTATAAATGTCTGAAGGTGGCCTTATTTACCAGATCTTGATGGCTTATCTCCGTGTTGTCCCCATGTGTAGAACTCACATTCTTTGTTTTCCTGTGATTATTTTCTTTTGTCTTTCTCTAAAACTCCTGAATTCAAATACCCCTGATGTGCAGGTGATTTGTAAGTCTACATTTTTGTCCAACAAATTTTATTTCCTGAACTAAAGGAAATGAATTTAATTGGAGAAAACGTCTCCATCTAAACATTTTGCTAGTCCCTTAAATCCTTTAAATGAGTACCCCAAACTGAATCCTCCTTTTCATCTGCTTCCAGGATGATGCAAACAGTTTGCACTCATCTATTAATCTAAAGTCACAGGTGACTCATTGGCCCACAACAACAATAAAATTAATTAAAGGTTAGTGTTTAAACTCTCGTAGCAGCACTACAAAAGATAGAGCCTAAAATCTGTTTCCATGAAGTGAATCACCCAGAAAAACCTGTTGTTGTTATGTATTGTTGAGTTGCAACAGTTAGACATGTTAGAACATGGGGTCAACAGAAGTTGGAATTGACTTGATGTCAACAGGTTTGGGTTTTATGTTTTAAATTAATGCAATTAGCATCATCCTAGACATTTCAAATTTTCTTTCTCTTGCTTTCTGCTTCCCACAACTAATTAGTTGTCAAATCTCCTGAGGAATACCTTACAAACTTAATAACTTATCTTCTATTCCTGACATTTGAATTAAGCTTACATCTCACATCTCCTGGATACTAAGATAAACTGAATGTACTAAATATATTTTCTATTTCATTATATTTTATCTCCTTTTCAATCTGTCCACCAACTGTTGAAATACAGCTAGACACCTTAACTCAAGTTTGTCACAGCATGGATGGGGTAATAGGCTCTTGAGAAGAGAACACTTTCTTCTTTCCTGTTGTCTCTGAGAATTTCTTTTTGCTCTTCCTTCAGTTTGTAACTTTGACTACTGTTATTTCATCCTTCTGACCGAGGGCCTAGACTTTTGGTTTCAGATGCCATTTCTGCCTTTGATGCCATGTTCCTTTTGTACAGTAATGCTTTAGAAATTCTTTGATTATTATCTTTGTCTGGGATGCTATTCATCTTTGTTGCTTTTCCTGTTAACTCAGACTAGTTCTACCTTACTCTTTTCCACCACTTTTTTCATATTTATTTTCCATCATGGATCTAATCCCAATCAATCTTCCTTTCCTGTCACCTTTTTTACCCTTAAGAGAAGATGGAAGGAGTACACAGAGTCATTGTACCAAAAAGAATTGGCTGACACCAAAATATTTGATGAAACAACATATTATCAAGAGGCAATGGTGATGAAGGAGGAATTTCAATCTGCTCTGAAAGAACTGGCAAAAATTAAGGCCCCAGGAATTGGTGGGAGACAAACTGACATATTTCAACAAACAAGTATAGTCCTAGATGTATTCATAATGTGTGCCAAGAAATTTGGAGGACAACTAGCTGACCAATGGGAAGAAATCTGTATTTGTTCCCATTGCAAAAAAATTGGAGTGTGGAAATTATTGAACAATGTCATTAACATCACAAGCAAACAAAACCCTGCTAAAGATTTTACAAAACAGTTTTTATTTTCTTTTACTGGAAACAGTAAATAGAGAACTACCAGAAATATAAAGTGGGTTTAGAAGAGGCACTGCATCATTGCCAATGTTAGATGGATCTTGGCTGAAAGCAAGAAGAATATCCATTTGTGTTTTATTGATTATGCAAAGGCATTTGACGGTGTGAATCATAACAAATTGTGGCTGACGTTGAGAAGAATGGGAATCTCAGAACACTTGATTGTGCCCATAGGAAACCTATACTTAGACCAGGTAGCAGTTGAGAGAACAAAGTAAGGAAATATTGCATGATTCAAAATCAAGAAAGAAGTGCAAGAGGAATGCATCCTTTCTCAATACCTTTGCAATAATATGCAGAACTGATCATTAGGGAGACTAGACTTTTTGAGGAATGTGGCATCTGGATTGGAAGAATACTGATCAACAATTTGTATTATGCAAATATACACAACTTTGCTTTCTTGGAACTGAGAAGGATCTAAAGTTTTTGCTGCAGAAGGTCAATATGTGCAGTCTTTAATATGGATTGCAGCTCAATATTGAGAAAACAAATATTCTCACCACTGCTGGACCCATTCGTAACACCATGACAGATAGAGAAGAAGTTGAGATTGTTGACAATTACATCTTGCTCAAGAAATTTGGAGGATAACCCCCTGGCCTACTGACTGGAAGAGATCTATATTTGTTCCTATTCCAAAGAAAGGTGATCCAACAGAGTGTGGAAATTATGTAACAATATCATTGATATCACATGCAATCAAGATTCTGCTCAAGATCATCCAAAAATGACTAGAACAGCACGTCAACAGAGAACTAACTACCTTAAGTGCAGGCTAGATTTAGAAGTGGCTATGGCACTAGAGATATTAGAGCTAATGTCAGATGGATCTTGGATGAAAGCAGGGGGTACCAGAGGAATGTCTGTGTTTCGTTGATTATGCAATGGCATTTGACCATGTGGATCGCAACAAACTGTGGTTGTCTTTGAGAAGAACGGGAATCCCAGAACACTTGATTGTGCTTTTGCGAAAGTTACACTTGGACCAGGAGGCAGTCATCAGAACAGAGCAAGGAAACACTGTGTGGTTAAAAATTAAGAAGGATGTGCGTCAAGTGTGTGTCCTATCTCCATACCTTTTCAATCTATATGCAGAACGGATTATAAGGGAGGCTGGGCTCTATGAGGAGAAGTGTGGCATCAGGATTAGAGGTAGACTTTTCAATAATCTGCATTATGCAGATGGCACAACCTTGCTTACTGAAACTGAGGAGGACCTGAAGTGCTTGTTGCAGAAGGTCAAGGACTGCAGCCTTCAATATGGATTGAAGCTCAATATCAAGAAGACAAAGATTCTCATCACTGGGCCACATCATGATAGATAGTGAAGAGATTGAGATTGTTGACAGCTTTTATTTCTTTGGCTGTACAATCAACATTCTTGGTACTAGCATCCAGGAAATTAAAAGATGAATTGCATTGGGAAAGTCTGCTGTCAGAGACCTCTCCAAGGTACTGAGGAGCAACGATGTCAGTCTGGAGACGCCATGTTCTTTGCAATTACTTGCTGTGTGTCAGAGAGCTGGACAAAAACTAGGGATGATAAAAGGAAAGTTGATGACTTTGAGCTTTGGTGCCGGAGAAGAGTATTCAATATAGCATGCACTGCTAGAACAAGTCCATCCTGGAGAGGGTGAAACCAGGCTGCTCCTTGGAGGCAAGGATTCTGAAGCTTCATCCAACATACATTGGACATATTGCAAGGAGGGAAAAGTCCTTGAAGAGGGATGTCATGCTTGGGAGAATGGAGGAACAGCCCAGGAAAGGAAGACTCTTGATGAGATGGAATGATTCAGTCACTGGGGTAATGGGGATAGGTGTGTCAGAGACAGTGAGATTGGCAAGGGTTACAGCACGGTTGCGGGCTGTTGTACATAGGGTTGTTATGAGTCACAAATGACTTGATGGCACGTAAAAACAGCAACAACAACACATATAATACTCTGATTTGTTTACAAAGTTTGAATATGTTGTTTTCCACAAAAGATCCTTTCTATTTCCTTCACCCCACAAACCCATCAAATTGTGCAACCCTATGTTTAACATCCTACCTCCCCATCCTCACCCCTCTATTTCCACAAATAACATCCCTTCTTACACTGTATTCTTCCTTACTGTATTTTCTTCTTTTTTTAAAAAAATTATTGTATTATTTTTACGTGTACCGTCAAATCAGATCTGACTGGTACAGGAGGAGATTGCTCCCTCCTTCTCCAGCAGAGCATCTGGTGGACTTGAACTGCGTACTTCTGGGATTGCAGTGCAGCATCTTGCCACTAGGCCACCAGAGCTCCCTTGTATTTTCTTCTTTTATGCTGTCCACTTGTCTTGAGTGGAAATTCAGATAGTGCTATTACCTTCTTGAGCTACACATTCTGTATCTCCCAGCAAAAGCAAACAATTCTTGTTAAAATAGGTAAGACACTTTACCATCTTGACCCAGCTTATATTTTCAAGGTTAGCTTTTATTATTCCTCCATAAAAACCTTTGCTCCAGGTAAAATCAAGTCATTCTTCTCCCCTTGTATTCCCTAACATTTGGTTTATTCTAGTAAATTTGTTGTTGTTATGTGCCGTCGAGTCGCTTGAGACTCATAGCGACCCTAAGTACAACAGCCCTAAACTCTGCTCTGTCCTGTGCCAATCACACTGTCTCAGACACTCCCATCCCAATTACTAAGTTATTTATTTCTCCTTAATAAAAATTCTATTCATTCTTAAGAAAGTTCACTTATTTTTTAGTTCTTTCATGTTACCCAATCTGAAAAATATTCTTTGGCCCTTTAAATTAGGAAAATATTTTTTTCTGTTTGTTCATTTTTTACTACACTTTAATGTTATTTATATATATATTTCCCCCACTCTATCAGACTATAAATTTATTGCAAGTACAAACTACATATTATTAGCCTTCATATTCTCACCCTGTGCCTAGCTAGTACTTTGCTTTTAAAGGAGTTTAATGACATAAATCTATTGAATGAAAGAATGACATAATGAAAAATTACTATGGTCTTAAATATGATTCTCCTTTTTCTCTACTTCATCACCTTGTTGTAAAATTTTCTTCTTTAACCCCATAAATGCATAAGGGTGGATATTTTAAAGCAAAGATGTCCATTTTTTCTTTATTGCCCATTTTAAGTTTTTTCCTGGATCACTGTCTTACAGGGTGCCATTTTATAATTTAGCTTTCTCTCTTCTGATCTAATTACAAGTATACAGATTGCAGCTTTTCCTCCCTCAACTGACTGTTTGGGAAATGTCTAACCTAATGGTTTGACCTGAAAAGTCATAAAGTCAGGTTTGTGCTGGATCCCAGCCCAGTGTAAACAGCAGGGAGAAACGACAGTGCTACGCTCATCACTTCACCGGTTAAGTTGTCATTAAAAGGTAAACACCTGATACCAGAGCGTCTTTATATTTCACTGCACAGCAGGAGTTTAAACTTGCCAACTGATTGCTTTAGGGCTAGGTTGGGAAAAACTACTGTATCTCCATGTACCATCCAATAAAGAATATAGTGTCTGTTGTATTATTGGATGTGTCCACAAAACAGACCTATGGTAGATGTAGAGCTATGGTTTAAGAAAGGAGAAATACACAGGGTCTAGGAGCTAGGATTTATAAGGGAGCTCTTTTGGCTTAGTGGTAAGAAGCTGCACTGCAATCCCATAGGCATGCAGTTCTAATTCACCAGCTGCTTTGTGGGAGAAGGATGGAAATGACCTGCCTCTGTAGTCTCGCTGGAGGGTCAGATATGAGTCGATTCCAACTTGAAAGCACACAACAACAACAGTTGTTAAAGAATTCTTGTGGTATAGTGGGTAAGGTTTTGGCTGCTACCAAAAGTCAGTGGTGTAAACTAGTCAGTCATTCTACAGTAAAGGATAAGTCAGTCGGCTTCCTAAAACATTCTGGCCTTGGACTCTTATGAACAGTTCTACTCTGTCCTACAGAGTATTCTCAACAGCCGATGGACTTTAGTTATTCTATGTAGGAATAGAGAATAGAGAAAATCGCACTGTGTGTTTAGAGTATTGCTGTTAATAGGAATCTCTGTGTCACAGCAACTTTCTTTGTTATTACAAAATTATTTGTTATAAAGGATAGAAGTATACGGTGCTAGACCTATGAGCTAATATAGACCAGAAAACATAAAGATTCAAATTCTAGCTATACATGTTATTATTGTATGTTCAAGATTGGGAAAAATATCTAACTTTTGTGATAGCTTCTTTGTTAGTACCTAGTTTCATAGTCTGAGATTCAATGACTAATTAATGCCTCTTTATTGCATTTTGATGAAACTCAAAGACTATAACCTTCAGCTTAGACCACTTCTCAACATAAATAAGGATCTTCGCAACTAACCCAATGTATATGAACTTTGTAATCTCACAAATATAGAATAAAAATTAAAAATAAAAATAATCTTCACGACTGTGTTAATAGGAAACATCAAGCCAAATGGAGATAAGAATGAAGATTTTAAGAATTTAATTTTACACGTACCCACAACCAATTGTCATAAAAGCAGCAGTCAAGAACTTAATTGATTAATTACGTTAGACAAATCTGCAGTCAAGGATCTCTTTAAAGGGTCCCTGACTCAAGTGACAGTATTTGCAATTGCTTCATGTGACAAAGTTTAACAATGAATAGGAATATTGAAAAAGAATTGGCACATCTAGATTGTGGTAGTGGTAAAGAATAATGAGTATGTCATGAATTGCTGAAAAGTAGAAACAATTCTGTCTTGGAGGAAGTGCACCAAGTGTTCTGGAGGCAAGGATGGTGAGACTTCATCTCATTTATGTTGGGCATGTTAGCAGCAGCAGGTGCCAGTCCCTGAAAAAGGGTCCTTGGTGAGATAGCATGTCAATGAAAGAGAGGAAGCCCCGTAATGGGCTGGATTGATACAGTGACTGAAACACTGGATTTAAACACGGCAGGGACTGTTAGAAAGTGGTATGCAGTGTTGTTGTGAATTGGAACTGACCTGATAGCATCTAACTGTAAAATCTTCTACACCAGAATTTTGTCCCTAGAGTCCTTCAGTATTGCAGGCGTGCATTTCTGTTCAGTTCACTTAGCTTGAGAAGTGATAAATGTGTTCTTCCTTTTTGATTTCTTAACTCTGGCATTTTGCACATTTCACTTTGGTTTGTACTCTCAAGCTATCCTTTGAAATATTCTGCATAGTTCTATTGCTTCTTTATTTCTTTCATTTAGCTTAGCTTATCAATATTCTAGAACAAGTTTATGATATCTAATTTAGTCTTTTCTTTCCTGTCTGTCTTTTAAGTGATCTTTTCCTTTCATCCTGTATTATACCCTTGATATCATCCCAATCTCATTTGATTTTTTGCTGATTAGTGTTCAATGTATCAAACATTTCTATTATTGATTATCTCTTAATTCAGCTTGAAAACACCCTAGGTTGTATTTTGGCTCTCATATAGATTTGTTTTCATTCTTCTTTAGTTTCAACTTGAACTTGAATATGGTCACTTGATGAACTCTTCCACAATGAGTCCCTGGCCTTGCTCTCATTGATCGTATTGAGCTTTTCCACCAGCTTTTTCCACAGATGTAGCTGAATTGATTACTGTGCATTCCATTGAACAAGATCTGTGGGTACAGGATATAGTGACCTTTTATTTTTAAAAGTTATTTGCAGTGTACAAGTAGTTTATTGTACATTATTCTAAATATTGAGCGATACAGAAAGCTTCAAAAGAAGACTGAAAGAACACACAGAGCCTTTATACCAAAAGAAATGCTTGATGTTCTAGGGGCCAGTCCCTGGACAAAGATGTCACATATTGTATATCAGAGGGTAAGTAGAAAAGAGGAAGACTTGCCAGGAGAGATGGACTGATACAGTAGCTGGAACAGTAACAACAACTCCTCACTTACGTAGCTAACGTGGTTGTAGGGAGCCCTTTAAAGGGCAGAGGGATTTAAAGATTTACAGTGAAACGTCCTGTTTTGTGCCTACAGAGAGGGCAGTGAACAGTTTGAATTATGAGATACTTTCTCAGAAATGCCATTTTTATTACTTTCAAATGGGCACAATAAATATGCTGGGCTAACAAAATGTTACTGGCGTGTTTTGCCAAATATAGATCTTCATATGAATGTATCAGAATGATATGTAATTAACTTTTATTGTTTATACATCAGTATGAAATTTTAAAGTGGTTGAAAATGTCTCATTCCTTTAAGTGTTTATAGGAAAACCACTGCTACAAAGTTTTACACGATGTAAAGTCAAGCAGGATGCATGGTTATCCTAATAGATTTGAACCCTGTCTTATCCTGTGCCATCCCTTTCATCTCCGACACACTTGAGCCCAATGCTGCAGTCACTGTCAATCTATTTCATTGAGGGTCTTCTTCTTTTTCATTGACCTTCTTCCTTTCCAAGCATGATGTCTCTTTCCAAAAACTACCTGTCTTCTAGGAACACGCCAAATGTATGAGAGATGAAGCTTTAACATCTTTGCCTCCAAGGAGCACTCTGGCTGCACTTTTCCCCAAGACACGTATATTTGCTCTCTTGGTAGCCCATGAGATATTCTGTACTCTTCTCCAACACCACAGCTCAAAGGCATCAGTTCTTCTGTCATAGTTATTACTTGTTCAGCTTTAAGATGGTCTATGTAAAATTTTCTGTTCTAAACATAAACTTTAAAAAAATTATAATGTTAATCAAAGTTTACAAAGCAAATACTTGTTAGTTGATAATTTATACACATTTTGTTTTGTGAAATTAGTTGCAGTCAATTCAGTACAATAGCAGTCTTCTCTTTTTCTTCCTAGATACCTTGTTTCCATATTCTTTGCTGTACCTTCCTGCACTTGAACTTTATTTTGTGCACAATGCCTTTTGGTCTCATATAATTGTTCTAAGGAGTACATTTCTCCTTGGTGTTAAAATTCACTTAATGTTTCTTGTTTTTGTTTGGCTGAAATTTGTCCTTGTAGGCAGGATTAGGTCCAAGATTGAAGGGTGTTTAAGGGCCACGGTCGCAGGGATTCCAATAGTTTTTATCAGACCATTAAATTCTTTGTTCATGTTTTTAAATTTTGTTCCATTTTCTTCTCTGTCTCTACCCAAGACTTTCTATTTTGATCATGATCTGAGCAGTCAGTAATGGGAACAATGCACCATCAATTCTTCTGATTTCAGAGTAGTGAAAGCTGTGGTTCATGCTGTCTATTAGTCCACGGATGAACTATTTCCTTTAAATTTTCCTTATCTTCACTTTCTGCTAAAGTTGAGGATAGACCAATAGCTGAGTGATCTTAGATAACCACCTGCAAGTTGTTAAGACTCTGGTCATTATTCACAAAGTAGGATATATTATAAGAATATCGTCTTACAAAAGCAAAACAACTCTATTTTTCCTCCTACTATCAAAACTGCAAGATAAGTGGTCTTTACAACAGTTTGAGTGATGGTCAGTTGACATTTGCATACTTTCAAATGAATCATATTTCCTCTATACAAGAATTTTTAGGATAAAGACTCTAATACCTTCAGGCTTTGTATTTGCATTCTATTGATGTAGGAGTTTGACTGCCTTTCCTGATTCAGTTTGAGATACAAATTTATGTTGAAGAATCTAAGACACGCTGGCATCACTGGTCATCTCTACTCCTCCTGCATCCTTACTCTCAAGGTCTTAACTATCTTAGTACCTAATACAAGCCAGTTGTTAAGGGTTGTGGAATTGATTATGACTCATAGTGATCTTACGAATAAATGGATCTGAGCCCTGTCTCAGGCTGTGCCATCCTCAAAATCTCTGACGTTTTTAAGCCCATTCCTGCAGCCACTGTGTCAATCCATCTCACTGAGGGTCTTCTTCTCTTTCACTGACCCCTCCGCCTTTCATAGCATGTTGTAGCTTTCCAAAGACTAGCCTCCTCCTAAGAACATTCTCAAAGTATGTGAGAACAAGCTTCACCATCCTTGCCTCTAAGGAAGACTCTGGTTGCACTTTCTCCAAGACATATCTATTTGTTCTTTAGGCAGTCCATGAGATATTCAGTAGTCTTCTCAAGTAAAATGAAATCATTGAAAACTTCAACCTTTTCTCCATCTATCATGATGTTCTGTTGGTCCAGAGGTAAGGCTTTTTGTCTTATTGAGATTGTTATGTAACCTTACCTACGGTAAGTGCTTCGAGTCTTCCTCTCCTTCAGCAAACAAGGTTGTGTCATCTGCATAATGCAGATTGCAGAAGACCCATCCTCCAGTCCTGATGGCACATTCTTCTTCCCTTGTTGTTATGTGCCATCAAGTCTCTTGCTTCTCATAGCTACTCCATGTATAATAGTGCTGAACCTCGCCCTATTGTGAGCCAGGCTCACTGTTTCTGACATGTCTATCACATTTACTCGAGTTTCCATGTCAATTCATCTCATCTGGGGTCTTCCTCTCCTGCACTGTCCCTCTGCCCTTCCAAGCATGACATTCTTCTCCAAGAACTGGTCTTTCCTGGCTATATGCCCAAAGTATGTGAGAAAGAGTCTCAAAATCCTTGCCTCCAAGGAGCAGCGTTGTTTCACCTCCTCAAGGATAGACTTGTTTGTTCTCTTGGAAGTCCATAGTATGTTCAATACTCTTCTCCAGCACCACAATTCAAAACCATAAATTCTTCTTCTGTCATGAGGAAGTGTCTTTTCATCTGCTTCTTTTGCAGCAGATGCTTTTCTGTTAGATATTGTTCTAAAACTGAGCTTCCAAATGAAGAGAGACTAGGAAGAAGAATTGGCCATCTACTTCAGAAATAACAGGCTTTGGAAAACTGTATGCACAATGGAGCACACATAGAGTAGAATAGCACATATGACACTTGAGGTTGAGCCATTATTGTTGGATATATAAATAATGGAGAATAGTTGTAAGCAGACACTAATGATTGGCATGAATATAGGAAAATTGGACATTGTTAGGAAAGAAAAATAATGCATAAATATTGATCTACTAGGCATCAGCGAAATGAGGTGGACTGGCATGGGACATTTTGAATCAGACTATCATATGATCTACTATGCTAGAGATGAAAACCTGAGAAAAAACAAAGTCACATTCATAGTTAAAAAGGTCATTTCTAGATCTGTCCTGAAATACAATGCTGTGAGAGACAGGATAACATCCATAAACATACAAGGAATTTTGGTTAATACCACTACCACTGGAATATCATTCTTTCTGTAGAGGTTTTAATACCCTTGCCCATGTTGATTTGTTGTTAGGTGCCATTGGGATCAGAACCTTACCCTAGAGGACTTCCAAATTCTACAGTCCCTCAATAAAATTTAGAAAACCACACTCTAAAAAAGGAATTGGAGTTTACTATTACTGTTGTTGGGTGCAATGCAGTCAGCTCTGATATACAGCAACCCTTTTCTACAATAGAACAAACCCCGGCCAATTCTGTGCTATCCTTATAATCTCTTCTGTGTTTAAGCCCATTATTGTAGCCTGTGTGTTTGTCTATCTCACTGAAGGTCTTCTTCTCCTTTTGGATCATACATCTTTCCTAGAAGTCTATTCTTTTCCAAGGATCAAGGATTTAGAAGAGGCCACGGCACCAGGCATATCATTGCTGATGTCAGATGAATCCTGATTGAAGGTAAGAAATAGTATTGACTATATAAAGACATTTGACTGTGTGGATTATGACAAGTTGTGGCTGACATTGAGAAAAATGGGAGTCCTAGTGCACTTAATTGTGCTCTTGTGAAACTTATGCCTGGACCAGGAAGCTGTTGTGCTAACAGAGCAGGGGAACAATGCATGGTTTAAAATTGAGACGGGAGTGTGTCAGGATTGTATTCTGTCTCCATACCTATTTAGTCTGAGGAAATTATTCTAGAAACTGGCCTCTGTGTAGAGAAATGGAGCATCAGGATTGGAGAGAGACTCATCAGTAACCTTTGCTATGCAGATGGCACAACCTTGCTTACTGAAGTGAGGAGGACTTGAAGCACTTGTTGCAGATGATCAAGGAGTGCTGACATTGGTATGAATTGCATCTCAGTGTCAAGAAAATAAACATTCTAACCATTGAACTGATAGGCAACATCAAGACGGATGGAGAAGAGATTGAAACTATCAATAACTTCATCTCACTTGGATTCACAATTAACACACTTGCTACCACACTCAGGAAATCAGGAGACATACTGCAATGGGAAAGTCTGCAGTTAGAAACCTCTGAAACTTACTGAGGAAATGACTGGAACAACACATCAGCAGAGAACTGCCAGAAGTTCAGGCTGGGCTTAGTAGGGGTCGTAGTATAGGGATATTGTAGCTAATGTTAGATGGATCTTAGCTGAAAGCAGGGAATACCAGAGGAATGTATATCTGTGTTTCATTGACTATGCAAAGGCGTTTTACTGTGTGGATCATAACAAACTTTGCGGTTCACTCTGAGAAGAATGGGAATACCAGAACACTTGATCGTGCTAATGAGAAACCTATTCTAGGACCAAGAGGCAGTCATTAGAACAGAGCAAGAAAACACTGCATGGCTCAAAATTGGGAAGGGCGTATGCCAGGGATGTGTACTGTCTCCATACTTTTCCAAGCTGTATGCAGAACAGATTATCCGGGAGGTTGGGCTCTATGAGGAGAAATGTGGGGTCAAGATTGGTGGAAGATCTATTAACAATCTGCGATATGCAGATGACACAACCTTGCTTGCTGAAACTGAGGAGGACCTGAAGCGCTTGCTGCAGAGGGTCAAGGACTGCAGCCTCCAATATGGATTGAG
>NW_006400084.1:1664128-1671170 GCF_000299155.1 Elephantulus edwardii
TCCTGGTCCAAGTATAAGTTTCGCATTAGAACGATCAAGTGTTCTGGGATTCCCATTCTTCTCAGAGTCAGCCACAGTTTGTTATGATCTACAGAGTCAAATGTCTTTGCATAGTCAATGAAACACAGATAGACATTCCTCTGAAAGAGATTAGGAAAATTTATTTAATATTATTCTCACTTAGACTTCTTTTTTCTTTATACTAGTTTATTTACAAAATGTGAATACATTGTTTTTCACACTAGTTTATTCCCATTTCTCTAATCCCCCCATTCATCAAATTGTGTGACCCCATGATTAATTCTCCCCACAAACTCTCTGCACATCCCCACCCCTCTGCTTCCACTCTTGCCCTCCCCCCAACTCGGATCCTCATACTTATTCTACAATAATGTATTTTTATATACAATATTTATCCTTATGGGACTGAATTCGTGCACTCAGCATAATGCTCTCCAGTACTTTCCAATTTTGGTAGTAATTTATAAAGTAATTGTTTCTGTGTGCCTCATAGCATTCCATTGTGGGAATGTACGATAATTTCTCAATCCATTTGATTGTGGTTGGACATCTGGGCTGTTTCCATATTCTTGTGATGGTGAATAATGCTGCTAGGAACATTGGTGTACAAGTTTCTGTTTGTGTCTCAGTTCTAATTTTCTAAGGGTATATTCTAAGGAGTGGACTAGCTGGGTCATTTAGAATTTCCATGCTCAGCTTTTTGAGGAAATGCCAAACTGCCTTCCAGAGTGGTTGTACCATTGTACAATCCCACCAACAATATAGAAGAATTCCTATCTCACCACATCTTCTCCTGCAATGATTACTTTTTGTCCTGTTAAGTTTTTCCACTGTTAGTGCAGTGAAATGATATCTCATTGTGGCTTTGATTTGCATCTCTCTTATTGCCATTGATTTGGAGCATTTTTCATGTCTGTTGGCCATTCTAATAAAAATTCAATAAAATAAATATAAAAGAATAAAAATTCTTTCCTTGTCTTTTGCCCATTTTGTAATTGCATTATGAGTCTTATTCTTGTGGAGGCCCAGGAGTATTGTGTAAATTTTCGTTATGAGATATTTGTCCGATCTGGTATTGCCAAATGTTTATTCCCAGTCAGTAGGTTTTCTTTGCACCCGGTTGGAAAAAGTTTAATGCACACAGGGATTTAGTCTTTAGAAGGTTGCATTGATCAATTTTATTCTCTTCAGATTGTGCATTTCTGGTTGTATTTGGCAGTCTCATTAAAACATAGACTAAGCCTTCTAAGCTTGATCCCTGTTTGTCTCTTATGAACTTTATAGTGTTGGGCTTTAATTCCAGGTCTCTGATCCATATTGAGTTGATTTTTGAGTATGGTGTGAGAAGTGGATCCTGTTTCAGCTTTCTGCAGGTGGAAGTCCAGTTTTGCCAGCACCATTTGTTGAAGAGGTTGTTATTTCTGCATTCCATAGGTTTGATTTCCTTGTTGAGTATCAGTTGACCATAGATAGCTGGTTATTGGTCTATGTACCTGTCATTGTACTAGTACCATACTGTTTTGGTTACTACCAATGTGTAGTAGGTTTTGAAGTCAGAGAGAGTTTTGCCTCCCACCTCATTTTTGTTGCTCAGTGTTCTCTTATTCGGGGTCTTTTGCCTCTTCAACTAAAGTTGATGATTTCTCTTTATAATCTCTTTGAAAAATGAACTTGGTATATAAATTGGCCTTGGGTTGAACATGTAGTTTGTTGTTTGTAGGATTGTCATTTTCACTATATTGAGTCTTCCTATCCATAGCATAGAGAGGGAGAGCAGTTAGCCTAGTGGACAGAAAGTCATGCTCCCAAGCCAAAGGTGGGTGACTCTACTCAGCAGCCTTCGGGCCTGCCTTTAATTGTTTACAGTGAAACATTCTTCTAGATTGTGTAACCCTGGTATGTCCACTTGCTGTACAGAAGTAACTTGTGGTTGCTGTGAAGCCGAACACTGTGACACTGATGAGTCAAATGCAAGAATGGGTACCCATGGGGGACAGTGTTTGGTGGAGCTCCCTGATTAAAACAAGCTTGGAAGCAGGAGTGGCTTTCATAATAGCTTGCCTCTGGAAATTCTATGAACCTGGAAAAAGGACCAAAGTTATACAGGTGTCCAGGACTTTTGTTCATAGGGTTACTATGAGTCGCCTACGACTTGATGGCCCTTAACAACAACAACAACAACAACAACAGGGTACATTTTCTCACTTCTTTAGGTACAACAACAACAACAACTCTTGAGGAGCTTATTTATAGGAAAAAAAGATGAAACCTTATCTTTCATAAATTATTTTTATGTTTTCTAGGGGAATTGATTTCTCCTTATCCTCATGTTTCAATTCTACTACACTCTGTGAATGGGATAAAATTACTCACTTTAATGACAGTAAAAGATCCTTTTTTTGTTTTGTTTTGGTTTTTTGTTGTTGTTAGTTTTAAACTCTGCCAAGGGAGAAGAAGACTTCAACACAATATTGTTTGGTGTGACTGCCACTCTCACAAGATAAGTAATCTATAAAATTATTAGAAATTGAATGAGAGCCTAAGGAGATATTTTAAGTTTCAGAACAGTTTAATAGGAATTAAATATAGATTTTTTTTTTAAAGAAAAACAATCCGAAACTGAGTGAGTAGGGATTAGATGGAGTGGAGGTGAGCCTTGGCTCAGGTTGCCTCAAGTAATATGCCGTCCTTTTTTTATGAAGAACAGAAACAAATAAATCAGTGTATTAGTATGTTTTGATCACCTTCTACCAAGTCAGAAAGAATGCTGACCTCCAGAATAACTCAATTGCTTCTATATAATATTGTAAAAGAGAGATACCTAAAAAAAATCATGACCTGTTGCTTTACTTGTGGATGTGTATAATCAAAAGCAGGCCTTGTTCATTGTTATTTGTAAGATATGATTCAAGGTCCCTGTAGGTCAAAAATACTTCCAATAGTTTCTTCCTAGCTTGTTATGTCTGAAAGCCTTACTTTTAGGAGGAGTTTGTAAGATAAGTGCTTTGTGGATATATTTTGTCTGAAATAATTAGGACGGTTGTTACCTAGAAGATTAATTCCATTAATTGTTTCTGTTTAGCTCGAATTTGCATATTTAGATAGAGCTTACTAAGGGTCAGTTTTGCCTAAGAGAGAGAATGGGCTGAGAAGATAAAGCTTAATGGGCTGTGGAAAGGAAAGGGAAGAAATATAGTTTAAATAGGCTTGTTCTGAAATCTCAAAGGCTTTAGAAAAATGCAAGGAGACCTTGGTCAATCATGGCTACTTCTCTTTGCCCCATTGTGGTCACTTGGGTACTCAGCATTAGACAGGATTGAGTGGATAAGTGTGTATGTGTGTGTGATGGATGAGACAGTGGTGGTGCAATAGTTTTGCTATGAGGCACATCAGTTACTAAGAGACTCCTGTCTTTCTTGGAGTAGGCTCACATTTCTATGGAGTGGAGGTAGATCTGGTGTGACCTCAACCTTGCTCTAACAGGAATCATTGCATGACCTTAGGTATGTCCGGTCTTCTTTCTAGAGGCTCAGTTACATTACTTTAACTACACAGCATCTGGAATAGTAGAAAGAAGGGCAATATAGAGATGCTGCCTTTGCCCAAATTTTGTAAAAGCAGCAAAGACTTTAATATTTGCGAGCTAGATCTTCTATCCATCCTTATCTCAGAAATAAGTAAAATTCAATTTCATTGCAAGACACAGTTCTGCACCGTAACATGCCACCTGGGGACAAGCTAATATATGCAAAGCATAAGTACAAAGATGCATCATGGAAGTCCTTTTTAAGCCTTCTCTTGCTGAACTCCCTTCCAAGGACTGGATATGTGGTTCCTATGATATGCCCGGCTATCCCCCAAACTAGGCAGGAGATGTCTAAGAGGGCAGAAGCTTGGATTTGAATATAACAACTGGAGCCAATTTACAGAAGCAATATGATTTTCTAAATCATTGGAATTAACTAATCAAGCCCAAGAGTTACAATTACTCAGAGGCTCACAAGCCCTAATAACATCTGGCAAACTCCAACTGGGGCAGAAGGAGGAAAAAAAAAATACAAACCATCCTACGCAACAGCAAGCAAATAACAAAAAAACAAACCCAAGGCACCATCATCCATTTTTATTATGACATCCTTAAGGTCACCATATCAAGGGATAGGAGGAAATTAAAAGGAAGCTCCTCAGAGGACACTGCTTACAAGGATTCCTTTACTTAAAGCTTGTTAATTTTCACAGTACAGTTGTCCTGGGTTGTGAATTAAGGAAACAGATGAAAAAAAATATTGTGCCTTTAACTGTACTGGAGGCCCCTTGCATACTCCTGTGCCTTTTGATGAGAAACATTAAACATTTTTAATTTAGCACATCAATTTGAAAATCTAATTTTTTTTTTAATGCTTTGTAGCAGCAGACGCATTCACGGTGCTGTCACGACCACAGAAGAATTATGAGAAACTTGAACCGCAAAAAGTAAATTAGAAAAATCTCATTTCAGTTACTCTAAAAAGAGGGGAAATTAGATTTTGATTAAAATCACTCACACATACAATTTTAGGTAAACTAATTTAGCAAGACTGACTATATAATTTTTTTCCTGCCAGTATGTCCTTTTAATACTAGCTGTGAGATATTTGTATCTATAACCTTTCTCACAACCAGTGGATAAAAAAAGAAAAAAGAAAAAAGAACACTCTAATAAAGTGGCCTCTTGACCACCATGAACAAGGCCTGGTACAGAGAGATTAAAGTAGTATATTTATCAATATAATAGGCAGACTCTGAGAATGAATTAACATTCCTTTTATAAGCCTTTTTTTTTCTGGCCCTTAGCTTTTCCTTTTTGACTATTTTTTTTTCTTCTTTCTCTTTTTTAAAGGTTTCAACTTGGAAATTTTTACTGTAACGAATTGTGTGTCAGCTAAAGTAAGAGATTAATTGCATCATTAGTGCTGCATAACGTACAATTCATGGCCAGGGGCCCCTTGCCTGGGTGAGACAAATGCTGCCACCTCCAAGATGAGACAGGAGCCCAGCTACTGACCATTGTCATTAATTAAAGACAGGTCTGGGTCCTCCACAAAAGTGCTACCAGATAAAGGGTAACAACCTATTTGAATGTACTATGCAAACTGTAATGTGCTACTCAGGACCTTAAGGTTAGTGCAACTCCCCTGTCATAAGTCCTAGTTACTGCTCTGAGCTTTGTGAGCTTGGTTGTACAAACACCAGTGTAGAACCTAGACTGTAAGGGAGAAAAGATTGCTAGG
Source organism: Elephantulus edwardii (assembly GCF_000299155.1). Lineage (NCBI taxonomy): Eukaryota > Metazoa > Chordata > Mammalia > Macroscelidea > Macroscelididae > Elephantulus > Elephantulus edwardii. The sequence continues at coordinate 1,669,420 of NW_006400084.1, forward strand.
GCATTTTCGTTATTAAGTATCTCATACCAAACCTCATTTTGAAAATTACATCGTTAATGAATTAGAGACTTTTAAATTAAGGCTGAGGGGAAATTTTTTCACTTTCTGTAAAAACAGTAACAACTGGTCTGTAGAAGATAGTATCCAAAACCTAGTCTCTCTTCTCCCAAGTCAAAGATAAAAGTAGAGAATTCCAGAAATATGTCTGCTTGTATTTTATTGATTATGCAAAGGCTTTCAGCTTTGGAGATCAGAATATATTATTGATAATATCGAGTAGAAGGGGAATCCCAGAACAAATCAGTTGCACTCATGCAGCACCATACAGATCAGGAACGAGTCGTTAGAACAGAATAAGAAGATACTGCATAGTTTAAAATCAGGAAAAGTGTGCTTCAAGGCTGTATACTTTCACTGTTGTAATGTGTCATTGAGTCTCCTGTAACTCATATGATGTACAACAGCTCTGAACCCTTCTTTATGTTGAGCCAATTTCATTGTCTCTGACAAACCTACCTCCATTACCCCAGTTACTGAGTCAATCCATCTTGTCCTGGGTCTTCCTTTCTTGAGTTGTCCCTCTACCAATTCCAAGCATGATGTTCCTCGCCACGGACTGGCCCTTCCTGGCAACATGATCAAAGTATGTGAGGTGGAGCTTCAAATTTCTTGCCTTCAGGAAGCAGCCTGGTCTCACCCTCTCTATGAAGGGCCTATTTGTTCTCTTAGCAGTTCATAGTACATTCAATACCCTTTTCTAGCACCACAACTCAAAGGCATCAATTTTTTTTTCTTAATTATATTTTATTAATTTTCATAAACATTTACAGAGATTTTGGGTTTCCATTCATTCATTGTTGCACTATTCTCTCTACCCTCCTCCCAGTTTGTTCTTGTCCAAAATTCTTCTTCTATCATCCTCAGTCATTATCCAGTTCTCGGATGCATAATAAGTAAGTGATTGCAAAGCTCATGGCCTGGATAAGGAGCATCTTAATCTCCAGACTGACACTGTTGCACTTCAGTACTTTGGAGAGGTTCCTGGCAGCAGACTTTCCCCAGCACAATACTTCTTTTGATTTCCTGGTTGTTGGTACCAGTAGCATGGATTGTGGAGCCAACAGGCTGAAGCTACTAACAATCTCAATCTCTTTAACATGTATCATGATACTGCCAATTGTCCCAGTGGTGAGAATCTTTGTTCTCTTGATGTTGAGCTTTAATACATATTGAAGGCTGCAGTCCTTGACCTCCTGCAGCAAACACTTCAGGTCTTCCTCAGTTTTGGCAAGCAGGGCTGTGCCATCTACATAACACAGGTTGTTAATGAGTCTTCCTCTAATCCTGATGCCACATTCCTCCTCACAGAGCCCAGCTTCCTGAATGATCTATTCCACATATAAATTGAAAAGGTATGGAGACAGGATCCATCCTTTCTTGAAAGGATACATCTTTCTTGACTGCCTCCTAGTCCAAGCATAGATTTGCATAAGCACAATCACGTGTTCTGGGATTCTTGTTCTTCTCAAAGTCAACAGTTTTTTGTGATCCACACAGTCAAATGTCCTTGCGTACTCAATGAAACACAGATAGACATTCCTCTGGTACTCTCTGCTTTTAATATAACTATTACATTTGTATGTGAGTAAATAAGTAAAGGAGCTGGCTTATATGAAGAAGAATGTGACATCAGGATTGAAGGAAAACTCATAAAAATTTGCATTATATATTGTTTTGTTCTGCGACTCATA
>NW_006400084.1:1671270-1671911 GCF_000299155.1 Elephantulus edwardii
ATTGAACATCCCATGGACTGCCAAAATAACAAATCTTGGAGAGAGTGCAGCCAGAGTGCCCTTCGGGCATGTGGCAAGGAGGGGCTGTTCCTTGGGAGGGGACACCCTGTCTGGAAGTGTGGAGGATTGTTGAAGGAGAGGAAGACTCTCGACAAGGTAGATGGACAAGGTGACTGCCACAGTGGGTTTTAGTGAGTCAGGAAATCTGAAGATGGCACAAGACATGGCAGGGCTCAGATCTGCTCACCATAGGGTTGCTATGAGTCATAGTTGACTCGACGGCATCTAATAACAGCTCTTTTTTTAAAAAAAAAATCAAGAAGTGTATTTACTTACTCACTCAGGCTCATAAATATATAAATGACTATTTTGAAGGTAATTTGTTCTTAAAACAAAACCCAAAATTTAACGTATTATATTAACGCATATCACAACAAGTCAACACTCACTAATTCTCAAAGGAGATATCTACCATGTCTTTTCCTGATACCATTTACCTTATCTATTAACTATTCAAGTGATAAAGAATATTTAAAGAATAAGGTAAAGAGATTGTTGTTGTTGTTGTTATGTGCCGTCGAGTCGCCTGCGACTCATAGCGACCCTATGTACAACAGCCCTAAACTCCGCTCTGTCCTGTG
>NW_006400084.1:1680422-1682198 GCF_000299155.1 Elephantulus edwardii
AGTTGGTTTGCCCGATAGTTGTCCTCCAGATTTCTTGGCATAATTGGTGAGCACATCCAGGGCAACATTTGTTTGTTGAACAAACAGATGTCAACTGATATTCCATCAATTCCTTGGACTTTATTTTTTGCCAAGTCCTTCAGAGAAGCCTGAGCTTCCTTCTTCATCACCATTGACTCTTGATCATCTGTTGTTTCTTGAAATTCTTCTGTGTCAGCCAATTCTTTTTGGTAAAATGATTCTTTATACTCCTTCTGTCTATGTAGATGATACAAATTTGCTTGGTGAAAGTGAAGACTTTAAGCACTTTCTAAAGAAGATTAAGGATCCCTGTACAGATTACATGTCAACATGTCAACAAAGAAAACACTGGTTCTCATTACTAGACCAATAGAAAACATCATGGTAAATTAAGAAGCAATTAAAATTGCAGCATATATATAATATATTAATATATATTATATAATCATATATATGATTTTATTTGAATTCACAATCAACACTCATAGGAATAGCAGTCAAGAAAACAAACTATATTGGATTGGGCAAATCTACTGCCAAGGACCTCTTTAAAGAGCTAACGAGCAAGAATGCCACTTTAATGAGTAAGGTACACCTGATCCAAGCCATGATATTTTTAATTGCTTCGTTTGCATGTGAAAGTTTGACAATGAACAAGAAAGCCCAAAGACAAAGAGATACATTTGAATTCTGGTGTTAACAGTGGATATTGAATATAGCATGGACTGTCAAAAGAACAATTAATTTAGCCTTGGAGGAAAAGCAACTAGTGTACTTCTTAATGACAAGAATGGTGAAACTTCATCTCTTCTGCTTATAGTATGTTGTCAGGAGGTGCCAGTCCCTGGAAAGGGGCATCACACTTGGAAAAGTGGAGGGTCAAAAAAATGGAGTACACTTAATGAGATGGATTGATACAACAACAACAGTGAGTTTAAGCTTGGCAGAAATTATGTGAATGGTATAGGACTTGAGAGGGTTTAAATCTGTACCCAAACAAAGTTGTTGTGTCTTCCAGTCATAACCAACTCATAGCTGATCCTTCAGCAGGTTTTAAGAGTTAGTAAATTGCACAGGAAGAGACTGCCTATCCTCCCATGGATCAGCTGGTGGATTTGAACCATGTGCTTTTCGGATTGTAAAGCAGTTTCTTACCACTAGACCTGTTGTTGTTGCTATGTGCCATTGAGTTGCTTGCGACTCATAGCGACCCTATGTACAAGAGCTCTAAACACTATTCTATTCTGTGCCAACCTAGCCATCTCAAATGCGCTCATTCCCACCACTCCAGTCACAGCGTCGATCCATCTCATCGAAGGTCTTCCTCTCCTATGCTGCCCCTCCACTCTGCCGAACATGATGTCCCTCTCCAAGGACCAGTCCCTCCTTGCAACATGCCCAAAGTATGAAGCTTCAGGATCCTTGACTCCAAGGAGCATTTCGGCTTCACCTTCTCCAGGTCAAACCTGTTTGTTCTCCTAGAAGTCCATGGTATATTCAACACTCTTCTCCAGCACCACAGTTTAAAGGCATCAATTCTCTGATGCATAGCATGTAATTGTGAAGACTATAGCCCGGATCAGGTGCACCTTATTCTCCAGCTTGATGTTGTTGCTCTTCAGTACTCTTGAGAGTCCCTCACAGCTGACTTTCCCAATGCAATTCATCTCCTGATTTCCTGGCTGCTGTTACTAAGAGTGTTGACTGTGGAGCCAAGCAGACTAAAACTGTTAACTATCTCAATCTCCTCACCAT
>NW_006400084.1:1682618-1687104 GCF_000299155.1 Elephantulus edwardii
AGAGTCAGCCATAGCTTGTTGTGATCCACACAGTCAAAAGCCTTTGCATAGTCAATGAAGCACAGATAGACATTCTTCTGGTATTCTTTGCTTTCTTTCAAGATACATCTAACATTAGCTATAATATCCCTAGCACCACGACCTCTTCTAAATCCAGCCTGTCCATTTGGCAGTTCTCTGTTGACATATTGACCTACTATACATATATATGCACAAATCACTAAAGCTAAAGATGAAAAATTTGAATATTTCTACTGAGTTTGCAGTCTGAAACCAATCTAATCTGCAATTAATATGCATGAATAGTAATTGGTGAATAGAACGCAAAAGTTGGAAATACTGAATGGAAGGTAGTTGAAAAAAAAAGCGTTGGTGACAGAAATGAGGCTAGAGATCACATGATAAAATTTTGTATGATCAATAATTTATTCCATGCTAAACCTTTTAAAAAAATATAAAGAGACTACACAGGAATCAAATTGACTACAACTGCAGAAAAAGAAATTGGAGAAGCTATTCAATATTAGCAGTCAAAACAAGGTGATGGCCTAAGGAACACACCATCAATTACTCAAAAGCAATTTCAAATTGAAATTGAAGAAAATTAAAGTAAAAATATGACCTTGGGCTAATTTCAACTGAACTTAAAAAAATGAGTTAGTGGAGAAGATTAAAGACTGTCTTCAATATGGATTACTTCTCAACACCAAGAAAGCAAATATACTCCTGACTAAAGCAAGGAGCATCTTGTTCATCTCCATCTTCATCATAGATGGAGATAAAATTAATATTGTCAAAGATTTAATATTGTTTGCGTCACAATCACCACTCGTATAAGCAACATGCATGGAAGAAATCAAAAGATGTGTCGCATGTGAAAATCTGCTATCAAGGACCTTTCTAAAAGATATAAATTTAAATACTATGGTGCCCCTGGCCCAAATCATAATATTTTCAATTGCTCCATAGTCACAAGAAAGTTGGGCAATGAATAAGGAAGACCAAAGATTAATTGATGCATTGTAATTGTGCTGTAGGCAGAGTATTTAGTATACCACAGTGCCAAAAGAACAAGTCAATCTGTCTTGGTAGAAGTGCGACCATGGTGCTTCTTTGTGGTAATGATGGGGAAACTTTGTCTCAGATACTTTGGGAACATTTTTAAGAAGTGCTTACTCTTAGAAAAATATATCGTGATGGAGAAACTAGAGGGATTTAATGAAAAATTGAAACTAGAAGTATTGAAATACATTACAGGGGTGGATTTGAACATGGTAGAAATTAGGAGGATGACATACATGTTGTTGTTGTGTGCTGTTGAGTCAGAAGTGACCCATAGCTAATCCTCCAGTGGGTTTTCAGAGTCAGTAATTGCATGGGAGGAGATTGCCCATTCATTTCCCATGGATGGCCTGATGGATTTGAACCACGTGCCTTTGGGATTACAGTGCAGATTCTTAGCACTATGTCACCAGAGCTCCTTATGTATAGGGCAAGTTTTCAATGTTTTGTTCATAAAGTCACTATGATATTTGTTGGACTGGATGGTATCTAGCGATAACCCCAAGAAAAAGAAGGAGGACAAGGAGGGTAGAAGAGGAGAAAACTTCTTAGTTACTAACCCCTTTCCCCTATCATTCTCTCCCAATTCTAGTATTCCATGGGAACACTGGTGTTGTTGTTGATTGCCTTCGAGTCAAGAACAACTCATAGTGACCCTATGAACAAAAGGCTTGAAGCCCCTCTACAACTATTGGCATTTATCAAAGTTCATAGGGTTTCTGGAGGCGTGTTAGGAAGTGGGTGCCATTCCTGCTTCCAAATCTATCATAGTATATTCTTGTCTTTATATACCATTGTGTCATTTGCGATGTACAATGATCCTATGTACAGCAGCTCTGAACCCTTTCCTGTCCTGAGTCAGTCTTACTAACTCTGACACACCAACCCCCATCACCCCAGTTACTGTATCAATCCCTCTCATCCTGGATTTCCCTCTCCTATACTGTCTGTCCACCCTTTCGAGCATGATGTCCTTCTCTAAGGACTGATCTCTCCTGGCCACATGCCCAAAATAAGTGAGGCAGAGCTTCAAAATCCTAGCCTCCAAGGAAAGACTGGGCTTCATCCTCTCCAACACAGACCCATTTGTTTTCTTGTCAGTCCATGGAGAAGTTCAAAACTTCTCCAGCATCACAAATCAAAGGCATCTAGTCTTTTTCTGTCATCCTTAGTCATTGTCCAACTCTCTGAAGCATAATATGTAATTGATAAGACCATGGCCTGGATTAGGAGCACCTTTGTATCTAGACTGACATTGTTGATTTTCAACACTCTGGAGAGGTTCATGACAGCAGACTTTCTCATCACAATTCGTCTTTTGATTCCCTGACTGCTGGTGTTAAGAGTTTTGATGGTAGGTCTGATTTGTTAACAACCTCAATCACTTCTCAATCTAATATGATGTGACCATTTGGCCCAGTGGTGAGAATCTTTGTCTTCTTGATGTTGAAATTCAATCCATATTGAAGACTACAGTCCTTGATCTTTTGCAGCAGGTGCTTCAGTTCCTCCTTAGTTTCAGCAAGCAAGGTTGTGTCATCTGCATATCACAGGTTGTTAAATAGTTTTCTAATCCTGATACCACATGGGAAGGTAGGAGGGAAAAAAAGTAAGATAAGACTGAACCAGACCTTGTAAGAATAGAGAAAAGAAACAAGATTCAGTAAGATTATAGAAGCAAGAAATAGTCAAGAAAAGAAGAAAAGGAGAGGGAGAGGAAAAAGGGTTAGGAGAAAGAGAAAATGAAAAGAAAAATGAGAATAAGGAAAAAGATGTGAAAGGGGGAAGGTGGTAGGAAGAATCTCAAGTTTTATTAATTACTCCAGTTCATTGTTACTACACTGTGTTCATTTACAATCTTCTTGAAAACATACACACTAGAAAAGCAGTGGTGTATTTTCTAAGTAAACAACAGCCTTTTCTCTCCCAGGTTAGCACCCAGGATCCTTCACTGTAACACTTGCCCTGCAACCATCCACAATTCGTTTTCCTCTTTCTTCCTATACTCTGCTTGAACCCAACTATTTACTTTTAAAAATTGTCCGCATTGCTCCTTATTGTTAACTCAGTTTTGACTGGTAATGACGATACCATGTATATGGAAAAGGACTGCTTTATAGGGTTTTCAAGGAAAGCAGTTCACCAGGCTTCCTGAGACACCATTTGGTGAGTTCATACGACCAGTCTTTCAGTTAGTAATCAAGTGCTTGATAGTGTGAATCACATAGGAAATTTCTCAATAAGATTATAACCATTGCTAAACTATGGAGTGCTGTTATATTCTGACACATCTAGGGTCACCATGAGTAGGAATTAATTCCATATCAGTGGTTCTGATAAATATGTGTTGTGCTGCTAACCCAAAGGCCATGCCACTCAGTAGATCTGAGGGAGAAAGGCAATATTCTGTCATGCAACTGAAAGTCTTGAAAAATCACAAGGTCAGTCATGAGTTGGTTCTGACTGAATTGCAACCAGTAATCAGTGCACACACACAGGCATGTTCACATATGCACGTTTGTATATATAATGTGATGCATATAACATGATATTTAAAAAAACACATGTAAAAAGCACATCCGTATGTATTTTATAATCTTGTAGTTAATCTTTAGGAAATTGTTTGAAAGGGTTTTTTTGGGTGGTTTTGTTTGTTTGTTTGAAAGTTCTTAACACATTTATAACCCTTCCCCATTTAAAGTAATAGCACATAAACTCTTTAATGTTTTCAACTAGCATGTCTAATTTTTGGAGCTTCATAGTCTAAAAAGACCACCAAAGATCTTCTCATTAAATAACAATTTTGAAGTTAACTTTCTTTTTTATTTGTGTCTTCTTATGTGTTCAACATTGTGCTAAGTGCATGGAGTTTGTACCAGATATCCTTATTTTGAATCTCATATCTGTCATTTACAAACTCTTTGATTTGGGCAAGTTGTGTAAAATTTAATTTTTGTTATCTAAAATCTGTACCTCTCCCAATACTAATTGCACTGTGGTTTTGGTAGCATTAAATGACCTAAAATATGTGATGAATGTTGAGCTCAATCAGTGGGGTAAGATGGGTTGACACAGTAGTTGCACCACTGGACAAAAGCATCAGAGAGATTGTAAGATGTTGCAGAGTTGGGCAAAGTTTTGTTCTGTTATATATGCAGTCTCTATGACCTTACTCTACAGAACCTACTAACTCATGTCAAGAAATTTGGAAGACCTGAATTCAGGCCAACTGAATAAAAGATCTATATTTGTTTCCATTCCAAAAAAATGTTGATCCCACATACTGTGGAAATTATTGATCCATATCATTAATCTCACATGCAACTAAAATCTTGCTGAAGATTACTTAATAATGGCTGGAGCAGTATATGGAAATTCAAGCTGTATTCAGAAGAGACCATAGCAGGAGGGATATAATTTTTTT
>NW_006400084.1:1689734-1711347 GCF_000299155.1 Elephantulus edwardii
ACAGATAGACATTCTTCTGGTATTCTTTGCTTTCTTCCAAGATCCATCTAACATTAGCTATAATATCCTTAGTACCACGACCTCTTCTAAATCCAGCCTGTCCATCTGGCAGTTCTCTGTTGACGTATTGTTCCAAACGTTTTTGGATAATTTTCAGCAGAATCTTACTTGCATGTGCTATTAATGATATTGTTCGATAATTTCCACACTCTGTTGGATCACCTTTCTTCTGAATGGGAACAAATATCCATCTTTTCCAGTCAGTGGGCCAGCTGGCTGTTTCCCAGATTTCTTGGCACTACTTAGTGAGCACAACCTCGGGCCGCATTGGCCAGCGTGCGCACCCTGACGCATTGCCGGGGAAAAAAGTCTTTTGGGACTCGGGGAGGAAAGAGAAGCGGAGCTTTCAGATCTCCAAATTCTAACCCAGGTAACCTTAGGCCACATTGACCAGCGCACGCACCCTGAAGCATTGCCAGACTTATATCTAGAATTTATAAAATACTTCAGAACCACAAAAATATAAAAGTAAATAATCCAATTGGAAAAAGGAGGGATGCAATTTTGGGTGTTGCATGGGTCTTGGCTAAAAGCAGAGACTAGAAGAAATATGTGTGTCGCTTTTGGATTTGATGTTTTATGTTTGTTTGTTTCATTGGCTATACAAAACATTTGACTATAAGAATTATAAAAATTGTGGCTAATATTGAGAAGAATTGGAATCCCAGAATGTTTACTTGTGCTCATGTGAAACCTATATATAGATCAAAAAGCAGTTGTCCAAACAGAACTATTTTGCCAAAATACCATCTGTTTTAAAATTAAGACGGGTGCTCCTCAGGTTGTATCCTTTTCCCATACTTATTCATCTTGTATGCTGAGCAAATCATTCAAGAAGCTGGAGTATATGACGAGGAACATGCATCAGGATTGGAGACAGAATCACTAACAATAGACGACTTGCTTGCAGAACATGAAGAGGACTTGAAGCACTTGCCAACAGAAGGTGAAAGATTATACAGTCTTCAATAAGGAATGCATATCAGTATCAAGAAATCAAAATCCTTACCACTGGGCCAATAGACATAGATAGGGAAAATATTGAAGTTGTCAATGATTCAATTTTTTTTTAATCCCCAATCAACACTCATGGTAACAGTAGTAAAGAAATCAAAAGACATCTTGAATTGAGGAAATCTGCTGTCAAGAGCCTCTCCAAACAGCAAAAGAGCAATGATATTATTTTAATGATTAAGCAGTGATTAAAGCAAGTCATAGAACTTTTCAATTGCTTCTTATGCATCTGATAGAAGTTGGACAATTAATAAGGAAGATGGAAGAAGATTTGATGCCTTTGAATTGTGGTGCAGGAAAAGAGCACCTACTATTCTAGGGATTGCCCTAAAAACAAACAAGTTTGTCTTCGAGAAAGTGCAACCAGAGTGCTCATTAGCAGCAAGGGTGGTGATACTTCATCTTGTATGTTTTGGTCATATTCTCAGTCCTTGGAGAAAGATATTATGCTGGGAAAGGTAGAGGGTCTGAGAAGGAGAGGATTGATATAATGACTTGAACAATGAATTGACACAGAGACTAACAATGAAATTGAGTGTATCAGAGCTGGTGAGCGTGGCCCATGGTAGATATGGTTCAGACTTGTTGTTCATATAGCCATCGACTCATATGATTTCTTTAACAACACCAACATCAAATAACAAAAAAAGTGGTTGAAGTGGTGATAATAATCTTTATAGTTTTATTGGTGATGTTATTGATCTTAGCTGTGGTTAAACTCATTACTGTGTAGTAAGATGTGTCTAGTGTTGGTAATATGCTTTAATAATAATATACTTTATAGGTTTACAGTTTTTAACATGACAACAAATATGTGATTGAGGTGGTAAAGAGAGATTATTACTATATTTTTTATAAAGCCAAAACCTCACTGCCTTTGAGTTCATTCTAACTCGTTATGATCCTCCATCATGTTTCCATGGCTGTAAATTTTTATAGGGGGAGACAGCCCATGTTTTTTACACTAAACAATAGTGTACACACACTTTTGATTGACGGAGTGTAGTATAGTAAGTTTTACTAAAAATTTGTCTCCCTAGACTGTTAACTTGAATCTTATCCAGCTGCCTTTTGTGTGCAGGTGGTCCAACTACATCATCGACAGCTATGTGAGCCTTTTCTTCCTCACAGGGCAAGTTAGCATATCCACAAGGGAATTGGCTTGCCTTGCCACTAAATTGAGCAGATTCAGTGGCAGGATTTGGGGATCCTCAGCACTAGGAAAAAAAGAAGCAGAGAAAGCAGTGCATGCTTTGGGGGGAGAGGTTCTTGTTTCAGAGATTTCTGCACCAGAGGTATTTTGCTATTGACTGAGAAGCTGCCTGGATTAATTGAGGGACTTTATGTCGCTGTGGATTGAGAAGGCATCTGAACTAAATGAGGGATATGTCTTGCTGTTGACCTGCCTTGCAGCTGTTATTTGCTGAATCTGGACTTTCACTGTGTGATATCCTTTTCCTATTAAGCCTTACAAGTATGAGCACAAACTGACTCTATAAAGTGATGTGTGATTATTTTGCAGTGATTTCAGACCCAGTAATTAATATAAGTGGATGCAGCAGAATTCAGGGCTATGTCTGACATTTCAGGGATCAGTTTTATACTGTAAATGTTGATGGGAGAAGTTCCCCTTTTTGGAGTTAGGAGAGGTCAGACATCGCCTTTCCTACTCCTATTCCTACTCCCTGCTCCTATTACAGCACAATTCCCTGTGGCCTAAGCTCCCAGACCTCCCAGCTATGTTTGTTATGGACAAGAGAAAACAGTTTTCTCAGGCAAGTGGTTAAGAAGATGATAAGCTAGTATGCTTTTATTCCAGGAAGAAGTAGAAAAGAAAAAGAATACTATGAACTTTTAAAAAGTAGCTCTGAACCAACATATAGGAATTAAAAGATAATGCTAAAAAATGTAAAATGTAACCATAACCATAATAATAAAACCAGGCAAAGATATTACCAAGAAAGAAAACTAAAGACCAATATCTCATGAATATAGATGCAAAAATCCTTAAAATCCTAACCAACAGAATCCAAAAGCACATAAAAAAATTCACCATGACCAAGTGGAATTCATAACAGGTATGTAAGGATGGTTCAACGTAAGAAAAACAATCAACATAATTCACTGTGTTAACAAAGTAAATAACAAGAACCATATGATCTTAGCAAAGATGTAGAAAAGGCATTTGACAAAATCCAACACCTCTTTCTTAATAAAGACACCAATAAAAATTGGAATAGAAGGGAATTTCCTCAACATAGTGAAAACTATATATGTAAAGTCAAGAGCTAACTTCGTCAAAGGAGAAAGACTAAAGACATTTTCCTTGCAAACAGGTACCAGACAAGGATGCCCACTTCACCACTTCTATTTGCTAGGGCAAGCTTGCTTCATACAAGAAAAGGAAATAAAAGTATCCAGATTGGCAAAGAGATGGTTAAATTGTTGCTATATGCAGATGATATGATAATATACACAGAAAAGCCCAAAGACTCAACAAAAAAACTATTAGAGTTAGTAAGCGAATTTAGCAGAGTGAGTGGTAGGAATCTTCTACAGTAATAAAGAGAACTCAGAGAAAGAAATTTAAAAAAACAATACCATTTATGATAGCAAATTGAGATACTTAGGAGTGAATGTTACTAGAGATACAAAAGACCTAGACAAAGAAAACTACAGAGCATTTCTGTCAGACACAATGAAAGACCTAAAGAAATGGTAAAATGTGCCCTGTTCATGCATAGGAAGACTCAAAATTGTGAAAATGACAATCCTACCAAAAGCAATTTACATGTTTATTACCATCCCAATACAGACATCAACTTGATTTTTCAAGGAGATTGAAAGGGAAGTTGTCGAATTTATTTGGAGAAGCAAGAGAACTCAAATAAGCAAAACACTTCTGAAAAACAAAAATGAGGTTGAAGGCATAGCACCCCCTGACCTCAAACCCTACTGCATATTTCAATTGGGTTTACCTTTATCTTGTGTGGTGCTCGAGTATTTTACAAATTCTAGATATAAGTCCCTTGTCTGACATGTCATTACCAAATATTTTTTCCCAGTCTGTGGCTTCCCTTTTTACCTTATTAGAGAAGTTTTTGGATGTGCACAGCGATTTGATTCTTAGAAGGTCGCATTCATCTATTTTATCCTCTTCTGGTTGTAGATTTTGCAGGATGTTTGGAAGACTGTTTATGTTGCGGATTAGCACTCCTAGAGTTCTTTCAAGCTTTTCTACAATGAAGTTTATAGTCCTTGGTTTTAGTCGTAGGTCCATAATAGACTTTGAATTGGTTTTCGTGTATGGAGTGAGGTGTGGATCTCACTTGAGTTTTCTGCAGCTAGTTTTCCAATTTTGCCAACACCATTTGTTAAAAAGGCTGTCATTTCCCCACTTAAGTGATTTCATCTCCTTGTTAAAAATCAGTTGATCATAGGTAAATGGGCTGATTTCTGAATTCTCAATTCTATTCCATTGATCTATGTGTCTGTCATTGTACCAGTACCACACTGTCTTGACCACCATGACAGTGTAGTAGGAATTGAAATCAGATAATGAGATGCTTATGAACAGACACTTCACCGAAGAAGACATTCAGATGGCAAACAAACACATGAAAAAAATGTTCAAAATCCCTACCTCTAAGAGAGATGCAAATCAAAACAACTATGAGTATCATCTCACCTAAAATTTAACAGGACAGTAAACATCAAATGCTGGTGAGGTTGTAGAGAAACTGGAACCCTTTTACACTGTTGGTGGAAGTGTAAAATGGTGCAGCCTATGGAAGGCTGTATGACACTTTCTCAAAAAGTTGCAAATAAAAATACCATTTGACCCTGCAATTCCACTACTGAGAATTTACCTTAACGAAACCATAACTGCCACCCAAGCAGATATATACACACACCCATGTTTATGGAGGCTTTGCTCATAACAGCAAAGAGCTGGAAACAACCCAAGTGCCCATCAACAAACGAATGGATACAGAAGCTCTGGTATGTTCACACAATGGAATACTATGCAGCACTGAAAAACAAAGAACTCATGAATGACCCTGTAGGACATTATGCTGAGTGAAATATCTCTGTCACAAAAGGACAAATACTGTATAGGGCCACTGTTGTAAAATGGGACTGACAATGGAGTTGAGGAAAGACAGAGAAGGAGGGGAGGAATGATGAATGTTTCATTGAAACAGATGAGGGAGAGAACTATTTAAAAGGGATCTATGATTGGGTATTATTATCATGACAAGATTCCAGAATGAAGGCTGCACAGTAGAGTGGACTTTGGGGGAAGGGATTGCATAACAATGAAAGAGTTTTTTCTTTTGCTTTTCAAGAAGAGTGAATGGGAGGGGAAGGGTGGGCAGGGAGAAAAGTGCAACAGTGAATCATTGGAAACCCTAACCTCTGTAAACTTTCATTAAAATTAATAAAACAACAACAACAAACCTACTACATAGCAGTAGTAAGCAAAAGAACATGGTCCTTGTATAGTGACACATAATTGGCACATAGACCAATGGAACAGGTCTGAGAACCCAGAAATAGACCCAGCTATCTATAATCAGCTGATATTCGACAAGGAGATCAAACCTGTCAAATGGGGAAATGACAATCTCTTCAACAAGTGGTCCTGGAAAGACTAGACTTCCACCTGCAGAAAGCTGAAACAGGATCCAAATCTCATACCATACACAGAAATCAACTTAAGGTGGATCAGAGACCTAGACGTAAAGCCCCAAACCAAAGCTCATAAGAGACGAGCTGGGATCAAGCTTAGAAGGCCTAGTCTGTGTTATAAAGAAAATGCCAAATACAGCCAGAAATGCACAATCTGACGAGGATAAAACTGATGATTGGGATCTTCTAAAGATTAAATCCCTGTGTGCATCAAAAACTTTTTCCAATTGCATGAAAGGAAAACCCACTGACTGGGAACAAATATTTGGTTATATCATCTCAGAAAAAAAAATCTCATAACAAAAGTTTACAAAATACTCTTGGGCCTCCATAAGAAGAAGACTGATAACATAATTACAAAATGGGCAAAAGACCTGGAAAGAATTTTCACAGAGGAAGATATTAGAATTGCCAACAAATGTATGAAGAAATACTCCAAATCACTGTCAATAAGAGAGTTACAAATCAATACCACAATGAGATATCATCTCACTCCAGTAACAGTGGCAAAGTTTAACAGGAGAGCAAATAATAAATGTTGGAGAGGATGTGGTGAGATAGGAACTCTTATACATTGTTGGTGAAACTGTAAAACTGTACAACCACTGTGGAAGTCAGTTTGGCACTTTCCAAAAAAGCTGAACATAGACATTCCATATGACTCAGCTGTCCCACTGCTTGGTTGTTGTTGTTGTTATGTGCCGTCGAGTCGCCTGCGACTCATAGCGACCCTATGTACAACAGCCCTAAACTCCGCTCTGTCCTGTGCCAATCGCACTGTCTCTGACACTCCCATCCCAATTATCCCAGTCACTGAATCAATCCACCTCATAGAGGGCCTTCCTCTCCTGAGCCGTCCCTCCACCCTCCCAAGCATGATGTCCCTCTCTAAGGACCGGTCTCTCCTCACTACATGTCCAAAGTAAGTTAGACGGAGCCTCAGAATCCTTGCCTCCAAGGAGCCACCCGGTTTAACCCTCTCCAGGACAAATCTGTTTGTTTTCCTAGCAGTCCCTGGTATTCTCAGTACTCTTCTCCAGCACCACAACTCAAAGGCATCAATTCTCCTTCTATCCTCCTTGGTCATTGTCCAACTCTCTGATGCATAACAGGTGATTGCGAAGACCATGGCCTGTATCAGACGCACCTTAGTCTCCAGAGAGACACCACTGCTCTTCAGCACTTTGGAGAGGTCCCTAACAGCAGACTTTCCCATGGCAATGCGCCTTTTAATTTCCTGGCTCCTGGTGCCAAGATGGTTGACTATGGAGCCAAGCAAACTAAAGTTGTGTACAATCTCAATCTCTTCACCATCCATCCTGATGCTGCCAATTGGTCCAGTGCTGAGAATCTTTTTCTTCTTGAATATACCCTAAGAAAATGAAAACTGAGGCACATATGGAGACTCGTACATCGATGTTTATAGTAGCATTATTCACTATTTGAAGAACATGGAAACAGCCCATATGTCCAACTGCAATTGAATGGATTGAGCACATTCATATAATGGAATACTACACAGCACACAAGAACAATGATTTTGTTATTACCTGACTTGGAAGGGACTTGAGAGCATAATGCTGAGCTAACTCAGTTCTACAAGGACAAATATTGTGTAAAACCATTATTGTAGAATGAGTATGAGGATCCAAGGTGCGCGGAGGGTGGAAGCAGAGGGATGAGGATGTGAGTGGCAGGGTAGGGAGAGGGATTAACCATGGGTTGTAAAATTTTATGGATAAGAGGGTGGGAGAAATGAGAACAATCTTCTGAAAAACAATGTATTTCAATTTTGTAAATAAACTAGTATAATAATTTAAAAAAGTAAAATGTAAGTGTATTACAGAATTGAGGAAAAGAACTGAAGATAACCATAAAACTGTTTTAACAGATATGAGACATGCAAGATGGTATAAGAAAAGATGTTCCTCAAAGGAGTCAAAGAGTCATTGAAGATGCCTGAGAAAATCACATAAAATTAAAGAGGGCCTGGAACTAAACTCTCCCCTGTGGTTTAAGTTTCATCAAACAATGTTGTTGTTGTTATGTGCTGTCGAGTTGCCTGCAACTAATGGTGACCTTATGTACAACAGTCCTTTACCCTGCTCTATCCTGAGTCAATCTTATTGTCTCTGGAACACCTACTCCCAATACCCCAGTCATGGAATCAATCCACCTCATAGAGGGTCTTCCTTTCCTTTGCTGTCTCTTCACCCTCCCAAGCATGAAGTCCCTGTCCAAAGACTGGTTCCCCTTTGCAATATGTCCAAAGCATGTCACAGGAAGTTTCAGAATCCTTACCTCCAAGAAACAGCCTGGTTTCTGTGTGTTCTCCTAGCAGTCCGTGAGATATTCAGTACTCTTCTCTAGCACCACAGCTCTAAGGCATCAATTCTCCTTTTATTATCCCTAGTCATTGTCCAGCTTCCTGATACATAGCAAGTAATTGCAAAGACTATGACCTCGGTCAGGCACACCTTAGTTTCCAGAATAACATCGCTGCTCTTCAGTACTTTGGAGAGGTCTCTGACAGCAGACTTTCCCAATGCAATTAATCTTTTAATTTCCTGGTTTCTGGTACCAGGAGTATTGATTATGGAGCCAACCAAAATAAAGCTGTTAACAATCTTAATCTCTTCACCATCTATCATGATTCTGCCAATCAGGCCAGTGGTGAGAATCTTTGTTTTCTTGATGTTGAGCTTCAATCCATATTGAAGGCTGCAGTCCTTGGCTTTCTGCAGGAAGCACTTCAGGTCCTCCTCAGTTTCAGCAAGAAGGGTTGTGTTGTCTACAAAGCACAGATTGTTGATGAATCTTCCTCTAATCCTGATACCATGTATTTCTCCTTATAGAGCCCAGTCTCCTGGGTAATCTGTTCTACATATAGATTGAAAAGGTATGGAGCTAAGAGACATGCCTGGCATACACCCTTCCCAATTTTGAACCATGCAGTGTTTCCTTGATCTATTCTGACGACTGCCTCCTGGTCCAAGTATAGGTTTCACATTAGCACAAATATTCTGGGATTCCCATACTTCTCAGAGTCAGCCACAGCTTGTTGTGATCCACACAGCCAAACACCTTTACATATTCATATGAGATGACTTAGAATGATGTCTTAAAGAGGGTGCAGCCTGAGTGTTCTTTAGAAGCAAGAATGATGAGGCCTTGCTTCACATACTTTGTGCATGGTACTTGGAAGAGCTATTCCTTGGAGAAGGATATGATGCTGGTAAGAGTGGAATGTCAGCGAGAGAAGACTCTCAACCAGGTGAATTGACACATTAACTGCCACAATGAGCTTTTGTATGTCAGGAAGTGTGAGCATGGCAAAGGATAAAACAAGTTTCAGATCTTTTGGTCATAGGATCATTATGAGTCGTACTAGACTTGATGGCACCTAACAACAATTTCATTGTGGTTTGAACCAAAATAACTTAGCATACCTTAAAAATCTATAGGAAGACAAGAAAAAGAGAGAAGAATAAGAAAGACATTAATTTTTCTTTTTTTTATAATCAGATGTCAAAAATAACTACTCTAAGTTGACAAGTTAAATAAGGGTTAAAGCTCTGGGTGCCAAATGGTAGAGAGCATAAAGGTGCATGATTCGAATCCACTAGTTGCACTGAGTCAAAAAAATGGACAATCTCTTCCTTTTTTATTTACTGCCTCTGAAAATCTGCTGAAAGGTCAGTTATGAGTTGGTTCCTACTGGATTGTATACAGCAACATAAAATTTGATGACAAAATTTAGACATATATGTTTATCATATATATGTTTATAATGAAAACTATAAATGGAGCAAATTATCTTAACAAATAAACTTATCTCAAACTGTGTAAGATAAATGTATCTCAAACTAAAGGATAGATTTAAAGCAAAATAAGGTGTGGGATATAAATTACATATTTTTCAAAGGAATGTATATATGACAAAATCAAACAGCAATAATAATTAACAATCTTTCAAACCCCAAAACAAAAAAAAACTGCAACAAGAGATCACAGTGATTAATAGTAGAAAAGAGTGAATTCAAAGTAAAAATATTTCATGAAAAAAGATAAACACTAACACTGATAAAAGGTCTATACTAAATTGAAAACAAAATGCATAAGTCTTGCTACCAACCAACACAGAAACATCAAAATATTTAAGGTTGAATTTAAAATAAATAAATGAAAAGGTTGACAAATATTCAAATAGTGAGACTCTTTAAAGCCTTAGATTTATTCCGGAAAAAAATGACATAATTTTTAAAAATAGCTAAGATTGCATTGGAGATTTACAATCTAAATAACATGGGTGTTCTTATACATGCACTTAGCAAAAATACATTTACACTAGACTATGAGATATTTTTAAAAAACTGAGCATTCATCTGCACTTAAATGAGGAAAAGTTTATGAAAAAGAAATCATTAGTTTACAGAGGCATCTACCCCATAATTTTGGCAAGCTTCCTTGAAGCCGCAGAGCTTCAAGAAGTAGAGTTTGAAAACCTCGGGATGAGAAATGAGAGCTGTATCATTAGACAAGCAGCGTGAAAGGGTTTCCTTTCAATATCAAACTACTTTTCTCTTTGTTATTTCTGAGAAAATATTTTTTTTTCTGATTACACCTGCCTGAGTAGCTGTTAGTTATAGCCAATTCTACCATTTTCTAACAAAGAAACTAAGGGAAACCTAGAGTTATAAATCATCTCTCAAAGATGATGTCAGTAATAATACTTGAGGTTGCAAAGTCTTCATACTAGTTAGTGAGAAGGCTGCTGGAACACTTAAATGAGGTTTTCTTTTTTTTTTTCCCTACTGAAATTTACTAGTAGATCCTGAAACCATTGGAAAAATTGAAAAGATAGTTCTGTTGGTTAGAAACTGAACTTAGTTCCTGGAACTTCAATAAATTTCCAAAATCTTCAAACTTAATCTTATGAGTGTTAATTATTCAAAACGTGCTTCATTGCTCTCTTCTCAAATGAACCCTTGCTCACATCTGGTTAATGTTGAAAAAAAGATCTGAAATACTATTTTCTGCCTATGAAAGCCTGCTCAGTCTTTTGCACTCACCAGATACCTCTGTCCCAGGCCTGCGCTGACGTTCCTTGGTTATCAATCTAGTAGCTCTTGTTCCACCACTACACAGGGACCACTCTACATATGCATATCTTCTTTCCCTCCCTTTTTATTATTATTATTAATTTTAATGAAAATTTACAGAAACTTAGGATTTCCATTCATTGTTGCACTTTTCTCCATGCCCACCCATCCTCCGCCCCCAGTTCGCTCCTCTCTTTGAAAAGTAAAAGAAAAATTCTTTCATTGTTATATGATCACTCTCCTCAAGTCCACTCCACTTTGCAGCCTTCATTCTGGACTCCTATCATGACAATAATACCTAACCAATTGGCAGCATCAGGATGGATGGTGAAGAGATTGAGATTGCTCACAGCTTTAGTTTGCTTGGCTCCACAATCAACACTCTTGGCACCAGCAGCCAGGAAATTAAAAGACATATTGCCATGGGAAAGTCTGCTGTTAGGGACCTCTCTAAAGTACTCAAGAGCAATGGTGTGTCTCTGGAGATAAAGGTGCATCTGGTACAGGGCATGGTCTTTGTAATCTCTTGTTATGCATCAGAGAGTTGGACAATGACCAAGGAGGATAGAAGGAGAATTGATGCCTTTGAGCTTTGGTGTTGGAGAAGAGTGCTGAAAGTGCCATGGACTGCTAAGAGAACAAGCAGATTCATCCTGGAGAGGGTTAAACCAGGCTGCTCCTTGGAGGCAAGGATTCTGAGGCTTCATCTGACATACTTTGGTCATGTTGTAAGGAGAGACCGGTCCTTGGAGAGGGACATCATGCTTGGGAGGGTGGAGGGCAGGCGCAGGAGGGGAAGGCCCTCTGCGAGATGGATTGATTCAGTGAAGGGCAATTGGGATGAGTGTGTTGGAGGCAATGAGATTGGCACAGGACAGAGTAGAGTTTGGAGCTGTTGTACATAGGGTTGCTATGAGGCGCAAGGGACTCGACGGCACAGAACAACAACAACAACATATCCCTTTTAAACAATTCTCTCCCTCATCCGTTTCAATGAAGTATACATAATTTATCCCATCTTTCTCAGTCTCCACCCAACCCCGATGTCAGTCTCGTTTTACAACAGTGATTCTATGCAGTATTTGTCTTTTTGTGACTGAGATATTTCACTCGGCATAATGCATATCTTCTAACACAGCGTTTATGCAGTCACTGAGTTCTGGGATTTTTTTTCTCTCTAATCCTCTCTCTTTATACTCTGACTGGTTGCATACTTAAATGACCAAGTACTTAAAAACAGGCTCTGGGTTTTCCCTTTGCAAACACAGTTCATTTACAATAACAACTGAAAAACTCTTAAAGAATATTCAACAAAGTTGCATGATTTTGAAAAGAAATATTGCTTTTTAAATTTTTTTTAAGTTTTTAACTGCTTTTCTTGTTTTCTTAGCTTTGTGGTCAACACTGAAGGGCTCAAAGCTCATCTGGGCCTCTAGGAAAGCAGAGGGGTGCATATGAACAGCTGTTTCAGAAGGAAAATAGAATTTTGACATGGGCATTATCTTCATTTTTACCATCAAGACCATTTTTGACTTGAGCTAACACACTTGGGTCCTCCTGTACAAGTATGCGGAAACTTAATTAATATTTATAAAGCTGAAAATCTGGCTGTTTTCAAACCAAATGAGGAAAACTTCTTGGAGTAGTGAATTTGTTAGTACATTATTCTATCAATCATTTCTTATCTTTTCTTTTTCATGTTCTTTTTAAATCTCATAAAACCCAAGAAATATAAAATGGGACTAATTAGACTTTTCATTTTAGGGTGAATTTGTATTGAGATGATAATTCATCTGGCCCTAGGAGGAAACTTTTAAAAATTTGAGAGTTGTGAATTAGTATCTAAGTTATTGAACATAGTTGGAAGAAATATTTACATAATTCATTTCTACACCTCTGGTTATTCTATAAGCATTTATTGAACTGCTTCTGGTACAATGCAATATGCACAGTGACACAGCCTTTAGGGAATGCCACATGAGAGAAAAGAGGCAGGGACCTCTACTGCCAAATTGCTAGATTATTGAAGCTAGAATATAATAGATGCACTGCTCACTTTACACAGAATCTCACTCTCAACTCACTACCGTGGAGTCAAAACCAATGTATAACACCATTGAATTTCTGAGGCAATTGTACAGGAGGAAATATTTCTCCTGTGGAATTGCTGGTGGATTAGAACCTCCAGAGAGTTTCAGGGTTTGAGTTAGCAATGCAAATTCCTAAAGACTAGGCCACCAGAGCTCTCTTAATACATCACAGGAGTTATTAACTGAAATGAGTGACAGAGGTTATGGACTATGAGAGTCCAGAGTCAGTACAGATTACTCTTGGCTTTGAAATAGAGGAGGAGTCCATTTCTGTGACCTAGGAGAAATAATGAGGATTTTGATATGCACAAAGAGATAGCAATACATCTAAGCAAAATGAATGTTGTAATCAAATTTACATGAGGTTCCAATGGAATTATTCTTTCTAGGATCCATGCTAGAGGGTCAGATCCATTTCCAATTAGACACCTGATTTCTGGCCAATTATAACTCTGATCTTTCTGTTTGGTCACTGTATGGCTCGCCAATTCCAAATCTTGGACTGGATGACAGCAGCAGTCTCTTCAAGGCTCCTAAGGCCAGTGGGCCATTGAACATTTGGTAGAGTGGTTCGGAGTGTTGTGACCCATCTGTCCTCCTCAGTCCTTGCCTGGGACATTCTCGTCCAAGCCATCTGTTCCTGCCAGCTGTCTATCACCTTGGAAAAGAACAAATTCCTTTGCTGAATTCTGATCTGTTTTATTGCTTTATTTTGGGTTCTGATCTGTGTGAATGTCTCCTAATCCCCAGAATACAGTAGAATGTGCCAACATAGAACCCAGAACATAAACAAAACAAAACATATTGTACTTTTGTGATGATTCTACTACCGGCAGTGCCAGTATCTCCATTTGGAAAATGAGAATACTAGCCTTGGTTTTTATCTCTGTGTCATCACAGCAGTTGAGAGAATAAATGAGTTGGGCTCCTTTGAATTTGCTCATTACATGAAGGCAGATGAATCTAATATTCTGAGTAAAATTTAGTCCTGCAAAGTCAGCTATGACATATTTTCTGGGAATTTAATATTTTCTACTATTTTGTTTTAGAAAAGAAAAAATATGTTTAAGGGGGGAAGGAATCCCAAGGAAACTCTATTGTAAGTAAAGGTCAATGTATTTCAGAATCTCACATATCTCAGACTGTCTTCGAAATAGGTTACTATTTTCAAAGACAAACAAGCCACAAAATAAAACAGTGCCCCTGAAACAGATCCTTAGATTATATCAATAAGAGAATGTTGTGCTGTTGTATACCTTCCACTGGGATTTGAAAGGCTTTAAATCACGCTGGAGAAGAATGCCTATATTTCTCCCTCAGAGCAAGTGATGGAGTCGAACCATATGCCTTAAGGTTCACAGCACAACTTCTAACAAATAGGGAGTCCTCAGAGCTCCCCTAATGTGAGAATGTTGTCAGGGTCCATTGAATCAAGTATGACTCATAAGAACCCTATGAACAGCTGACTTGCCATCCTCATCATCTCAGACACACTACAATTCATTGCTGAAGTCACTGTGTCTCTTTGGAAGTCTTCCTCTCCTTCGCTTATCCTCCATCTTTCCAAGCATGCTATCAATTCCCAAGGAATAACTTCACTTAGCTACATTTCCAAAGTAGGAAAACTTCACTATCTTTGTCTCCAAGTAGCACTCTGGCTATACTTTTCCCCAGGCATATCTGTTTATTCTTTTGGCAGTCCGTGGGGTGTTCAGTGCTCTTCTCAAAACATCAATTCTTCTTCTGTCATCCTTATTCATTGTCCAGCTATCAGATGCATAAGAAGAAATTAAAATGACTGTGTATTTGAGATGGTGAGGTTGGCACAGGATAGAAGGAGGTCTAGGGCTCTTGTGCATAGGATCGTTATGAGTCACAAGCTACTTGACAGCACATAACAACAACAACATGGCCTGAATCAGGTGCACCTTAGTTTTCAAACTGCTGTCATTCTTCAGCATTTTAGAGAAGTCTCTGACAGGAGAGAGGTAACTCGTGGTTGCTATGATACTGAACACTGTGACACTGATGTGCCAAATATGATAATGGTTATCCATGGTGGACAATGTTTGGTGGAGCTTCCCGATTAAAACAAGCCTGGAAGCAGGAGTGGCATCCACTTCCGAAATTGCTTGCCTTTGGAAACTCTATGAACAGTGCTCAGGGCTTTCGTTCATAGGGTAACTATGAGTAATCTACGACTCAATGGCACCCAACAACAACAACAACAACAACAACTCTGACAGGAGACTTGCCCAATGCAGTATGTCTCCTGATTTTCTGACTCGTAGAGGGATGTTGATTGTTGATCCAAGTAAGATGAAATAATTAACAGCTTCAGTCCTTTTTCCATCTATGATAATATTGACTGTTGGTCTTGTGGTGAGGATCTTTGTTTTCCTGATGTTGAAATGTAATCCCTACTGAAGATTGCAGTCTTTGATAGTCTGTAGCAAGTGCTTCATATTATCTTCACTTTCAGCCAGCAAAGTTGTATTATTTGCAAAACACAGGTTGTTGATGAATCTTCCTCTGATCCTGATGACACTCTTCATAGAGTCCAGCTTTGTGAATTGCTTGCTCAGCATACAGATTGAATAGGTATGGAGAAAGAATGCAGCCCTGATGCGCACCTTTCCCAGTTTTAAACTGTTTACTGTTCCCTTGCTCCATTCAGATAGCAGTTCTAGGTATAGATCTAGGTATAGCAGATCTAGGTATAGATGTCTTAAGAGCACAATTAACTGTTCTGGGCTTTCCAGTCTTCTGAATATTAGCCAGAACTTGTTATAATTAACATAGTCAAATACCTTTGTATAGTCAAAAAAATACAAATAGACATTCTTCTGGTATTCTCTGCTTTCATCCAGGATCCATCTAACATCAGCAATGATATCCCTGGTACCACAGCCTGTTCTAAATCCATTTCTGGATGCATCTGTTACTTGAAATATGTCAATTGACAGTCCATCAATCCAGAGGCCTGGGCCTGAGCTCTGTAGGGAAGAGTAAGGGCGGCTGAGGTCCCGCCAAGGGTCCTGACCATAGGAGCAGAGGTCTGTGCGTGACAAGGATTCAGAGATCCAGGGCAGAAGTCTGTAGGCAATGGCAATGTGAAAATCGTGCATGGAAAAGGAGAGGGCCGCCGAGAGAGGAAGATGTTCAACACGACGACATGTATTGACATAATCACTACAATAATGAGCTTAAATACATCAGAAATTGTGAAGATGACTCAGAATGGGAAAGGTTAGCACTTATTGTTCCTAAACTCTACTTGAGTCAACACCCCCAACAACAACATGTGAGAATAACATAGCGGTGTAGGCTGCATGCTTTGGAAGGACACATTTCCTCTTTAAAATTTTCTGGAGTTCTTCAGCTTTGTTAAAATTCTTGGGCACTTTTGTACAGGACTGGTTTTTGAACTGGAACAAGCTCCTTGGAGGGTAATTTAGGAATATGTATCAGAGGCCTTAGGTATATTCATGCCCTTTGACCTAGCAATTTCAGTCTGGGAATTTTTCTGAAGGCAACAATCAGAGATGTATCCAAAAAATTTATGTATGATGATACTTTTTACAGCATTTTAAAAAAATAATTGCAAACAGTGGAAACAAGCTACATGCCAAACTATAGGAGGTTACATAAATAAATTATGATGCATTTCTATCTTGAAAGCTGTGTGGTTATTAAAAATAATGATCCCAAAGAATTTTATAAGGCTAATAGAAAAAGACTTAACACTACTTTTTAACTGAAAAAGAACAGGGCCAGGAAAGAAGAACCTAATTTAGTAACACTTCTCTTCTTCTGCTAAAAAACGAAAGTGAACACATAGCTACAGGACAATAGACTATAACATACACCAAGAAGTTAATAGTGATTACATTTAGATGACAGAACTAAGTATCAGTTCTTTTTTCAAAATTTTTTATGTCTCTTACACAAATGCACACATATAATTATTATCAGTTTAAAAAGGTAAAAATGAGATGTGTATTAAACTTCTGTGTCTAGTTCAGTGGTTTCCCTTGAGGCTTTCTTTCTATTTGTTCCCTGGTGGGTTATCTGAGAACTCTAAGTTTTGACCAAAAGATAAGCCTTTTCTTTTCTGTCATTAGTTTCAGATTCGATTTCCTCAATAAATTCAGACGGCAACCTAACTTTCAGTATGGATGCTTGCTAATGAGACTAAAAAGACTGCCTTCCATAAATAGAAAAACAATCATTATATCATCTGGAAAATGGACTACAGCTCTTTAGTGATCAGAATCTAAATGACTCATTGAAGAGATTAGATTAAAGACCATAGACATCAGAACAGCCTATACAACTATGGGAGCCCATTCAAGGAGGGGGTGGCAAGATGGACTAGAGGTCAGATTTATGACCTTCTCACTCCACACCTGGTGGTGTGGTGGTTGTTTGTTTAACAGCTAATAGAAAAGCGGCAGTTCAAATGCACCAGCTATTCCTCAGGAGAAAGAGGTAACAGCCTTCTTCCATTGAGATTACAGCCTTGGAAATGTGAGGAGGTTTCACTCTGCGCTACAGAGTTGCTATCAGTTGGAGTTGATGCAACAGCAGCGAGTTTAGATTTTTATTTATATAATCATTTCTTGTCTAGGAATGGGATACAGAGGGTATTGGTCTAAGGAAAGTGCATATGGGCAATTTAGCACAGAGAATATTAATGCAACTGCAATGCATCTTCCTTTTAGATTCCAAACACCACCTGAAGATAATTTAGAAGGTGTAGAGCAGAAAATTAAACCCTGTAAATTCTGTCTGGAAAATTAAGACATAATTGATTATATTCGTTTATTTAAGTGCTTCTAATTGACAGAGATAGGATTCGTTTGGTATAGCTTTTAAACTTGCCAAGCAGAAGTTTACACTGTAAGCAAGCAAGTAATAAAAGTTGCCAAATGGTTCTTTTAAAATGTCAACTCTCAAGTGTTTAATTTTATTTGACACTTTCCTTTTGTTACCACCCTTCCTTTTCTAGTTATTGTTGTGTTGTGTTGAGTACTGTTGAGTTGGAACTAGCCCTCCAGTGGGTTTTTAGAGAGTACTGAATGTACCATGGACTGCCAGGAAAACAAACAGATTCATCTTGGAGAGGATTAAACCAAGCTACTCCTTGGAGGCAAGGATTCTGGGGCTTCGTCTGACATACTTTGGACATGTTGCCAGGAGGGACGGGTCCTTGGAGAGGAACATCATGCTTGGGAGGGTGGAGGGACAGCGCAGGAGGGGAAGACCCTCTATGAGATGGATTGATTCGGTGACTGGGGTAATCGGGATGGGTGTGCCAGAGGCAGTGCGGTTGGCGCAGGATAGAGCAGGTTTTAGGGCTGTTGTGCATTCGAACTGCATGCATTTGAGTGGACAGTACAGGTTCTTACCCTTAGACCACCAGAGAAAATCTTCATTTTGGATGTGGATCTTCGGTGCCACCTAGTACTCCACATTGCAGTCAGTGGTTTTAAACTAAACCCATGCCTAGGCAAAGGGATTGTGTTACATTAGCTCAAAATTGGCTCAAAAGCACTGTGACATTCATACTTTGTACTTAAAGATTCCTGGGAAGGGAGGAAGTTTGATCTACACTTAAGGAAACCTCTTCCTTTTTTATGAGCCATGATACATTTTGCTCTGGGATGCTGGGGAATCCTTGACCCAAGGTAGCTCCTGGGCTATCCAGGGCAGGAGAGCTTTATAAACTCCATGCTTGGTAGATATTTTTTGGTAGATTTTACTCTCTAATATATTTGGTGTTGACATTTAAAAAGCATCAAAATTAATCCTGCTTACTGATACAGGCCATGCTCTTTGCAATCACTTGCTATGCATCATAGAGCTGGACAATGACTAAGGATGATAGAAGGAGAATTGATACCTTTGAGCTGTGGTGCTGGAGAAGAGTATTGGATATACCATGGACTGCTAAGAGAACAAACAGGTTTGTCCTAGAGAGGGTGAGATTAGGCCGCTCCTTGGAGGCAAGGGTTCTGAAGCCTTTTCTGAAATACTTTGGACATGTTGCCAGAAGGGACCAGTCCTTGGAAAGGGACATCATGTTTGGGAGGGTAGAGGGATAGAACAGAAGAGGAAGACCCTCAATGAGATGGGCTGATTCAGTGACTGGTATAACAAGTGTAGGTGTGTCAGAGACAATAAGATAAGTGCAAAATAGAGCAGGGTTTAGGGCTGTTGTACATAGGGTCACTCTGAGTTGCAGGCGATCCACAGGATACAACAATAACAATTTGCATATAGTTCTTAATTATACACACAAATTATCTGGGCCTACTGAGTGCTGAGGGAGCTCTGATGGCCTAGTGGTAAGAAGTTGTGCTGGCAACCCAAAGGTTATCAGAACACCTTAGTCTCCAGACAGATACCATTGCTCTCCAGGACTTTGAAGAGGTGTCTGACAGCAGAGTTTCCCAAATGCAGTTTGTCTTTTAATTTATGGCTTCTGGTACTGAGAGTGTTGATTGCGGAGCCAAGCAAACCGAAGCTCTTAACAATCTCAATCTCTTCACCATCTATCATGATACTGCCAACCAGACTAGTGGTGAGAATCATTGTTTTCTTGATGTTAAGCTTCAATCCATATTTAAGTCCTTGACTCTCTGCAGCAATCTGTTCAGGTCCTCCTCAGTTTCAGCAAGCAGGATTGTGTCATCTGCATAACACAAATTATTGATGAGTCTACCTCCAATCCTAAACCACACTTCTCTTCATAGAGCTCAGCCTTCCAGATGATTTGTTCTGCACATAGATAGAAAAGATACGGAGATACGACGAATCCTTGGTGCACATTTTTCCCAATTTTGAGACATGCATTGTTTTCTTGCTCTGTTTTGACAACTGCCTCCCGGTCCAAGCATAGGTTTCGCATAAGTACAATCAAGTGTTCTGGGATTCCCATTCCTCTCAGAGTCAGCCACAGTTTCTGGTGAGTTATACAGTTCAAATCCACACAAACTGCTTCTTGGGAGAAAAATAGACAGTCTCCTCTCATGTGATTAATTGCCTCTGAAAACCCACTAGAGGGTCAGCTATGGGTCAGTTTCGACTCAACAGTATACAACAACAACAACAACAACAACAAGACCTAGGTGCTGATGTTCTCTGACTGGTACAAGTGATTTGAATTCAATTGCAAGTCTATATTGGAAGCTGTGCAACCAGGGTGCTCCTTTGAGGCAAGAATGGTGAAATTGGGTCTCACATACTTGGAATATTGTCAAGTGGGACCAGTCCTTGGGAAACTCCATTGTGCTGGGAAGGGTGGAGAATCAGAGTAAGAGAGGAAAACCCTCAGAAAGATGGATTGGCACAATGACCGTAACAATGAGCTGAAACGTACCAGAGTTTGTGGTCATGGTGCAGCATAAGGAAAGTTTTAGATGTACTATTTATAAGGTCTTTACGAGTTATAGATGACTTGATGGCATATAGTCACAACAGCAAGCTGAACTAAAAGTTGGTTGTTTGAACTTACCCCAGGCACTGTGAAACAAAGTTGTGGGGATTTGCTTCTGTAAAGATAATGGCCATGAAATGGCTTTATTCTGTTTTTTAAGACCCAGGGACATCATGTATTTGCATTGTGACTTGATGGCAATGGTTTTAGGTTTTGGTTATTAGAAACAGGCACTTGAAGTTGACAGATCTCATCCTCTCCAAAATGATTTTGATTTTCTGGCTATTGTGTCTTCCTACTAATGAATCAATACATATTTACGGGGCACTTCTTATGCACGCAGTATCATACTAGATGCTCCAGGGAAAGTGAAGAAGAATGTAAGTCAAAGTTTTAGTCCTTAAGGAGTCAGCAATATGTTAGAGAACAGTGCATGTGTACCTTGAAATAGCTTCAACAGAACTCAGTTATTTGTAAGTGTCAACAGACAGGCCTAAGGGACTTGTTCTAAATTCTGCTACATTGTAAGTCCTATGAAAGTAAGGACTTAGAATTCCTGAAGGCCAACCTGGTTTTCTCCCCTGTGTGTGCTCAGCGTCGATGTCAAGAGACAACTCAGCCATGAGGCTGTTGTGTGCTTAGTTGTTGAAAGCGTTTAAAGTTCAGTGAATGCTGTCCCCGCTGCTGTCCTTTTCTACCTGGGAAAAGGCAACAGCAAATGGTCACTGACATGCTATTTCCTGATCTGCCAGCTCTATTAGGAGCTCTCGCTCGGCAGAAGAACAGAACATGAGACAGAGCCAAGATGATCTGGATGGATGCGGAGTTACACAGGCTGTCATATTTTTTGCTGAGGCTGGTCTTGACTTCAAAATTCAGGTTCTAAATTCAGATGAGATGTGAATGTGAAAAAGCTTTTAAAAGCACAGATAATAGTAACAGCCAGCATTTTGAACATTATGTGTAAGCCCCTCTGCCAAGCATTTTGTATACCTGATTTATCTGAGTCTTCATGACAGCTTTATGAAGTTAAGTACTATTTTTATTGTGCTTGTGTGTGTGTGTGTGTGTGTGTGTGTGTGTAGACAGAAGTTTAGAAGGTTTAATATCATGCTGTTAATAATTACTTGAAGAACAAGGATTTGAATCCAGGTCTGGATGACTTAGAGCTCAGATTTCCCACTGCTTTTCTATATTACCTCTTAAAAAATATT
>NW_006400084.1:1718802-1721456 GCF_000299155.1 Elephantulus edwardii
TCTTCCAAACACTAGTATCTTTCTCCAAAGACTGGTCCCTTCTGGTTGCATGCTCAAAATATGTGAGACAGAGTCTCAAAATCCTTGTCTCCAAGAAGCAACTTGGTTTCACCCTCTCTAGTACAGACCTGTTAATTCTCTTGGCAGTCCATGGTATGTTTAATACTCTTCTCCAGCACCACAACTCACAAGCAAAAATTCTTCTTCTGTCATCCTTGGTCACTGTCCTACTCTCTGATGTATAGCAAATAATTGTGAAGACGGTGGCCTGGATCATGCACTCCTTAGTCTCTAGACTGAGGTCCTTACTCTTCAGCACCTTGAAGAGGTCCCTGAAAGCAGATTTTCCTAATGCAATTGGGTATTTTTTAATTTTTTAATTTCCTGACTGCTGGTGCCAAGAATAACTGTAGCAATGGGTTTAAGTGGGTCAAAGATGATGAAAAAGGCACAGTTAGGACAAGGTTTAGATCTACTGTTGATAAGTTTGCTATAATTCATACTCTAATCAATAAGAGTTATGACATTAAAAGTTATATATTCACTTCAGAACTCTGTGTTGGCAATCTCTTAAAAAAATTTTTTTTATGTCACTGTGTTATTTCTTTCCCCTCTCCTTCAGTTTTATTGAAATATAGTATATACAAACCAGCATTCACCTATTCTTTTTAAAAATTTTTATTTTATTATTTTGTGTGTGTGTACCATCAAATTGGATCAGACTGATACAAGAGTAGAGTTCTCCTACTTCTCCAGCAGAGTATCTGTTGGATTCAAACCGTGGACCTCTAGGATTGCAGTGCACCTTCTTGCCATTAGGCCACCAGAGCTCCCCCATTCACCTATTCTTAAAGTATACTTTGATGAGTTTTGACAGTTTTGTACAATAGGGTAAAAATCACTGTAACCAAATTAAAGAGCATTTGTATCTCTCCCAAAGACCCCACATGCAATAATTGTTCAAGATTATTGTAGTAATCCTTCCTCAGCTCCTGCTTATGATTTGCTCTGCATTCTGGAACTATAATTTTGTTTCTTTTATAATTTCTTATATGTGAAATAATACAATGCACCGTCTTTTGTAAATACTTATTTTACTATACGGGGTGCAGATGGCCTAGTTTGTAGAGATTTGCATTGCTAACTAAATCCTCTTGATAAAAGAATACCCAAAAAAATATCCAAAGTCTTACTAACTTTGCTTCTAAGGTGCAATTTAGCTATACTTCTGTGATTTTTTTTTCAATTTTCTCACAGTCCATGATATATTTACTATTCTTCCCAAATATGTATTGGAAAAGCATTGCCAATAAATAAATGACTGTTCTTGGAAAATTATAACTTTTATCACCACGATGTATTTTCCAAATATTATTCCTTATTTTGTTTGTCTAATTTTAATATTTTAGTAATAAATAACTATCTCTACACCATGACTGCATGTTTGATCAATTTCAGATTGCATAAATTGGCTAAAGTCTGCAATTCCTTTTTATTTGATGTTGTTGTGGTGGTAGTGTGCCTTTGAGTTGAGACTGACACATTGCTGACCCACCAGTGGTTTTCAGAAGCAATTAATTGTGCAGGAAGAACTTTCCCATCCTTCTCCCGTGGAATACCTGGGGGATTCAAACTATATGCCTTTGGAATTTCAACACAGTTTCTTACCATGAGGCCACCAGAGCTTATTTGCATTAGTAGTTAGCACATAAATTTGTGGACTTTCTCTTCAAATATGTTTTCTACTCCATTCATTCTTTGTCTTCTTTCTTTCTGGTTTATGATAATCATGTGATGTTGTTGTGTATCACTGAATTGGAACAAAGCCATGGCTGGTTTTTAGAGGCAGTAAATTGCATGGGAGGAGAATGTCCATCTTTCTCCTGTGGAGGTGCGTGCGGATTTTAATCATCTACCTTTCCGTTGGCAGCAAAATTCATTATCACTAAGCAAGCCACCAGAGCACCCTAAGCATATGATAGATACTTGGTATTGTCCCATAGATCCCTGGTGACCTATTTATTTTTTGCTTTGTCTGCTCTGTCATTCAATTTAAATAGGTTTAATTGGTATGTTCTTAAAATTTCTGAAATTTCCCCCCTTCAGTGTCTAATCATCTGTATATCTCAGTGACATAAGCAAAACTTATTTTAGATATTTTATTTATTTATTTATTTTATTCCACTAGTGTGCACTGGGAAAAGCTGCAATTAGGGACTTCTCCAAATTATTAAGAAGTAATTATGTCAATTTGAGGACTAAGATGTATCTGATTCAGTCCATAGTCTTTCTGACCACTTGCTATGCATCTGAGAGCTGGACAATGAATAAGGATGACAGAAGAAATGTGTGGTGTTGGAGAAGAGCAATGAACATATCATGGACGGCCAAAAGAACAAATAAACATGTCTTGGAAAGGGTGCAGCAAGAGTGATTTTTGTTCCTAGGTGGGGCTTTTCCTTGGATGCTGAGAAAGTTTGAGTGTTGAAGAAAGAGAGGAAGACCCTCGATCAACTGGATTGACATGGTAACTGCTATGATGGGTTCTTGTGTGTCAAGAAGTGTGAGGATTATGAACATATATGGTTAAGCACAACTGATAACAGTGCATCTAAATTCCAAAATCAATCTCCATAATAGTCTATGTGTTTCCT
>NW_006400084.1:1721556-1728542 GCF_000299155.1 Elephantulus edwardii
GTCATTTATTGTTCTTAAGTCCTGAAGCAAATTCCATCTACCACTGGGTTGTTTTACAACTCGGAAGTCCGCATGCAAGGCAGAGGTGAAGTAAGGAACTGCTTATGAGGTTTTCTGTCAATTCCAACAACTAAGAAATAGGGAGAAGAGTTGGGACCTCAGAAGGCTTTTAGGGCCAGATAAAATTTAATAAAAAAACAAACAAACAACCCCCCCCCAATAACATGTTTTTACTCCAAAGGCTGGTGATGTTTATGCAAATAGTCTCATAAAAAACCCAAAGCAAAACATAACCCTCATTTTCCTAATGGGTGTTCAAGGTTGTAAAATCGTAAGGAAGGAGATTGACTATCTTTTTCCCAAGGAGCTGCAAGTGAATTACAAACACCACAGAGGTGTGGCCTTGGGGTTAACAATGAGAATTTCTAAAGACAAGGTGATGAAATGGTGGTGGCAATTAATTTTCCATATATAAAAAAGAGGGTCTTTCTGGGGTTCCTATAATTTCGTTTTGCTCCAGTTAGTAATTAGAGCATGAGCTGGCCACGGGTGTTACTTCTCAGCTTTAACAGTGTGTTTATGATTGTTCTTTCTTGGACACAGATCTTTGTCTTAGATAAAGAACTTCTTTGCCAACTAGGATCAAACCGTTGCTGTTGGGTCAATACAATGGTTAGTGGAGGTTAACATTATAATTTCCTGATCATAGTGGCCCAGGGTCGACATTAAGTTTCCTTGATGATCTGACATTCTAAATGCTGGTTGTACCTACTTGTATTCACACTCTGATGTCCTAGCTGCTACTGAAGGTCTTTTACCTCCAGATGCTTTATCTCCTCTCAACAACATCCCTTTGATTTGAAGTAGTCAAAGTCAAGAGAAGGAGTATTAGATTCCAAACAAGGCCCATTCTGAATCAGCCATTTATTGGCAGTGTGACCATAAGAAAGTTGTTTGAAAATTCTAACCTTAAGCATCATAATTTCTAAAATAGTTTGCTGTTGTTATGTGCTGTCAAATTGCCTGCAGTTCACAGAGATCCTATGTACAATAATAGCCCTGAAGCCTGCCCTGCCTGAACAAGTCTCACTGACCTTAATATGCCTTTTCACATTGCCCTAGTTACTGTTTCAATCTATCTCACCCGGGGTCTTCCTCTCCTGCGCTGTCCCTCCACCCTTCCAAGCATGATGTCCTTCTCCAAAGATCAATCTCTTCTGGCCACATGCTCAAAGTATGTAAGATGGAGTTTCAAAATTCTCACCCCCAGAGAGAAACTCTCTCCAAGATAGACCTATTTGTTTTCTTGGCAGTCCATGGATGTTCAACACTCTTCTCTAGCACCACAACTCAAGGCATCGATGATTCTTCTATCATCCATCATTTCATTATCAAGCTCTTTGATGCGGAGCAAGTAGTTATGAAGATCATGGACTGGATCAGGCACACTTTAGTCTCTAGACTGACATTGCTGCTTCTCAGTAGTCTGGAAATGGTTTAGAAGCATTTATATGATTGGATTGTTGTGCTGTTGTAGTTGTTAAGTGCCGTTGAGTCACAGGTGACTCATAGCGACCCTATGAAGGAGAGTCCTCAACACTTGTGTGTCTCTCATCCTCTCTCCAGGTTTATAGGGTTTCCAGAGGCAAACTATTACGGAAGTGGATGCTGCTCCTGCTTCCAAACTTGTTTTAACCGGGGAGCTCTGCCAACCCCCACTTGAGGCAAATAGAACTCTACGAGCACCTGGATCCCTCCATGTCCGTGGCTTCTCAAGACAACAGAGGTCGCGTGCATCTGACACTAAGCCTCCCAAGGCACTAGGCCTGGCATGACCTTTAAGTATCTTACTTTTATCTGGCACACCCAAACGCTGGCAAACTCTGGGCCAGACAACCCCAGATCATCTGTCAGGTCTGCTCTGCCAACCCCCACTTGAGGCAAATAGAATGCCACAAGCACCTGGATCCCTCCATGTCTGTGGCTCCTCAAGACGCCAGAGGCCGTGTGCAGCTGACACTAAGCCTCCCTGCATTGTTGCGAGTATAAAATAATGCTAATAAAATGTTTCACACATGACTAGGCCTGTGCATGTGCACACACAGACACCCAGAGAGACACACATACATAGAATAAATTCATAACTAGCACTGTCAAACATTCTTTCTTTGGTCTTTGGATAATGCATTCAAGCTACTAAGCAAAGTCTGGAAGTTTGAATCTATCCAGAGGCACCTTAAAAAATAAAGTCCTTGATGTGCTCTTGAAAGATTACAGCTACTAAAAACTCTGGAGAACAGCTCTACTTTGACATACGTGAAATTTCCAGAGGTGAAAATCAACTTGAAGGGCAGCTGGCTTTATTCTTTTATGTAACTCTTTCTCTGAGTAACACTCATTTCACAGGGTAATGGGTCAGGTGAACTGCTGAATAACGCTCAGTAAGAAGTGAATGGCTGAGGTTTTGAGTTCCTGGATTCTTTGAATCCGCCCCAGGTGGCTTCAAGTTTCCATAGAAAGTGTTCCTCTGTAATGAGTGGAGCTGACAGTGTGGAGTCACAGAAGACTCTGACTCGCTCTCTTCATGCAGACATAGGGACTGCAGGCTTTTACTGTTCAACCCTTTTCTGTGGCTTAGTGAAACCACCTTGTTGCCTTATTATAACTTAGCTTCTGATCCAGTCTGTGCAATACTCATTCTGGCACCCTTTTAACTTTGGGTCTTAACACTGTGGCCAAAGTCTACTGATCTTGAAACTTGTGCCTTACTCTCCCTGTTACCCTTAGTCAAAGCATTGGCTAGGTTTCAGCAAATGCCCTTTGTATTTTCTCTTCCCTCAGCCCTTTAAGATCTTACTTAGTGCTTGTTTTTCTCATTTTCGTTCTTCTCATTTGCTGCCTTCTGAGCTTTCATGTGGCAATACTGAAACTACCTCAG
The DNA here is from genome assembly GCF_000299155.1 of Elephantulus edwardii. Lineage (NCBI taxonomy): Eukaryota > Metazoa > Chordata > Mammalia > Macroscelidea > Macroscelididae > Elephantulus > Elephantulus edwardii. The sequence goes on from NW_006400084.1 coordinate 1,724,495, forward strand.
AAAAAAAATCTGGTGGAAACTTGAGGAAAGCAATTCCTCTTTCAGTGACCTGAAGAAGGCCATCTTCCTTTGCCACATGCGGAGAATCATTCTCATTATGACTATTTTAACATAGTAAATCTTTGTGCCTCACTAGTGATATAGAGTAAAGTCTCATTAATTAAGGCCCCACTGATTTAGAATTTAAGATAATTTGTTCACAGGCCAAGCCAAACTTTACATGTGCACTATCTATGAAAAAAAGGTTCATTAAGTAAATCAATAAAGTAAGGAAGATTGCAGGAAGCCTATTTAATCTAATTAAGAAAACAAACTATTTCCAAGCATTTAGTAACACCACCGACATATAAACAATGTGCTCATTACAAGTGACTTTTATGTGTTCATTAAAGCATAACAGGTAAGATTCCTGTATGACAATGGCTTGTTTGTGTTTTCTATGTTTGTGGGGTTTTTTTGTTTGTTTTTTTTAAACAATTATTTCAACTAGATAAATTTAATTTAAGGTAATGAAATTGTTCTTAAACAATTTTGGGTACTTGTGCCTTTCCTATAAATCAACACAACAGCATGGTATTGGTGGGAAAAAAGAGCAAACTGCCATCAGACGGACTGAGAGTCTTATCTTGCCTTGGTGGATGGACATCGGCAAGGTATTTGTTCTTATAAGTTGTAGTTTATTCTCCTTAAGAGGGCTTTGTAAGTGCTTTTTACTGTTTCAGACAGATAGCAATAAATACCCCAAAGTGGCTATTTTATCTCATTTAACGTATTTTTATCTCATTTCTCAGCTTCATGGCAAATATGAGAAAATTGTTATTCTTTTCATCTTACACATGAGGACGCAGAGGTTTGGAAGTGTTGAATAATTTGCCTGTTAGTAAGTAAAGTTGCTGGGATGCTGTTCAGGTCAGCCTGGCTCCTGGCCTCTCTCCTTTGCCCACGTCTTTATGATCTGCTTGTTGGGTAGCTGCCAGCAGTGTGACCCAAACTTCATGGACCCCAGAGGGGCCCAGATGCTTTTGTTGATACTATTTGGCTCTATTACTGTGCTAGAAGTCAGCCATGGCTTATAAAGCCACTTGTCTTCACTTCCAGGGCAGTGGAAAGAAAGTTTTTTCTCTGCTGATTTATTTATTTATTTTTAATTTCATGAGATGGTTAACCGAGCAGTGAGAGGGAAGACAAAATTAAGGGCTTCTGTGATGGGATGTTGACTTTGAGGCAGAAAAACTCTGCAGTGAGGAGGGGGAAGGAAAGAGAGCCCACCTTGGTGTAACAAAGGCATGAAACAGACCTCAGCTATGCATAACTCACCCAGAGGAGATCAGAACTGTAGCTTCTTACTCTGAGATTTGAGTTTCCAAGATGATGGAAATTTTTTGTTGACAAGAGGGAAGAAATATGGATTAAGCCTATAACCATGTTTAGAGCACCAGGGGATGAATTAGCCTAATTGTAATATTAGTCTCAGTTACAGAGAGTAATCACTACAGGCTGTCTCTGTTTTCATTAGAAATTTAATTAAGTTTATCAATGTTTGACTTCTCCAGCCTTCCTTTTCCAAACTCTCTCAGGACAGCTCTATTGTTAAAGGAGCGTTTTCTTTTGTTTTCCAGGAAGAGGACTAGAGTGGGGCTGGAATGGAAGCCTGTGGACAGAAAGACGTGAGTGGAGAGGCGGGAGGGTGGTGATGGCTGGGCAGTCTTTCTCAATGTCTCTGTCCCTGGTGAATCTCAACTGATAAGGGTAGGGTCTTGGCTTACAGTTAGCACTGAGTGCTCACCAATGTGGAAGAGATCATAGAAGGCACACTCATCTAAGTTAGGTAATTAACAGTTTTCAAAAACCATTTACGAAACTTTTAGCATTTATCCTAACTGATTTAGTTGATTCTGAGTGATAGTGTTCCTATGGGGCAGATTAGAAGTGATCATCGGGTTTCCAAGGCTGTAATTTTTTCCGTAGTGGGTTGATCTGCCAAACCAAAGGCCACATGTCTGGTGGTTTGAATCAACCAGCGACTCAGCAGGAAAAAATCCAATGAAGTGCAAGCTATAGGAATTTTTCTACCCTTTATATATATTTTTATTATTATTACTTTTAATGAAAACTTACAGAGACTTTGGATTTCTATTCATTCATTGTTGCACTTTTCTCTCTGTCCACTCCTCCCCCAATTCACTCTTCTCTTTGAAAAACAAAAGAAAAATTCTTTTATTGTACAATCCCTCCCCGCAAATCCAGTCCACTATGCAGCCTTTGATCTAGACTCCTGTTATGACAATAATACCTAATCATATATCCCTTTTAAACAGTTTAAGAAAGCATACAGCTGCATTTTTATTCATTGGAGTGGCTTGTGTGTTCAAACTTATGATTTTCAGTTAGTAAATGGGTACTTAACAATTGCGTCAACAAGTTTCTTAAGCTCTTAAAATAGATGCCTCCAGTAACAACAGAAATAGCCTATAATCTGGCTCTTGACTGGCTAGTGTCCATAGGAAAAGAAAGTCTGTTACTATCTACTCACATGGTGTTTAGGGCCAATTCCTTATGGAAAGATTTTGTGGACATTATGCAAATGCTTGAAAGAGAAATGACGACTTATCAGCTCAGCAAAGTGTATGCCTTTCTCCCTCCTCCCTTCCTGACTCTCTTTTCTTTTGCACTTTCTTCTCTTCTCCCTCCTTCTTTTTTCTTCACTGTTCCTTCCTACTTTTTTTATCTCCACGCGCTCTCTCTTTTTTTTTCTTTTCCCTACGAGGCGTTTGTTTAGACCTCTATAAATTTTGTTTTTCTGGTTCTTCTTTTTCTGCCCTTTGCCTGATAATTTCCAATATTAATGTATTATCCTGTTTATTTTCTTATAAATGGATAGATACTAATAGAGTTGCAGATTTGTTTTTGCTGTTTTATGGATTTCAGAGAAAAGTGTTTTGGTGTTTCCTCATGTTAAGATTTATAACTTCAGAAACCTTCTGGAGGTTCACTTTGAGTCAGAATTGAATTGATGACTGAATATTTTTCGTGAATTTTACGAATATAACAGAATTTAGTAATGAAAATTTGGATTGTTTTCCATTTTTTACCTTATGAATCTAATTTATAAAAAAGTATACATACATTTCTCTTAATATTTGTTATTTCTCTCTACAGTAAATATCTAGAAGTACAATTACTAGAATTTTTCATGTGTATATGAGCCACAGGCGACTCAACGGCACATAACAACAGCAACAACAATGTTTATCTTTGTGAAAAATTTTATTTTCCAATGTTTTGTAGCTTTTTATATTCCTATATAAATAGTTTGAGAATTCCAGTTCCTTTCTATGTTTGCAAAATTTAGTAGTGTTTTAAATTTTTTTTTAACTGTTAACGCATTGCCTTACAGTTGGAAATGACACACAACTGACCTTCAGTTGGGTTTCCAATGTTATAAATTGCAGAGAAGGAAGCTAGTGGTAGATTTAAACAGCTAGAGAGGTGTGGCCTCTGAAGTAGCAGTGCAGCTTCTTGAGGACTAAGCCACAAGAATTCCCCCTGTTACAGGTCATATTTTATTGTAGTTTTAATTCACATCGTCTCTGATAACTGATGATAATCAAGAATTTTGTCATATATTTGATGGATTTGGGATTATCTCCTTTGATGAAATGTCTATTTAAATACTTTGCCTCCTTTTTATTAGGTTGTCTATTTATCCTTGAATGTTAATTAACTTGTCTTGAAATAAGCATCACTTGAACAAAATTTATTTTATTTCCAATATATTACTGGATTGTACCTGTCAATATTTAAAGCCAAACAATTCCATGTCAGTTCTCATGAGAATATCAGTTAGTAGTTTTCCTTTCTTGTAATATAATTGTCTGATATAGCATTTGTATAAAAAATAGTACTGGTTTTGTAATATAAAGCAAATAGAAAAGAATTCCCAATTCCTTTATTTTATAAAAGAGTTTGTGTGGAATTAATATTATTGTTTAAAAAATGTGTGATGAATTCATTAGTAAAGCTATAAAATCTTTAAATTTTTTGTACA
>NW_006400084.1:1734484-1742261 GCF_000299155.1 Elephantulus edwardii
CAAAGGACACACTGACAAAGGAGATTAATCAGAACTGACTTTGACAAGCACTGTGGCAATTGGACAATTAAAACAGACTTTCAAGGGGGGGGAAAGAAGAACGAACTGGGGAGGGAGGAGGGTAGAGAAAACAGTGCAACAATGAATGAATGAAAACCCAAAATCTCTGTAAATGTTCATTAAAACTAATAAAATTTAATAATTTTTTAAAAGAAAGAAGTGTGATGATGGCCCAAGATAGAACAGGGTTCAAATCTTTTGTTCATAGGATCATTATGAATCATATTCGACTGGACAACATGTACCAATAGCAACAACAATAAATTTTTTTATTCTAGTAATTCTGTCTTAAAATATGTTATTGTTTAACCTTGTGTGAAGGCTTTTCTATCCTTGATAATTTCAATAATAATTGTTTCAAAGTCTTGGTGATGAGCCCTGATGACGTAGTAGGGTGAGTGTCAGCCATTGGCACTCACCAACTGCTCCAAAGTAGAATGATGTTAAGACTTAGCATTGGAAACACGGTGGGATAGATTTATATTGTCCAGTTGGGTTGCTATGAGTCAGAGCTGTTGTTGTTTGTCATCTAGTTGAGCATGACTCATAGTGACTCTATGAACAAAAGACCTGATGCCTATCATCATTTCTCCAAGTTCATAGAGCTTCCATAGGCATGTGTTTTAGGAAGTGGATGCCATTCCTACTTCCAAATGAGTCAGATCTACCTTAGTTGTTTTGAGGTTGGCTTGGTTTTTGTTTATTACTTACTGTTGTTACTGGGCCTACTTCTATTTCTTGCATTTTGTTCTGATTGTGGGTCAATTTTTCTGTTTCTTTGCATGTATAGTGTTTTTGATAGGATGTCAGATTTTGATGCTGATGGATTGAAACTTTTGGCCTTTCTTTACATACCTTACATTTGTTGACGAAGACAGGCACATTTCCCCCCCAGATTACCTTGTTACTGTTTATTCTTGTTTGTAAGCTTTATTAAGAGGCGAGTGTAGTGTCTACTGGATGAGTAGTTTAATTCTGGTGTACTATCAGAGCCTCCTGAGATCTTAATTGAATTTCCTGGGTGTTTAGGCACTTACTCTACTCTGAATGATGACAACATGAGTTGTAGTTCTTTGCGTTGCCTCATGGAGTTTGTCCTTCACATGCATTAGTAATCAGCAAAGGCTCGAGGGACCTCTCAGCAGTTTTCTGGGTCTTTTTCTCTGCACAACTTTCTCTCTTTTAATATTATGTCCCACAGAGTCTAGTTCCTTCTGTCTCTCTGGATTCCAACCTTCTTCCCTCATCTCCATGAGATTACTATGCTGTTTGTTTTCTTCTTTCCTAAACTGTTGTTGGTGGTAGATAGAGTCATAGGTGACTCATAGTGACCTTATGAACGAACGTCCTGGACACCTGTATAACTGTCATCCTTTCTCCAGGCTCATAGGGTTTCCGGAGGCAAGCTATTACAGAAGTGGATGCCACCCCTGCTTCCAAGCTTATTTTAATCACAGAGCTCCACCAAACACTGTTCACCATGGGTAAACATTATCATATTTGACACTTCAGTGTTACAGTGTATAGCATTACAGCAACTTCAGACTGGAAATTTCCTCCTAAAACAAAGTTTAGGCAATTTTGTGAATGACACTATTCATTTTTTCAGAGGAATATTCTGTGCTATCTGTTGTTCAATGCTTGAAACTTTATTTTATGTGTTTTGTGTAGTATTCTAGTTAGTTACAGCAGGAGGACAAACCTGTTAGTTATTTTTTATAAGCAGGAAGCGAAACTTTTCTGGTCTTCTTTTATCTTCAACTTCTGCCACTTTCAGAGTTAATCATATTTTATTAGACTTCGTATCTTTAAAATTCTATTTTATGTTTGTGTATGAAGAAATGAAAAACAAATATGAACTTAAAATTTCAAGTATAAAATCATCTGCTGAATGAAGGAACAAATATTCATTTTTTTACATTTCTCAGTGTACTTTTTTCTAATTTTTCCCCCTGATACATCCATATATTCACTAATACATATGTCTGTACCTATATTTGTGTTTCTTTTTGTCTCTGTATTTGTTTCTGTCTATACATTTGCATTTCTCTAACTAAACTTTATCCTTAGCTATGTGTATATCTGTAGGTATACTATGTGTTTATTTATTTATGCTTCGCTTACTGCTTATGTTATGTGAAATAGAACATTTCATGAACACACAGTGAATACAAACACACGTGCCTAAATCAGAGAAATAGTGTTTCATTGATTTTTACGTTGTTCCATTAGTTTTTGTCTCACTCCTAATGTCACCTTTGTATCTTACTGCTGCTAACACTAGCACCAGTTTCGCTACATTTGGGAGCCATGATGCATTTCATAGCAATATTTTTGAAATAAAATGAAACTGATACAGTATTATATATAAAGAGATACTCCAAATTGGAGATCTTTGAATCTAAGCACATATTGTTATAAGGTGAACATTTTTGGTAAACAGAAAAAGTTCACAATAAAATAACTATAGAAATTACTGTTACAGTACATATATAAGCAAGTAGCATAGATATTTCTTATGACTGTCAAGACATCTATATTTTTTGTACTGCATTAGTATAAGCATGGGACTATTACCATTTATACAATATAAGAGATACAATAGGCATGTGTTTCATGCAGGGAGCTCTTGTGTTTGCTATTTCCTCATCCCATTCTCTGATAGGTATTACTGAATTATATTATAACCTTACAGATTATAGAAGCTAATCTTATGCAATAACAGACAAATATACAGTTGGATGCTGCCCAAATTGAAGTGTGTAGCATTTTGACTTTATATGTAGGTTGTCTTGAACACATACTTTCAGCTGTTTTCCTCTCTCTCATATTAAAACAGACATAAAGAGATAGTATAGTATTAAAAGCACAGACAAAACCCAGGATGATTTTTATTTGCATCTCATTTACCTGGTATGATTTGTGGTGGTGGTGTTGTTAAATGCTATCAAGTCGTAGATGACTCACAGCTGCCCTATGAACGAATGAAAGACTTGAACAATTGTATAACTTTATTTGTTTCTCCAAGTGCACAGAGTTTCTGGAGGCAAGCTATTTCTGAAGTGGATGCCATTCTTGTTTCCAAGTTTGTTTTAATCAGGAAGCTCCACCAAACACTGTCCACCATGGGTAACCATTATCACATTTGACACATCAGTGTCACAGTGTTTATCATCACAGCAACCACGAGTTACTTCTGTACAGCAAATGGACAGACCAGTGCTATCCCACTTGGAAGAATGTTTGACAAAAAACTATTTAAATCAAGCCTGAGGGCCACTGATTAAAACCATGCACTTTTGGCTTGATAGCATCACTTCCTATCCACTAGGCCCACTGAGCTCTCTATGATTTCTGTGTCCTTAGTTAAATTAGCTAATCTTTACGTGCATAAGTTTCTTCATCTGTAACATAGGGACAATAGCAGAACTTACATCATGAACTTTCTGGGAAGATAAAGAGTCAGCATATGTAAAGCACAGAGTATATGTTGTCTAAATGGCAAGTGTTCTTACGTCTGACTAAGAATGTAGCACTAAGCTAACGGCATTGTTATTTTTTGGTCTCTCATGCTTGGACCTTTTTCTTTCCTTTAGAAATATTTGGAAGTAAATTTGCTGTTTCCAGAAGAAGGGCAGTCTCTTTCCATTAAGATTTACAGGCTGAGGAATTCAATGGAGGACTGCTATGAGCCTGTATAGATTCAGTGATAGTGAGTTTGAGTTTTCTGAGGGGACAGGATAGATATAAATGTGGGGTGGAAAAATTGAAAATTTTTATTCATATCAATCCATATCTTCTTAGGAAGTGTTGCCTTTTTACATAAGCAGTTTAGTACTCAAGAATCGTGCTAGAAGGGTTCACAGATTACTTTATCATTATTTCATTAGTGTCTCTGAGGACCTTTTATTTACAATTGTATGTTCTGGTGTTTGTGGTATAACCCCAAGGCATTTGACTGTGTAGATCACAGCAAATTGTAGTTAACCTTGAGGAGAATGGGAATCTCAGAATACTTGATTGTGCTTATGTGAAACCTATACTTGGACCAAGAAGCAGTACTCAGAACAGAGCAAGGAAACACTGCATGGTTCAAAATCAGGAAAGGAATGTGTCAAGGCTGCATCCTACCGCCAAACCTTTTCAATCTGTATGCAGAACGGACAATTCAGGAAGCTGGGCTTTATGAGGAGGAGTGTGGCATCAAAATTGGAGGAAGACTCATTAGCATATGCAGATGACACAACCTTTTTTGCTGAAACTGAAGAAGACCTGAAGCTCTTACTGCAGAACTTCAAGGACAATAGTCTTCAATATGGATTGACTCTCAACATGAAGAAAGTATAGGCTCTCACCACTGGGCCAATTTACAGCACCATGATGGATGGAGAAGAGATTGAGGTTGTTAAGAATTACAGTTTGCTCAGTTCCTTAATCAACACTTTTGGCACTAATAGTCAAGATACCAAAATGTGAATTGCATTAGATAAATCTGCTATCAGGGACCTTTTCACAGTACTGAGAAGCAACAATGTCAGTCTAAAGACAAAGGTGCACCTGATCAAGTCCACGGTCTTCACAGTTACTTGCTGTGCATCAGAGAGCTGGATAATGGCTATGCATGATAGAAGGAAAATTGATGTCTTTGAGTTGTAATGCTGAAGAAGAATCTTGAACATACAATGGGCCACCAAGAAAACATAAGTATGTCTTGGAAAGGGTCAAACCAAGTTTCTCCTTGGAGGTTAGGATTTTGAAACTCCATCTTTCATACTTTGGGAATCTGGCCAGGAGGGATCAGTCCTTGGAGAAGGACATCATATTTGGAAGGCTGCAGTGACTGCACAGGAGAGGAAGACCCTGGATAAGATAGACTGATACAATAACAAGGGCAATGAATATTGGTGTGTCGGAATTAGTGAGACAGGGCAGGGGCTTCAGAGTTGCTGTACATATAGGGTTGCTATGATTTGCAGGTGACTTGATGGCACATAAGAAAAACAACAACAACAACAATCTTATATTAGCTCTTTCGAGGTGAAATATCTCTTCTTCTACACCACATTTAACTCTCAGTCACTGCTGTTTAGCTTGTACTTTATAGTGTTTTCCCCATGGCCTCTCAATCTATTATAATTTGCTTATTCGGAATTCTTCTCTCTTTTCAGCTTATTTTTCTTATTTGAATGTTCTTCTCTACCACATTCCTCATCAAAAAAAGTCTTTTTCAGTACCACTCAAGAAGAGGCATGTTGTTGTTGTTTTTGTTGAGAGCTGTCCAGTCGTAGATGACTCATACTGACCCTCCGAACGAAAGACCTGAACACTTGTATAAGTTTGGTCATTTCTCCTTGTTCATAGAGTTTCCAGAAGCAAGCTATTTTGGAAGTGGATGCCACTCCTGCTTCCAAGCTTTTTTTAATTGGGGAGCTCCACCAAACACTGTACACCATGGATTACCATTATCACATTTGCCACATCAGTGTCACAGTGTTCAGCATCACAGCAACCACGAGTAACCTCTATATAGCAATGCACAGACCAGTGCTATACCCCTTAGAAGAATGTTTGACCAAAAATAATTAAAACCAAGCCTGAAGGTCACAGATTAAAATCACCCACCTATGGCTTGGTAGCATAACTTTCTATCCACTAGGCCAACAGAGCTCTCTCTGTATAACAACAATGAAGCATATTTAATAAATTTCATATTTTCAATTTCATTAGCTTAGTTTATCTATATTGTTGTTGTGTACCATGAAAGTGGAACTGACTCTTGCTATCTAAGAGATTATGAAACTAAGGACTCGAAAGAACACGTTTCACTAGGGTCATGAGAATAATATACTGGATATGGGATTGCGTCTTTAGCCCACTTGACTCAATCTAAGATTCCCAGTCTTGCTTCTCACATCAAACAGTAATCATGCTAGGCCTATAGGAATCAAATACCCTTTTCACATAGGTGTCCTAATATTGGTTTGGACTCATGTACAATGAGATTTAAATCTTATGTACAACAGGATGAAACACTTCGCTGTCCTACTTCATCCTCAGATCTTTGCAACATTTGAACCTGTTGCAGTCATTGTATCAGTGCATGTAATTGAAGGTCTCCCTCCTCTTCTCTAACTTTCTACTTAACTGAGCACAATGTTTTTCTCCAGAAACTGATCCCTCCTGATAACATGTTTGAAGAACATGAAACTAAGTCTCAACATCTTCTTGTCCAAAGAGTGTGGTATTTAGATTGTACTTTTTTCAAGAATGATTTGTTTCTCTTCTTGGGGTCCATAATACTTTAAATATCTTTGTCAACACCATAGCATAGCATCCATTCTTCTTGGGTCTTTCTTGCTCATTTTTCAGCATATATCACATGCATAAGAGGAATAATCCAAAAGAGAATCTAAAAAAGAAAGCTAAAACTATCTTTTCATTATGGCTGGGCTTTTTTTCTCTTAATTTTTTTGTATCTCTCCTCTCCTCATCCCATCTTCTACCTCAAATAGATGTTATCTTTTTAAGATTTTTTTGTATCTCTCCTCCCTTCATCCCATCATCCACCTCAAATAGATGTTATATTTTTCTTCATCTTCTGGAACTTCTACAATTGTTAAATTCCTTTTTGTCCTGAGTCTCTATGGTGTTAGTCTAAAAGTTGGCTTTTATTAGCTATTATAGTTAGCTCTCTCCGGTCTCCAGCTACCTTAACTGCAGACACATGGTCTTGCAAATTAGCATGGTCTTTCAAAGGATCAACCGTTTGGGACTAGGATTAGAGAAAGAGTGCATCCCACACTGAGGGCAAGACTTGAGATGACCAAAACTTGTGGAGGCAAGACTTGAGGGAGCCTGGATGGAGCAAGATCCTTTGGAGCATGAGACCCTGGTAGTGAGACCCTGGTGATAGTGGTGGAGAGACTGTGGCATTGCTGTGGAGAAAGCATGAGAAGGTGTAAGTAGAGGAGTTAAAGGCTTTTTTTCCTGTTCTTGCGGGATGCTTGAAGGAGAAGTTGAATCATAACTGCTCTGAAGTAAACCTTGCTGGATGATTTGGTTGTGACTACTGAATTGAAACCAGAGTCTGGGCTATCTGAGGAATTGTGCCCGGGAACTTGGGCTAACACCTGCACTTGTTTTGGGGTGATATTCTTTGCCTCCCTCACTCTTCAACTTCCTTCCCTAATAAACCCTGTTGTTGGTAACATAACTGTGACTGAGCTAACATTTTGCTGCTGCTGTGGTTCTAGAGACACCACGTATGGCCTGGGCTATGGGCTCTTTACCTGCTTTCTGTTCTGGGTGGTGAGGGGCTGTGTTATTCTCACTTTTCGGGCCCTTTCAGAGAGATGCTTACAGCCTTATATCCCCACGGCCCATTTCCGCCTCTTTAGACAGTCTTAAAGATGGTTGCCCAGTTTTTCTCACTCTTACCCCCACCCCAATGCCAGCCTCATTCTACAACAGTGGCACCATGTAGCATTTGTCCCTTTGTGACTGAGATACCTCACTCAGCATAATGTCCTCCAGGGTCACCCATTTTGAATAATATTGCATGATGTTTACGGCATTGAAGTCTATGGGGGAGAGAATAGTTAAAAAGTATTATTTTTTAGGACATTATGTTTATCGTAGGAGTACGCAATGAGGGTTGCAGAGTGGATTATATTTGGGGTTGGGGGTGGGATTGGGGGTGGTGCGGGGGGATTGTGTA
>NW_006400084.1:1742361-1743891 GCF_000299155.1 Elephantulus edwardii
TGTCCAAAGTATGTCAGACAAAGCCTCAGAATCCTTGCCTCCAAGGAGGAGCCTGGTTTCCAGGCCAAACCTGTTTGTTCTCCTAGCAGTCCATGGTATATTTAACACTCTTCTCCAGTACCAAAACTCAAAGGCATCAATTCTCTTTCTTTCATCCCTAGTCACTGTCCAGCTCTTCAACACATAGAATGTAATTGCAAAGACTATAGCCCACATCAGGCACACCTTAGTCTCCAGCCTGACGTCATTGCTCTTCATTACTCTGGAGAGATCCTTGACAGCTGTCTTTCTAAATGCAATTCATCTCTTGATTTCCTGGCTGCTGGTACCAAGAGTGTTGACTGTGGAGCCAAACAAACTAAAACTGCCAACTATCTCAATCTCTTCACCATCCCTACAGATGCTGCCAATGGCCCCAGTTGTGAGAATCTTTGCTTTTTTTTTATGTTGAGTTTCAATCCCTATTCAAGACTGCAGTCCTGGACCTTCTGCAGCAAGCGCTTCAGGTCCTCCTCAGTTTCAGCAAGCAGGTTGTGTCATCTGCATAACCCAGGTTGTTGAATCTTCCACCAATCCTGATTCGACATTCCTCCTTGTACAACTCAGCATCCGGATGATCTGTTCTGCACACAGATTGAAAAAGTATGGAGACAAAATATATCCCTTGGGGACACCCTTCCTAATTTTGAATCATGCAGTTTCACCTTGCTCTGTTCTGATGACTGCCTCTTGGTCCAAGTATAGGCTTTGCATAAGCACAATCAAATGTTCTGGGATTCCCATTCTTCTCAGAGTCAGCCACAGCTTGTTGTGATCCACACAAGACTTGAGTCTTGGCATAGTTTATGAAACACAGACTCCTCTGGTATTCTCTGCTTTCTGCCAAGATCCATCTAACATTAGCTATACTATCCCTACTACCACGGCCTGCCTCTTCTAAACACAGCCTGCACATCTGGCAGTTCTCCAGTGATGTGTTGCTCCAGTCATTTTTGGATACGTTTCAGCAGAATTTTGCTTTCCCGTGATATTAATGATACTATTCCATAATTTCTGCAATCTGTTGGGTCACCTTTTTTGGAATGGGAACAAATATTATTCTCTTCCAGTCAGTTGGCCAGCTGGCTGTCTTCCAGATTTCTTGGCACAACTTAGTGAGCACAGACAGGGCAGTGTCTGTTTATATATCAATTGGTATGTCATCAACTCCTGGAGCCTTCTTTTTTGCCAATTCTTTCAGAACAACTTGAATTTACTTTTTTCCTTCTTGATGAAACTTGTTATAACTTTATTAGTTTTTTAAAAAATCTTTTTTTAAATTTTCTACTAGTTTGTTTACAAAATTGAAATACATTGCTTTCAAGAACAAATATTTTAATTTTCCTCATCCCCCACCCTACAAATTATACAACCCCGTGTTGAATCCCCCTCCCCCTGCACATCCTCATACCTCTGCTTCCACCCTCTCCCACTCCTTTTGGATCCTTATACTCATTCTATAATAATAGTTTTATACAATATTCATCCTTG
>NW_006400084.1:1744813-1747202 GCF_000299155.1 Elephantulus edwardii
ATCACTGTAGATGTTCATTGAAATAAAAAATAAATAAATTAAAATATTTAAAAAAATGGTTGGCCAAAGCGACGACAATGCTATTGTTCCTTCTTAAGTCAATTGAATGACTGTTTTCTTAGAGTAAATTGTTTCAACTTTGATCAAATGTATTCATGATCATGAGTATATTATCTTTTACTTGCCCATATCCATAGGGTGAATAAAAAGGCTATTTAAAAGAAAAGATAATTCACATAATATCACTGAAGAAAAAGAAGACGGAGAGGCGCAAAACATTATAGACAAAACTAGACTATTATGTACATGTTAAGTAACAACAAATATTAAGCTACAAAGGGATTGATAGGCAGATAGACAAACCAAATAGATACAGGTTTGTTTGTTTTTCTTTTCAGTTTCTTAATCCTTATGCTTATTCTTCCAAGATACTTTTTGTCTTTGTTGAGTCATGCAGAGGAAAAGAAAAGGATGAGAAACAATAATAGAATTTTTTAATTCATTACCTGCAGACAGAATGTTGAATAGTTTTTTCAAGTGGCCCTAATGTCTTAAGACAGACATTTCCTGTTCAGTATGGATGTGTTTCCCAAGGGCATTGCGTTAGGATCGTGCTATTTTTAATGCTGAATCCACTCCTTCTGTGCTCTCTGTTGCAGAAGGTTACTGGGCTTTGCTTTTGTAGTCATGCTGATGGGAAACAACTGGAAATTGGACTTGTTCCAAACTCTGGAAAGGTGACTGCTGAGCTCTGACAGGCTCACTATTGCTTTCAAATCCTGTAACTGGCATCACTTGTTCTATGGGGTTTGTAAATGTAGACAATTAAATAATAGCCAACATTCTTCTATTTGAAAACCACAGCTCTTGATTGATTGTCCTATGACTCACATTGGCCCTAGTGGGGAACAGAGTGGAAATTAACTTGGAATGCATTTAGTTTTTGTCAGATACAGTAAACTGGCCATGGATGAAAGGGCAAAACTGTGTGCCTGTTTCATAGTAAATGGTTTTCTCTAAGTAGATATTAAAAGATGACATTGCTGATAGATCTTCTTGAGTTTCTATCAGCAGGACATTTGCATCTTTGGGATTCATCTTGTTAGTGTAGAGGTCTGAGGGTGACACCTTACTTTATCATCATACCTTAAAACTCAATACATATGCACAAATATGCAGCATTGCTTAGCATTTGTCTTTAAAGTGAAGGGGTCTAACAATGGCTACATATCCGGATGCATTGTCTAAATTAATCCATTGAGGGATATTGAATCACTTAATCACAATGGAGACTTCCTGCCTTGGTAGGCACGCTCTTCCTTCATTAGATTTAATATATTTCTCATTATACAAATCTGCTGCTGTGACAATAAGTCTTGTTCATAAATCAGTTTGCCCTTTTGCTTTGCAGATGCAAAGAACTTTCATCAAACAAGACATAAATGGAGACTGTTAGACAGCAGGTCAGAGGAGCCATCATGAGATATTAATATCTATTCATTACGATGATTTTTAATAGCATACTCTAATGGGCAGAAGTAAAGCAATTAAGGTTTTAACTTCTAGTTTGCTTCTCAAACAAGGAAAAAACTGAAAAGTAGTAATAAGGATTATTTGGAAATCCTCAAATGACTCTCTTATTTCTTACCTGTATTCCTTTTGAATACAAACAAAATACCTGGAGACTTAGAGTTCATACGTGAGGTCCCTATAGTTAGCAAGAGGTATAAAGACCAATTAAGAAAGCAAAGTAAAAACTATGATACACACATAAAGATATGTGAAGTGTTTTGGAATCACTTAAGATGAAATAGTATAATAGCAGATATATAGGCAGATAGGCAAGACTAAAATTAAGGACACTTAAAAAGGAAACACGTGTGAGCATACAAAGGTCTTGTTTGAAGCAGTTGGAATCTGGAAGGTAGGTCTTTTTATTTGATTAACAGTCAGTTGTGGGCTGGTTGGTCTTTTTAATTAATTAACATTCAGGTATGGTCTCTTTGATCTTTTTTATTTAATTAATAATCCTGTCAGTTTGTTGTAATAACTTGTGAATTATTGTGATACTGAAAGCTATACAACTATTGTGTCAAATGTCACAAGGGTTCCCCAGGGTAGATAGATTTTAGTAGAGCTCCCAGATTAAGACAGACTAGGGAACAGGATTGACTAGTCACTTCTTAAATAACAGGCCTCTGAAACCTTATGAATAGTAGAGGAATGTAGGTAATTAAAGTAGTAGTGTATAGCCCCGATTGCTTGCATGTGATACTAATGATATTGTTCAATAATTTTCACACTCTGGTTAATCATAGGATCTCACAATTTGATGTGTGGAGGGAGGGGTGGGTGAAGCATATGGGAAATACCAGCTTGAAAAACAATA
>NW_006400084.1:1748947-1750023 GCF_000299155.1 Elephantulus edwardii
TGTGCTTTGGCTCCTCTGTGCTCCAGTGCAATATTCAGAGTTTCTTCTGACATCCATATTGGTCTTTTCTTCCTCTTCTGTCTTTGTAAAGAATGCTTGCAGTCTTCTTGGTTGATACATTTGACATCCTCCCACAACTCATCTGGTCTTCACTCATTAGTGTTCACGGCCTCAAAAGTAGGTCAGGGCACTTGAGCCAAGAGCAGGGACAACACCAAAACTAATCGTTAATTCCACAATAAGGTATGTATTTTCACTTTTTCTGTAAAAGATCTGAACATTCAGATTGACAAACACTAGGAAGAAGGATTGGCCATCCACTTCCAAAATAGCAGGCCTGTGAAAACCCTATGTACAATAGAACACACATAGAATGACAGAAAAGGCAACTGAGTATGGAAATACTTTGACAACCAATGACTTATTCATCACAAACACATTTTTTAAGAGACATAAACATAGATTATACACATGGATCTCACCTAATGGTATGCATAGGAATCAGATCGATTACATCTGTGAAAGGAACCAATGGAGAAGCTCAATATTAGCTGTGAAAACTAGGCCAGGAGCTGACTGTGGAACAGACCACAAACTACTCTTATGCAAGTTCAAGCTGAAGATGAGGAAAATTAAACCTAGTCCACGGGAACCAAAATATGACTTTGAGTCTATTCCACCTGAATTTCAGAACTGTCTCAAGAACAGGGTTGAGGCCTTGAACAGGAATGAGATATCTATCCCTCTGTCTGTCTATCTATCTATCTATCTATCTATCTATCTATCTATCTATCTATCATTTCATGTGGATTTCAAAATCATCTTGAGAATAAGTTTGAAGTATTAACACCAATGATTGAAGACTAGATGAAGAAAACAAATACAGATGACGAAAAAAAGCCAACTCCAAAACGGGTGTCAGAAGAGACTCTGAAAATTGCACTACAATGTGGAGAAACCAAAACAAAGTGAAAATATGCCTACATAAACAAGCTGAAAGAGCTGTCAAGAATACAAAGCAAAATATTTTAATGGAACTTGCAGAGCTGGAATTGGAGAATAAAAAGGGAAAAAAA
>NW_006400084.1:1750973-1752391 GCF_000299155.1 Elephantulus edwardii
TAATGACTGCCTCCTGGTTCAAAGTTTCACATAAGCTCAAGCAAATCTTCTGAGATTCCCATTCTTCTCGGAGTCAGCCACAGTTTGTTGTGATACACACAGTGTAAAGCCTTTGTACAGTCAATAAAACGCAGATAGACATTCTTCTGGTACTCTCTGATTTCTGTCAAGATCCATGTTTCATCAGTTATAATATCCCTAGTACTATTGCCTCTTCTAAAGCCAGCCTGCACATTTGGCAGTTCTCTGTTGATGTGTTGCTCCAGTCTTCTCAAGCTGAGACAACTGAAAAACAAATGTAAGCCTCAAGTTACAATAATGAAAGACACTATGGGTGATATGTTGATTGGCCTAGGAAACATCAAAAGAATATGGAGGAAATATACGAGGTTACTTTACTAAAAATGATTGACTGAAATGAAAAAATTTCAATAAGTACTATATGAGCTGGAGTCACTGGTAATGAGTTAGGAATTAAAGCTGGATGGAAGGCATTGGGGGAGGGGAACAAAAGGCTCCAGAAATTGATGGTATGTCAATTGACTTGTTTCAATTAACAGATGCAGCCCTGGATGCTCTCACCAGTCTACACCGGGAAATTTGGAGGACAGGTGTCTGATCAATGCATTGGAAGAGATCTACATTTGTTCCTACTCCCAAGATACGTGATCCAACAGAATGGGAAAACTATCCAACTGTTCAAACTATCATTAATATCATATACAAGAAAAAGACTACTGATGATTACTTTTTTAAAAAAAATAGAACATTCTGTGCATGTGGTTGTTGTTGGACATGTGCTGTCCAGTTGCTTGCAACTCATAGTGACCCTATGTACAACAGCCCTAAACCCTGCTCTGTCCTATGCCAATCTCACTGTTTCTGACACTCCCATCCTGATTACCCCAGTCACCGACTCAATCCACTCCTAGAGGGCCTTTCCTTCCTGTGCTTGCCCTCCACACTCCCAAGCATGATGTCCCTCTCCAAGGACCGGTCTCTCCTTACAACATGACCAAAGCATGTCAGACAAAGCTTCAGAATCCTTGTTTCCAAGGAACAGCCCTGTTTAACCCTCAAAAGGATGAATCTGTTTGTTTTCTTAGCAGTCCATGGTACACTCAATACTAATCTCCAACACTGATGCTCAAAGGCATCAATTCTCCTTCTATCCTCCCTAGTCATTGTCCAACTCTCTGATGCATAACTAGTGATAACAAAGACCATGGCGTGTATCAGATGCACCTTAGTCTCCAGAGAGACACCGTTGCTCTTCAGTACCCTGGAGAGGTCCCTAACAGCAGACTTCCCCATCGCAACACGTCTTTTAATTTCCTGGCTGCTGGTGCCAAGAGTGTTGATTGTGGAGCCAAGCAGACTAAAGCTGTGAACAATCTCAATCTCTTCACCATCCATCC
>NW_006400084.1:1753145-1755775 GCF_000299155.1 Elephantulus edwardii
GCATCTGTTAGCCGAAACATGTCAATTGGTATACCATTTATATCTGGGTCCTATTTTTCCTATTTCCTTCAAAGCAGCTTTAACTTCTTCCTTCACCACCATAGGCTCTTGCTCATATGTTATTTTATTAAATTTCTCTCTGCCTGCCAATTCCTTTTGATACAGTGACTCAGTATATTCTTTCCATCTTTTTTTAATACTTCCTGGATCATTTAATATTCTGCCCAAAGCATCCTTGATAAAAAAGGAATTACCAGAAGTTCAAGCAGGATTTATAAGAGGCTGGGGCACTTGGAATATCATTGCTGGTGTTAGATGGATCTTGGCTGAAAGTAAGGAATAGTAGAAGAATGTCTACTTATGCTTTATTGATTAAGCAAAGGAATTTGACCGTTGGGATCTTAACAAATTATGACTAAAATGGAGAATAATGGGAATCCTAGATGACTTAACTGTGTTCATGTGAAACCTATACTGAGACAAAGGCTATTGTGTGAATAGAGCAAGAAAACATTGCATGGTTTAAAATTAAGAAATGAGCTCATGAGCATTGTATTCTTTCTCTTAATTATTCCATCTGTATGCTGAGCAAATTATTCAAGAAGCTTGACTTATGAAGAAGAATGTGGCATCAAAATCAATAACCTGGGTTAGGCAGATGATGCAACCTTGCTTGCTGAAAGTGAGCAAGACTTAACACACTTGTTGCAGAAGATAAAACAATAGTCTTCGATATGAATTGCATTTCATTATCAAGAAAACAAAAATTCTTACCACTGAACTGAGAGACAACATCATGATAGATGGGAAAAGAATGAAATTGTCAACAACTTCATCTTTCTTGTATCTACATTCAACGCCCTTGTTACCAGCAGTCAGGAAAGCAGGAGACAATATGACACTGAGAAAGACTGCGGTCAGGGACCTCTCCAAATTACTGAGGCGTAGTGATGATGGTTAGAGGACTAAGGTGCATCTGATTCAGGCATAGTTTTTCCAATCACTTGCTATGCATTTGAGAGTTATACAATAAAAAAGAATGATGTTTTTGAGTTATGGTGTTGGAGAAGAGCCTGAACATCCCTTGAATTGCCAGAAAAACAAACAAATATGTCTTGGAAAGGGTGCAGACAGAGTAATCTTTGGAGGCAGTGATGATGAGACTTCACATACTTTGATTGCTAGGAGGGGTTATTCCTTGAAAAGGGACATGATGTTCGGAAAGGCAGAGGCTTGGAGAAGGAGAAGACCCTTGACCAGGTGGACTGATATAGTGACTACTGGAATGGGTTCTAGTGTGTCAGGGCATGTGAGAATGGCACAGGACAGGACAGGGTTCAGATCTACTCATAGGATCACTATGGGTCCTACTTGACTCAACAGCATCTAACAACAACCACTACATAGGCCTGGTAGCCTCATCTTCATTGCCTCTGAAGTGCACTCTGGCTGCTCCCTCTCCAAGATATATTTGTTTGTTCTTTTGGCAATTCATGATATTTCTACAGTAATATTACTATTTGTAAATGTAAATCATTGTTTTAGTAAGTGCTGTCGAGTTCAATATGACTCATAGTGACCTTTTGAACAAGACATCTGAACGCTGTCCTATCCTGAATTATCTTCTTTATCTCTGACACA
Organism: Elephantulus edwardii; assembly: GCF_000299155.1. Classification (NCBI taxonomy): domain Eukaryota; kingdom Metazoa; phylum Chordata; class Mammalia; order Macroscelidea; family Macroscelididae; genus Elephantulus; species Elephantulus edwardii. Next base: position 1,754,787 of record NW_006400084.1, read on the forward strand.
TTTAAGTTCATTGCTGCAGTCAATCCACCTCGCTGATAGTCTTCCTATCTTTTGACCCGCTACCTTTCCCCCTTTTTATATTTTAATGAAAGTTTACAGAGACTTTGGATTTCCATACATTCATTGTTGCACTTTTCTCCTTGCCACCCAAATTGCTTTTCTTTATGAAAAGTAAAAGAAAAAAAATTATTCCATTGTTTTTCAATCCCTCTCTCCCCGCAAGTCCACTCCATATGCAGCCTTCATTCTGGACTCCTGTCAGACAATAATATCTAATCCTATATCCCTTTTAAACAGATATCTCCCTCATCTGGTTCAATGCAGTTTATATTATTTATCCCATATTTCTCAGTCTCCCCCCAACCCCTATGTCAGTCCTCTTTTATAACAGTGGCACTATGCAGTATTTATCTTTTTCTGACTGAGATATTTCAGTATGATATCCTTTCCAAGGGATAGGCTTTCCTAGCAAAATCCTGAAAGTCTATTAGATGAAGCTTTGCCTTCTTTGTCTTTAAGAAACACTCTGGCTTGACTTTCTCTAAGACTTATGTGCCTAATCTTTTGTAAGCCATTGGGATACTCAGCACATTTCCTTAACATCACAACTCAAAGGCATCCATGTATCTATTGTCATCTTTATTCATTGTCACTTGATCTTTCTAATGCGAAACCTATGCTTGGACCAAGAGGCAGTCATCAGAACAGAGCAAGGAAACACTGCATGGTTCAAAATTGGGAAGGGCATATGCTAGGGATGTGTCCTATCTCCATCCTTTTCAACCTGTATGCAGAACAGATTATCCGAGAGGCTGGGCTCTATGAGAAGTGTGGCGTTAGGATTGGTGGAAGATCTATTAACAATCTGCGTTATGCAGATGACATGACCCTGCTTGCTGAAACTGAGGAGGACCTGAAATGCTTGCTGTAGAGGGTCAAGGACTGCAGCCTTCAGTATGGATTGAAGCTCAATGTCAAGAAGACAAAGA
>NW_006400084.1:1757834-1758553 GCF_000299155.1 Elephantulus edwardii
ACTGTGGAGCCGAGCAAGCTGAAATTATTAACTATCTCAATCTCTTCTCCATCTATCAAGGTGCTGTCATTGACCCAGTGGTGAGAATCTTTGTCTTCCTGATGTTGAGCTTCAATCCATATTGAAGACTACAGTTATTGACTTTTTGCAGCAAGTGGTTCAGGTACTCCTCAGTTTTGGCAAGCAAGGTTGTGTAGTTTTCATAACAGTTTGTTGATGAGTCTTTCTCCAATCCCAATGCACGGTCCTCCTCAGACTGTCCAGCCTCCTGGATGTTCTGTTCTGCATATAGATTGAAAAGGTATTGAGACAGGATGCACCCCTGACATACACATTTCCTTATCTCGAACCAAGCAATGCTTCCTTGCTCTGTTTAGAGGATTGTTTCCTGGTCCAAGGGTATGTTTCATATGAGCACAATCAAACGTTCTGAGATTCTCATTCTTCTCAAGGTTAACCACAATTTGTTGTGATGCACACAGTCAAATGCCATTGCATAGTCAATGAAACTCAGACATTCCTCAGATACTCCTGGCTTTTGACCTAGATGCATCTGACATTAATGATAATGTCTCTAGTGTTACAGCTTTTTCTAAGTCCAACTTGTATTTCTGATAATTCTCTGTTGATGTACTTTTCCAGTCATTTTTGGATAATCTTCAGGAGGAGTTTTCTTGAATACGATAATAGTGATATTGTTTGATAGTTTTCTACACTCT
>NW_006400084.1:1758653-1759901 GCF_000299155.1 Elephantulus edwardii
AGGGACGGCGCAGAAGGGGAAGACCCTCTGTGAGGTGGATTGATTCAGTGACTGGGGTAATCGGGATGGGTGTGTCGGAGACAGTGAGATAGGCACAGGATAGAGCAGGGTTTAAGGCTGTTGTACATAGGGTCGCTATGAGTCGTAAGCAACTCGACGGCACATAACAACAACAACAACAACAACAACAACAACAACAACAGCCTAAGGTACATAACAAATGATTGGAAAGACTATAGCTTGAATCAGGTGCATTTTTGACTGACATCATTGCTCTTCAAGACTTTGGGGAAGTCTGCAACAGCAGAATTTGCCAAGGCTATGTGTTTCCACATTTCCTGACTGCTGATACCACCAAGGCTGTTAACTGTGGACCCAAGTAAGATGAATCATAGTTAATTCATTGGCCACGTGGTAAGGATATTTTTCTTTTTTGATGATGAGATATAATCCACATTGGAATCTTTGTCTTCTGCACAGAGCTTTGTAAGTCTTTCTCACTTTGAGCAAAAGTTTATATCATTTACACAACAAAGGTTGTTGATAACTCTTCCTTTGAACATAATACCACATTTTCATAAAATCCAGCTTCTTAAATAATTTGCTCAGCATATAGATTGAGGAGATATGGAGAATGGATACAGCCCTGATGCACATATTTCCTGATCTCAAATAATACAGTATTCCCTTGCTTTGTTTGTTGTTGTTGTTAAGTGCTGTCAAATTGTAGATGACTCATAGCAACCCTATGAATGAAAGACCTGAACACTTGTATAACTTCCTATGTTTCTCTAGGTTCATAGGGTTTCCAGAGGTTAGCTATTTTGGAAGTGGATGTCACTCCTGCTTCCAAGCTTTTTTTTTTTTTTTACATTTTCAAAGATTTATTACATATATAATGGTAATGATTTCACTTCTTGAGTTATTTCTCTTCCTTCAAGGAATACATATTCAATGTTAAAGTAAAAAAAAAAAATCAATGGCAAGCTACAAATGTGTGCAAATCAATTCTATGCATAGGTCAATATCCCTGGATATTTGTTCCACATTGTGAGCTATGTCCACATCAATTCATTTAGCATAACATCAGGAGAGGAGATACCCCCGGGACAGTATCCACATTTTTTACTATCTGCTCTAGACTCTTGTTCCCAGCAAACAGCCTACGGAGATAGTTTTGGAGAATCAAGGAGCTCCACCAAACACTGCCCACCATGGTAACCATTATCACATTTGACATATCAGTGT
>NW_006400084.1:1762116-1765693 GCF_000299155.1 Elephantulus edwardii
AACAACAACAACAACAAAGTTCTGAAGGTAAGAAGGGTAGGATAAAAGGATTAATGGAATTGAAAATCACTGGAAGTAGGAAGAGGTTATACATTGTGGGTATTGTAATTAATATATTCAAGCAACATTTATACTAATAGTTGATAAAAGCCAATCACTCTACTTTGTACACTTTCATTCAAATCAGTATTTTTTTTTAAAAGCAACCCATCAAACTAACCTACAAATAATAGACATCAAGCAATGTAGCAAAGCGATAATTATTCACCCCACTGCAGAAAAAAATCTTCTATATTTTTTGCTTATTTTACCATATGATCTATAGATTAGTAGGAAGGCATGGTTTTGTAAGAAAAATTCTGATGTATTGAATATTTACTGCATATCTTGACATATTCTTGACCCTTCTTTGGAATATGCTTGATTGTACTCGCCAAGGGACTGCCTCTGTTATTGATCTTTCCAAAAAACTTTTTTTTCCTCATTGATCATTTTCTGATGTTTTCATTTTATTATTATTTCATCTCATAAATGTCTGTTTTTATCTAGATTAATCTCTCTTCTTTTCTCGTTGGATTTTGTTGTTATTTTATTGGTCTTTTTCAAGTGACAGTTTTGTTTTTTTTTTTCTTTTTCTTTTTAAAAATATATAAATAGATTCCAGCCACATAGACATTGACCTGTCTTTGGCTCACAATACAGCTCTATCTCACATTTGTTTGTTTAATTTCTTTATATCAAGAGTACTGGCAAAAGTACTGCAAAAAACCAAAATGTAGAATCTTGACAGTATCTTCCTCTCATCATATATAGTCTCCCTTATTTTTTCTGCTGCTCTTGGCATAGCCATCAGCCTTAGTCTCAGGTTTTTATTTCTTTTTCACATCTTTTTATTGTGTCTCTATGTTCTTATTATGGAGCTCTGTTGGCCTGATAGCAAGAAGCTACACTGCCATCCCAAAGACACGCGGTTCTAATCCACCAGGAGTTTTATTGGAGAAAGATGGGCAATCACTTCCTGTGCAATTAACTGTCTCTGAAAACCCACCAAAGGGTCAGCTGTGGATCGCTTCTGACTCAATGGTACACAGCAACAATAACATGGCATTATTAGGGTATCCTTAATAATAAGATAGCATAACACTTCCTTGCTAAACAAAAAATTTGTAGTTCTAATCTACCAGACACTTCTCTAGAGAAAGATAGGCCGTTTGCCTTGGAAACCAATGGAAGGTTACTTTGCATCAGAACTGACTCATGGGCAGTGGGTTTATTTTTGGTTTTATACATTGTCATATTCTGTTGAAGGGATTCTCACTTATGATGGCTCTATGCGTGTAGAGTAGCATTACTCATCTGCTTTTCAATGGCACGACCTTTCAGAATTAAATCCCTGGGTCTGTGATGTGACACTTTTCTAAGCAGACTGGAATCATCGACTTTTCACCTAGTACTTGAGTATTTAACCATGTTGTCACCCAGGTCATCTACACTCTAAAAGTTACAGAGACCCTTCATTGGTTTCTGAGACTGTCTTATCAGGAGGGGTCTACACATCTTTCTCTCTCAGAGACTCCAGTAGATTTAGACTATGACTTTCTGGTATCAACAGAATACCTTTAAAATTCCCTATCTTTATTTTTCCTAAGAAGCTTATCATGCTTTATGTAACATTTAAACACTTATTTTTTCCCACTTAATATTTATTAGTAATATTTTTGTCCATATTCTTGGTGTTCACTTGTTTTAAATTGTTGCTAGCAGTGACATTGGGGTTATAATTTTCATACTTCTTAATTGATACTTTATAATGTTTTTGTTAGGTGCTATTAAGTTGACTATGACTCGTAGTAACCCTACAAACAGCTGATTTGAAACCTATCCTATCCCATGCTATACTCACACCTCCTGGCACACTAGAGCCCATTGCAGCAGTCACCATCTCAATACAACTGACTGAGAGTGTTCCTCTCTTTAGCCAACCTTCCACCTTTCTGAGCATCATGTCCTTCTCCAAGGAATGGCCCCTCCTATCAACATGTCTAAAGTTGTGAGGCAAATCCTCATTATCTTTGCCTCCAAAAAGCATTCTAGTTGCACCCTTTCCAAGATATATATTGTTTGTTCAGTGCTCTTTTCAAACACCATAACTCAAAAGCATCAATTCTTCGTTCATCTTTATTCATTATCCAGCTCTCAGATACATAGGAAGTGGTCAGAAAGACCATGTCCTAAATCAGACACACCTCAGACCTCAAACTGACATCATTATTCCTCAATAATTTGAAGAGGTCCCTGCAGAATTTCCTAGTTCAATACAACTACTGATTTCCTGAGTGGTGATACCAATAGTGTTAATGGAAGATCCAAGTAAGATGAAATTGTTGAAATTGTTGATGATTGCTGTTGAGTCGAGCACAACTCATAGTGACCCTATAAACAAATACCTGATGCGTTTCTATAACTATTATTATTTCTGCAAGTTCATAAAGTTACCAGAGGCATATGGTTTAGGAAGTGCTGCCACTCCTGTTTCCAAACCCGAGTCAATCTGGGAGCTCCACCAATCACTGCACATTATGGTTAGCCATTATGGTGTTTTATATAAGACAAAGCAAATAAATATATTGAATTTTTAAAGTAGGTACAGATATTTGTTCCCATTCCAAATAAAGGTGACCCAATAGAGTGCGGAAATTATCAAACAATATCATTAGTGTCACATGCAAGTTAAGATTCTGCTGAAAATGATCCAAAACTGTTTGGAACAATATGTCAACAGAGAACTGCCAGATGTGCAGCCTGGATTTAGAAGAGGTCGGGATACTAGGGTTATTATAGCTAATGTTAGATATATCTTGGCAGAAAGCGGAGAATACCAGAAGAATGTCTATCTGTGCTTCATTAACTAAAGGCTTTTGACTGTGTGGATCACAACAAGCTGTGGCTGACTCTGAGAATAATGGGAATCCCAGAACATTTGATTGTGCTAATGCAAAACCTATATTTGGACCAAGAGGCAGTCGTCAGAACAGAGCAAGGAGACACTGGATAGTTCAAAATCAAGAAGGGTGTCCTTCAGGGACGTATTTTGTCTCCATACCTTTTCAATCTGTATGCAGAACAGATCATCTGAGACTGTATGAGGAGGAATATGACATCAGGATTGGTGCAAGAGTCATCAACAACCTGCGTTTTGCAGATGACACAATCCTGCTTGCTGAAACTGAGGAGGACCTGAAACGCCAGCTGCAGAAGGTCAAGGACTGCAGCCTCCTGTATGGATTGAAGCTCAACATCAAGAAAACAAAGATTATCATCACTGAGCCAATTGGCACCAACAGTATGGATGGTCAAGAGATTAAGATAGCTAACAGTTTTAGTTTGCTTGGCTTCACAATCAACACTCTTGGTAACAGTAGCCAGGAAATCAAGAGACGAATTGCATTGGGAAAGTCAGCTGTGAGGGACCTCTCAAGAGTACTGAAGAGCAACGACGTCAGGCGGGAGATGAAGGTGCGCCTGATCCAGGCTATAGTCTTTGCAATTACGTGCTATGCATCAGAGAGTTGGACAG
>NW_006400084.1:1769023-1783500 GCF_000299155.1 Elephantulus edwardii
CCATACAATCTTCCATAGTGGTTGCACCATTTTATGCTCTCACCAACAGTGAATAAGGGTTCAAATTTCTCTACAACCTCACTAGCATTTGCTGTTTGCTGTTCTGTTAAATTTTGCTATTCTTACTGGAGTGAGATGATATCTCATAGTTGTTTTGTACCTTATTTTTTGACAATTCTTCCAGAGCGGCTTGAACTTCACCTTCATAACCATTGCTTCTTGATTGTATGTTGCTTCATGGAATTCATCTATGTTAGCCAATTTGTTTTGGTGCAGTGAATCTGTGTACTCCTCCTATCTTCGAATGCTCCCTGGATTAATGGACATTAATATAGTTAATTTTTAAGTTAAAAAAATTAAATAAAAAAGTGTAATCTAAATTTAAATTAATAATACCAGTATGATTTGGTAAGTTTTAAAAAACTATGTCATCAAGTTCTGCTGAACAACATGCCTGGGAATAATGACATCCCAGCAGCAATTGGAAAAATAATGCATGAGTCAAAGGGAAGAGGAGTCTTGATTATAGATTGGCATATAACTTCAGCCATGGGCTTGAGTATTCCAGAGAGCATGAGGACGGCACAGGCTAGTGCAATAGTACAAGGTTTCTATCTGTTGCTCTTTGGATCACTGTGATTTGTAGTAAATTTGACTACATGATGTAACATTGAGCATACCCAGTGACTGGACCTTGGTTCTGGATATCATCCTCCATTAAAGTCAGCCGTGGCCCCTTGGGGAAATAGCTAATTTCAGGTCTGGAGCTGGGAAAGAATAAGGTGGCACATCTTGTGCCAAAACGTGAGGAAGTACTCAAAGACTAATGGAATTATGTCTAAGGGACTTTGGACTCAGCTTATTGAAAGAGCTTTCAATGGATACATTTTGAACAATATGAGTATCAAATTCAATACTGGTTTTGTTGCAATTAATTAGCTGAATAAAAAAAAATGCTATTCTACAATTTTTGGGAGAAAATTTAAAGGAGGAGGCCAGAGAGAGAGGTAAAAAATATAGACTATGGGAAAGACATGTACACATAGACACACACAGACACACAGACACACACACACAGAGAGAGAGAGAGAGAGAGAGAGAGAGAGAGAGAGAGAGAGAGGAGAGAAGAGCGCACCAGAGCCAGAGAGAGATTTGTAATTTGTAATAGAGGAATGTGGCTGCTGTGTGCCATTGAGTCAGAATCAACCCGTAGCTACCCCTCTAGCTGGTTAAATTTTACAGATTGATCCTTTTTCTGTGGAGCCCCTGGTGAATTTGAGCCATGTGTCTGAGTTTTCAATGCAGCGTCTTACCACCAGAGAGAGCTCCTTTCTAGTGGAATTGTTGTTGTTGTGTGTGCCTTTGAATCAGAACTAACCCATAGCTGATCCTCCAGTGGGTTTTCAGAAGTAATTAATAGCACAGGAGGAGACTGTCCATCCTTCTCCTGCAGAGCAGCTGGTGAATTCAAACCACAGGCCCTCTCGATTGCAGCACAGCTTCATACCAATAGTCAACCAGAGCCCCTTATAGAGGAATACCCACTAATAAAAGCAGAACATGTTGTTGTTAGGTACAATCAAGTTGACTCTGACTCATAGTGACCATATGGACAATTGAAGAAAATCATGTCCAATACTATGCCTTCTTTATAATTTCATTGTTCTTAAAGCCCATTGTTGCAGTCACCATGTCATTTTACGGAAGGTGTTCCTATCTCGTTTTTCCAAGTCTGATGGCCTTTTTGTGACAGTATGTGAAACAGAGTTTCATCATCCTTGCCTCTAAGTGGAACACTGGCTACACTTCTTCCAAGATTTAGTGCTTTTTTGGTTGGTTGGGTTTGGTTTTTGTAATTTGGCTGCCCATCATATTTTCAATATTCTTTGCCAAGCAGAATTTGAAGTGCTAGGATTAAAAAATCACCCTTTTTAAATTTCCAGTGAAATAACCGATTCAACAGATTCATGTAACAATTCCAGAGCTTTTATCAGATCCTTGGTTGAAAAAACATTGATAAAAAACATTTTAGAAATAATCAAGGATGTTTGAAAATATCCTTGCACACAAAGACATTTGTGTGACGTTGGAGAGTACTGCTTACTCTGCAAGTGTGGTAGTGTGGTATTCTCTTAAGAGATGCATGGTAAACTACTCAGGAATGAAGTATGATGCCTGCACCCTCCCATGTTGCTCTCTGATGAGCTCCATGTCATAGAGGTCCCGTGCACAGCAGAATGAAACCCTGCTGGATCCTGTGCAAACCTCACAACCTACATTAGAATCCCATTGCTGTAGCTACTGTATTGATCCTTCTCATTCAGGGCCTCCCACTTTTTTGCTAACCCTCTAGTTTACCACGCTTTACACCAGACAATTTGAAGGATCTAGTTATATAGAGTCTGGGGAACCAGTTAAGGAAAAGGGTATTAGGCAAAACTAATTTCTTGAGCTTGCTTGATAGCTGTACAGGCAGATTCGCAGTCTCATTCTCTTAACTTTTGTTCATGTTTCCTCTTTATCATAGAAGTTGGAGAAATTAAAGGACCTAGCTTTGATGGAAAACTCCTTTAATACAGAGCTCTTCTAAATAGGATCTACATACTTGAATTCTGTTACCCTAAGTTAACACCTTTGTGTGCAAGGTGTGGTCTGAGAATCAGCATCAACAGCATCAGCATCACGGAGGTGTTTATTAAAAACAAATTTTTCACCTCCTACCCAAGCTCTTAATTAGCATCTCCATTTTAAAAAGTCTCAAGGTGATTTGTTTGTCTACTGAATTTTGAGAAGGACCAATATATAAAATAAAATGACCGATGTGTTCCCAATGAAATACATATTTTTGCCCAACTTCATTTTTAATGCTATCGATGCCTATGACACAGTCGTTTACCCAGTCTTCTAATCTTAAACTGCAGAACATAATATATCTCTGATTCTAAAGACACACATTGGCTTCTGCTCCATTGCTGTCTGTATTTCCTCTCATCAGATACAATTACATGGAAATAAAAGGGTTTCCTCAAAGGGAGAGAACACATGTACATAGGACTCTATTCTGCCTATGCCAACTTGATGGTTATAGACTGCAGCTGAGGCTCGCATACACACTGCCTGGGAGAGGGGACTAACCAGCAGAACAGAAATGCCAACCAATTAAAGCCTTACTTGAATAATAATGGTTAGATGATCGCTACAGGAGCCCAGGAACCCAAGAATATTTTCTCAAACTCTGTTTATGAATGCTTGTAAGCCCGCTAGTCCTGTTTGTCAACTTTAGAGGATACATTTTATGGTCTTTTGCTTTGTCATCCATTTCCTCTGAAATACCTAATCTGGACTTTCCAAATACGTAACAATTCTTGGGAGAGAAAAGGACCTTTGTTAATTTAAGATAACCAGCATCCAAGTATTCTTATTGCTTTTATTTCTGATTTATTTACACACAAATCTAAACCCAATTTTGTGCCTTTCTTCCCATTTTCCTGTTAGGTCCAGGCAAGAAGTGTGATAGTTTTCTTCCTTTGAGTCATTTATCTCCAGAATTGCAGTCCGGTTGCAGAATTTTCTGTGCCTTCTACACTTCATATAAACCCCAGGCTCCCAGAGAGGCCTACACAATAGCTGCCTAGCACAGGTAATAAGGCTGACAAATAGCTCCCTGCCTCTGACCCATCCACTTTTGAATGCAATTAAGAAGTGATAGCTTGTGTGAGCCCTGTCAGGGCTCTGGGGTTTGGTGGTGAATAAACTCAAGATGCTTTGATTCATATTTCTACTTTCTTTACAACTTCCTGTCTTAATCTGGCTGAGGTTTTCTTAAGGATCTTCACGTGACCTATGCCCATGGCAGTCAACACTTCGCTCATTTTTACTGCAAAAGGAAATTGGCCAGGTGGGACTTGATGACTCTTTTCAGGGAATGGCCTTGGCGCCAGCTTTGTCCTCAGCATTCCTACATTATAGCAGATACAAAAGGTATCAGATCTCCTTTTTTCCTGGGGGATAAAAAGCTCTCTAAGGCTTTCTTTCTTATTTAAAAATCAACATTAGCTCTTAAGCATCCTTCAATTCCCCTCTCAGGATCAAACCTTTTTTGTTTGAGTGAATCTTAAGAGTTGAAGTATATGTATAAAAATCATATGAAATAACAATATTTCACATTATAATCACAGGAAATCATTAGATTATTTGTGAGAATCATACAAAACCAAAATGGGTTATAATTTGGATTGTGTAGATTTGAGAACTGAATTTCTCACCATCCTTATAAACTTTCAACATTCATTTAATTTCTCAGCTCTAGTTTTCCCATTTTAAAAGAATAATTCATATTATTTCCTAGCCTACTTCCTAAGGGCATATCAAGTAACTAGTGTATTTAGCATCAGGACACTTCTTAAAACTATGTTCAGATAATTTTAGATTAACATGTACTTGTAACAATCAATGCAGATAGGCCTTGTGTATCCTTCACCCAGGTTCCCCCAAGGGCAATTCTTATTCTTTGCCATGAGAGAATTTGGGAATCATGGGAAATCTTTGTGGTCTAGTGAATAGACTGAAATGTTGTTGCTGCCCAGCTTCTACCATTATGTTCTGGTGGCTTAACAATAAGGAGTTGCACTGTCAACCCAAGGGTACACAGTTCTAATCTACCTGCTACTCTCTGAGAGAAAGATGGACAATTAATTCATATGCAATTTACTCCCACTGAAGGCCTGCTAGATGGTCAGCTGTGAGGTGGTTCTGACTCAGTGGTACGTAACAACAACTCCAGGGTAGACCTTTGCTTTTGGTAGCAGAAATTTAGATATTTTCAATACATAGAAAAGTTGTACATCTTAAGAAATTAAGAATCAGCATTTCTAAGGACCATGGATAGAATAGACATAATGTATGACCAATGGTGGTGTTGTTATGTTCTGTCAAGTGGACTATTACTCACAGTGACCCTATGAACCTTACCCTATTCTGAGCCATTCTCACAATCTCTGGCAATGCCTGAGATAACTCTGACATTGTTAATTACGGTCACTATGTCAATCCATCTTATTGAGGGTCTTTCTTCCTTTCTCTGACCATCCACCTACTCAGTATGCCATGGACTGCTAATTGAACAAACAAATTAAAATAATAGAATCACATAATCATAGATTCAGACAACAATAGTGAAACCATTTGTTTCTCTTTCACCTTTGTGAAATTATATTCACACTGATACACATAGAACATTCTGCTGCAATCTCAATAGTACTTAAGAATATACTTGGGAAATAGGCATGCTTTGAAAATTGTGAATGTTCTTTACTTAGATCTCTTTACCCCAGTGTTGTCCTTTTTTACTTGATTTGCCCCTACAATGTATTTCCCTGGATTCAGAACAGCTCATATAGATTTACTAATTTTCTAAAAATTAAACTAAAATTGGAAGTCATGCAGTGTGCTTTCTTAAAACTCAAGGTTTCTAAGCAGAAGAATCAAATTATACTTTTGAAGAAAAGGGCACTAAAGCAATGTTTGGAAGTCTCTGAATGAAGCCAAAGGTTGATCACTCTCTGTGGCCCAAAATTGTCAACTTTTTTTTAACTGGCGTGTAAGTGGGACATCTCTAAACGCTTCTTCATTGTCTGATATCACAGCTATTTTTGTCCTTTACAAATGTTGTAGCAATTTAGCAATCTATCGACTTGACTTTTTTCCATAAACATGCTGCCTGTTAGATGCATAATTCAAATTCACATACAAACCTGAGATGTTTGTTTAGCAAGAGCTATAATTTAAACATAACCTCTGTAGAAAGCTATTCAGCAGCGCCTGTGTGTAAAGTGTAATTTAGTTTGCAGAAGCAATCTTCCTCTCTGCCGTTCTAATGTGCGAGCTTGTTTGCTAAATAATCATTGTAGCATTTTGCTCAAAGCGGTGGTTTTATGTATTTTCCCCTTACCTCTTCTAAGTGTTGGCAAGGTAAATGAGAGCTCTTTGGAAACTGTTACTGTCATGTAGTTTTCATTTGAAAATGTCACAATAAAGCAATGCTCTTTGATGCCAAGAAGCATGGAACATTAGAACATGATAAACATAGTACCTAAATACAGTAAAATAGCACAGCATAATGGTTTGATTTTCGGTTAAAATGAGGGGCTTTTGGTTGTTTTTTATTTTAAAGAGTATGGTTGGAGGACATAACAGGGAATAAAATGAAGTGCATAAAAGAGCGTCAAGGCAGGAGTTGGGAGAAAATTATTATTTGCAGCTTGGGTTGAATGGAAAGGAAGTGAAATTTTGGAGAAAAATATACTCTAAATAAGTGAAATGGAGATTACAGTCCAATGTATGCCATTAACACCAAATTACTAAGTCTTTCCAAGAGCCAGGCAGAAGCATGAAGTAAAAGCAAAGTTTTAAAGGTGCAATTTGAGGAGTCAGAAAAATATAAAAATTAAAAAAAAAATAGACAAAAAGGAATAAAGTTACAGAAGCATCAGATAGGCACATAATTTTGCAAAAGTGCACTTCCTTGTCTTGTTTGCTACAATGCTAGGAGTCATAAATTGTGATTTTTTTGTGTGTGCTCTAGTCACATAAAATGGCTAGACAATATCATTTGTTGAATCTAGTAGTGTATATATTGAAAACTCCTGTTATCATTCTTTCTACTTTCTGTCTTTTAAAATCATGACAATTTTAAAATTAAGATATGAAGCTGGGAGTTAAAACCTATTAAAAGTCTATGAAGATTAGATAACAAACGGCATTATGGCATGCTGCTGTTGTTGAGTACCATCGAACTGTAAATGATTCAAAGCTGAGAGTGGATTTTCCGAGGCAGTAAATGTTATGGAAGGAGATTGCTCATCTTTCTACTTACAGAAGACCTGGTGGATTTGAACCACATACCTCTAGTAGGGAGCTCAATCCCTTATTATATAATTATACACAAATTACTATGCACTGTGTTTATATATTTGAAGGCAATGTTGTTGTTGTTGTTGTTATGTGCCATCGAGTAGCTTGCAACTCATAGCGACCCTAGGTACAACAGCCCTAAACTCGGCTCTGTCTTGTGCCAATCGCACTGTCTCCAATACACCCATCCTGATTACCCCAGTAACTGAATCAATCCACCTCATAGAGGGCTTTCCCCTCCTGTGCTGTCCCTCCACTCTCCCAAGCATGATGTCCCTCTCCAACGACCGGTCCCTCCTTACAACATGTCCAAAGTATGTTAGACGAATGTAATCACCTTTTTTATATCCTAGGCCACAAAGTCCACGGGAACCAAAATTTGATCTTAAGTCTATCCCACTCAAATTTCAAAACCATCTCAGGAACAGGTTTGAGGCCTTGAGCACCAGTGAGCGTAGGCCAAATGAACTCTGGAAGGATATCAAGAAAATCATCCATGAAGAATGCAAAAGATCATTACGAAGGCTGAAAAAGAAGAAAAGACCAAGGTGGATGTCAGATGAGACTCTGAATATTGTATTAGAGAAGCCAAAGCTAAAAGAAGAAACCAAGAAATCAAAGAGCTAAACAGAAAATTTCAAAAGGCAGCCCAGGAAGACAAAACAAGATACTATAATGAAATGTGCAGAGAGCTGGAGTCAGAAAATCAAAAGGGCCGAACTCGCTCAGCGTTTCTTAAGCTGAAGGAGTTGAATCAACAAATTCAAGCAACAGGTTGCAATACTTAAGGATACTTTGGGTAGAATGTTAAATGATCCAGGAAGTATCAAGAGAATGGAAGGAATACACAGAGTCACTGTATCAGAAAGAATTGGCTGACACAGAAGAATTTCATGAAATGACATATGAGTAAGAGCCTATGGTGATGAAGGAGGAAGTTAAAATTGCTCTGAAGCAATTGGTAAAAAACAAGGTTCCAGGAGTTGATAGCATACCAATTGACATACTTCAACAGACTGCCCTGGATGGGCTCACTAAGTTGTGCCAAGAAATCTGGAAAACAGCCAGCTGGCCCACTGACTGGAAAAGATCAATATTTGTTCCCATTCCAAAGAAAGGTGACCCAACAGAGTGTAAAAAATATTGAAGAATATGATTAATATCACATGCAAGCAAGATTCTGCTGAAAATTATCCAAAAACATTTGGAACAATATGTCAACAGAGAACTGCCAGAAATGCAGGCTGGATTTAGAAGAGGTCACGGTACTAAGGATATTAGAGCTAATGTTAGATGGATCTTGGCAGAAAGCAGAGAATACCAGAAGAATGCCTATCTGTGCTTCATTGACTATGCAAAGGCTTTTGACTGTGTGGATCACAACAAGCTGTGGCTGACTTCGAGAAGAATGGGAATCCCAGAACATTTGATTGTGCTAATGCAAAACCTATGCTTAGACCAAGAGGCAGTCGTCAGAACAGAGCAAGGAGACACAACATGGTTCAAAATCAAGAAGGGGGTCCATCAGGGATGTATTCTGTCTCCGTGCCTTTTCAATCTGTAAGCAGAACAGATCATCGGAGGTGCTGGGCTGTATGAAGAGGAATGTAGCATCACGATTGGTGGAAGAGTCATCAACAACCTGAATTATGCAGATGACACAACCCCGCTTGCTGAAACTGAGGAGGACCTGAAGTGCTTGCTGCAGAAGGTCAAGGACTGCAGTCTTCAATATGGATTGAAGCTCAGCATCAAGAAAACAAAGTTCCTCACCACTGGGTCAACTGGCAACTTCAGTATGGATGGTGAAGTGATTGAGATAGTTAACAGTTTTAGTTTGCTTGGCTTCACAATCTACACTCTTGGTAACAGCAGCCAGAAAATCAGGAGATGAATTGCATTGGGAAAGTCAGCCATGAGGGAACTCTCAAAAGTACTGAAGAGCATCAGGCTGGAGACTAAGGTGCGCCTGATCCAGGCTATAGTCTTTGCAATTACGTGGTATGCATCAGAGAGTTGGACAGTAAATAGGGTTATAGCAAGAGAATTAATGCCTTTGAGCTGTGGTGCTGGAGAAGAGTGTTGAATATACCATGGACTGCTAAGAGAACAAACAGATCTGACGTGGAGAAGGTGAAGCTGGAATGCTCCTTGGAGTCAAGGATTCTGAAGCTTCGTCTGACATACTTTGGGTATGTTGCAGGGAGGGACTGGTCCTTGGAGAGGAACATCGTGTTTGCCAGAGTGGAAGGGCGGCAGAGGAGAAGTGGACCTTCGATGAGATGGATCGATTCTGTGACTGGAGCGGTGGGAATAAGTGTGTTTGAGATGGCTAATTTGGCACAGGATAGAACAACGTTTAGAGCTCTTGTACATAGGGTCACTATGAGTCGCAAATGACTCGATGGCACATAACAACAACAACAACAACAAAGCCTCAAAATATTGGTTAATAAATACAAGTCACTATACTGGGAAAATATCAAATAAAAGCAAAATACCAGTAAAGATCATTAAAAAATTACCAGAACAGTGTACACATAGGGAACTTCCAGAAGTTCAGGCAGGATTTAGAAGAGGTCATGGTAGGGATATCATTGTTGATGTCAGATGGATCTTGGCTGAAAGTAAAGAATATTAGAAGAATGTACATGTATGCTTTATTGACCATGGAAAGGCATTTGACTGTGTGGATGTTAAATTATAAGCCATAATATTGAGAAGAATGGGAATCCCAGAGCACTTAATTGTGTTCATGCAAAATCTATACTTAGACCAAGAGGCTGTGTGTGAACAGAGAAAAGGAAAACAACATGGTTTAAAATTACGAAAGGAGGGTGTCAGGATTGTATCCTCTTTCCATACTTATTCAAATAGTATATTGAGCATATTATTTGAGAAGCTGTACTCTATGCAGAAGAATGTGGCATCAAGATTGGAGGAAGACTCATTAATAACCTGCATTATACAGATGATACAACCTTGCTTGCTAAAAGTAAGAAGGACTTCAAGCACTTGTTGCATAAGATCAAAGAATATAGCCTTCAATATGGATTGCATTTCAGTGTTAAGAAAACAACAATTCTTACCACTGAACCAATAGCCAACATCATGATAGATGGAGAAAATATAGAAACTGTCAACAACTTCATATTTCTTGGAGCCACAGTTAATACCCTTAGCACCAACAGTCAGGAAATCAAGAGACATATTGCACAGGGAAAATCTGCAGTCATGGACCTCTCCAAATTATCGAGGAGCAATGATATCAGTTTGAGGACTAAGGTGCATCAGAGACATCATGCTTGAAGAGGCAGAGGGTTGGCAAAGGAGAGAAAAACTCTCAACCAGGTGAATTTACACAGTGTCACATGGGCTCTAGTGTGTCAGGAAGTGTGATGATGGCACAGGATGGGCAGGGTTTATACCTGTAGCTCATAGGATAATATGGGTTATACTCGACATGATGGCACCTAACAACAATAACAACATGCTGGGAGATGGACATTCAAAAAGGATATATTCTGATAACTTTTGATTGTGGTGTTGAAGAATAAATTAATATATTATAGATTACCAAAGGAACAAGCAAATACCTCTTGGAAGAATTGCAGCCAGACTGTTCTTTAGAATAAAGAATGGTGACACTTCTCACATACTTGGTGAATGTTGTCAGAAGGCATCAGTTCCAGGAAATGACATAATGCCTGGAAAAGGAATAGATCAATTAAAAAAGAGGAAGAACTTCAAGAAGATAAATTGATGTAGTAACTGTGACAATGGACTTAAGCATGTCAGAAATTGTGAGGATGACCTAAGATTGGGCAGGGTTTGTTTCTGTTTTACTTAACATTGCTATGAATTAGAACTGCCTGAAGGGAACCCGAACAACAACTAGACTTGTGAAGGTTTTTACTTTACTCACAGCTTCATGAAGTTCTAGGGGAGCCCAGGATGGCTATTTTCTATGTTTTTTTTTAATGGTAATTTTGTCTAATATTTCCCCAGCTTATTAAGTCATCATTTTTCTTATCACTTAGCATCATTTCGTGAACTATGAAAAATTAATCTCCTCAGATTGTAGACTCACTTTGATTTTTATTATCTACTTTAGATAAAATTTATTCAGCACGATGCCTTATGATTGTTTCCAAAACGTAATAGTCGTTTATAAAGCTTTCAAATACTAAAAGTTTGTAAAAGAATGTGTCTGTGGCTATGAAACAATTTTAAAGCATGATTTTAAAAATGTATTGAGCAATGGCAACATTAGTCGAATAAGTACACTCATAATCACATTGAAGAGAATATTTGCTTAAATGTTTATGTGCTGATGTGCTCCTGTGGGGGAAAAAAAAAACCACACCACCAACCACACAAGTTCATTCCTATTACCATAATCACATTGTATATACACACAGTAGCTCTCCTTCACCATCCCACTGCAAATAAATTCAAGTGGCTGAATCAATTCCTCTATCATCTTATTCTATCAACTGCTAGAGAAGATTTTGACGTTTCCTTTGTGGACAGATGAGTACAAATGACTGAGCTCCATTAAAAAGTTTAGGGACTTAGATGATGCAATGCTACTCTTAGTTTTGGGCCTTAAATTCTCCCAAACTCTCCTGAGAAATGGTTTCTTAACTCCTTCCCAATACAGATTTTGAATATACCATGACCTCAGCCTCCAGTGCTTTCTATTCTTTTCATCTTGATGTATACTCTTTTTTTACCAGATCTATATTCTTTCTCAGGATCACCTTCCCTGTCTTTCTAATTTAATGACATTTAATGCCATAAGTTCTCAGAGTATTACGAATTCCTTTTTCATTTTTTATTTTAATAATTTTAATGAACATTTACAAAGATTTTGGATTTCCATTCATTCCCTCCTCCCGGACCTTCCTCCCCACCTCCTGACCCCAGTTCGCTCCTCTTTTTGAGAAGTAAAAGAAAAATTCTTTCTTTGGTATACAATCCCCCCACACCCCTCCCACTGCTCCAAGTACACTCCACTATGCAACCTTAATTGTGGACTCTTGTGTTAACTATAATACCCTATCATATATCGCTTTTAAATTATTCTCTCCCTCATCTGTTTCAATGAAGTATACACAATTTATTCAGTTTTTCTCAGTCTTACCCCAACCCTGATATCAGTCTCATTTTACAGCAGTGGTACCATGCAGTATTTGTCCTTTTGCGACTGAGATATTTCACTCAGCATAATGTCCTCCAGGGTCACCCATTTTGAAACATATTGCATGAGTTCCTTGTTTTTCATTGCAGCATAGTATTTCATTGTGTGAATATACCACAGTTTCTCTATCCATTCCTTTGCTGATGGGCACCTGGGTTGTTCCCAACTCCTTGTTACTGTGAACAAAACCAAAATAAATATGGATGTGTATATATCTGCTTGGATGTCAGTTATGGACCCTTTGGGGTATATTCCTAGTAACTTCAGCTGTATATATGGTCTCTTTGAATTAAAAAGTATTTAATACTATTCTGATATATTTACAAAGTTTGAACACCTTGTTTTTCACAAAAGATCCTTCCCATTTCCTTCACCCCACCCACCCATCGAATTGTGCAACCCTATGATTAACACCCTAATCCCCCTCACCTCTCTATTTTCACCATCTCTCCACCCCCTGCCTCAGATCCTCATAGTCATTCTACAGTAATGGTTTTATACAATATTTGTCCTTGTGGGCTTGAGTTAGTAAATTCAGCATAATACTTGCCAGTCCTTTTCCAGTTGAGTAGTAATTTACAAAATGATTGCTCCTAAGTGCTGTGCAGTATTCCTTTGTATGAATATACCATAATTTCCCAGTCCGTTTGTTTGTAGTTGGTAGTCTGAGTTGTTTCCATGTTTTTGCGATGGTGAATAATGCTGCTATGAACATGGCTGTATAAGTTTCCACTTGAGTTTCAGTTCTCATTTTCTAGGGGTATATTCCAAGCACTGGAATATCTGGGTCATATGGAATTTCTGTCTTCAGCTTTTTAAAGAAGAGCCAAACTGCTTTCCAGAGTAGTTGTACCATTATACTATCCCACCAACAATGTAAATGAGTTCTGAACTCGCCACGTCCTCTCCAACATTTATTACTTGCTGTCCTGTTAAATTTTGCCACTGTTACTGGAGTGACATGTTATCTCATTGTGGTTTTGATTTGCATCTCTCTTATTGCCAATGATTTGGAGCATTTCTTCATTTGTCTATTTGCTATTTGCAAATTTTCCTCTGTGAAAATTCTATGTCTTTTGCCCATTTTGTAATTGGATTATCAGACCTTTTGTTGTT
Organism: Elephantulus edwardii; assembly: GCF_000299155.1. Taxonomy (NCBI): domain Eukaryota; kingdom Metazoa; phylum Chordata; class Mammalia; order Macroscelidea; family Macroscelididae; genus Elephantulus; species Elephantulus edwardii. Next base: position 1,782,255 of record NW_006400084.1, read on the forward strand.
GGGGCCCAGGAGTATTCTATAAACTTTCATTATGAGACTCTTTTTTCTGAGGTGGTATTACCAAATGTTTGATCCCAATCTGTAAGTTTTCATTTCACTCTGTTGGAAATTTTTTTTTTATGATTAATAGGGATTTAATCTTTAGAAGATCCCATTCATCAGTTTTATCCTCTTCATATTGTACATTTCTGGCTGTATCTAGCAGTCTCTTTATACCACAGACTAGAGCTTCTAGGCTGGATCCCAGTTTGTCTCTTATGAACTTGAGGGTTTTAAGCTTTACTCCCAAGTCTTTTATCAACCTTAAGGTGATATTTGTGTATGGTGTGAGATGTGAATCCTATTTCAGCTTTCTTTTGCCAGCACCATTTGGTGAAGAGGTTATCATTTTCCCATTTGATAGGCTTTATTTCCTTGTCAGGTATCAGTTTACCATAGATAGCTGGTACTATTTCTCAGTTCTCAGTTATATTCCACTGATCTATGTTCCTGTCATTGCACTGTTAACCATGCTGTTTTGGTTACTACTGCTGTGTAGTAGGTGTTGAGATCAGGGAGTGTTATATCTCCCACTTCATTTTTCTTTCTCAGAAGTGTTTTGCTTATTTGGGGTCTCTTGCCTCTCCAAATAAATTTTTCCCTTTTGATCTTCTTGAAAAATGAATTTGGTTTCTGTATTGGGATTCCATTGAATATGTAGGTGGCTTTTAATAGGATTGCAAAAATATTCTGTAGTTTTCTTTGTATAGGTCTTTTGTATCTCTAGTTAGGTTCACTCCCAAGCATCTCAATTTGTGGTTGGCTATTGTAAACGGTATTGCTTTCTTGGTTTCTTTCTGTGAGGTCTCTTTGTTACTGTAGAGGAATCCCTCTGATTTTTGCGTAGTGATCTATATCCTGCCACTTTACTAAATTGGCCTACTAGCTCTAACAGGTTTTTTTTGTTCAGTCTTTGGGGTTTTCTATGTACACTATCATATCATCTAAGTATAGCGAAATTTTAACCAACTCTTTATCAATCTGGACGGCTTTAATTCCTTCTCTTGTTGTATTGCCCTAGCAAGCACTTTCAGTACAATATTGAATAGAAATGGTAACAGTGGGCATCCTTGTCTGGTCACTGTATTGAGAATGGCATTGGCTCTTTGTTTTGCATATATTCTTGTGATTATGTTGAGAAAATTACCTTCTATTCCAATTTTGTTGAGTGTCTTAACCAGGAAGAGGTGTTGGAGTTTGTCAAATG
>NW_006400084.1:1784033-1785955 GCF_000299155.1 Elephantulus edwardii
TAGTATTCTGATGTTAATAGATTTAATTTCCTCTGGTTCTGTTGTGATGTCACCTCTATCATTTCTTAATCTAGTTATCTGTGTCTTCTCTTTTTTTTCTTTTTTTGTTTGTTTGTTAAGTTTGCCAGTGGTTTGTCAATTTTATTGACTCTAGAAAAACCAGCTCCTGGTCTTATTGATGGTTTCAATTGTTTATCTGTTTTCTATCTCATTGATTTCAGCTCTTGTCCTGATAATTCTTTTCTTCTAGAGGTTGTAGACTTAGAATATTGTTCTTTTTCTAGATGATGAAGTGTTGAGTTAGATCATTGATTTTTCTTTTTTCTTCCTTTTTTATGTGTGACTATTGCTGTGAACTGTCCCCTGAGGGCTACCTTAGCTGTATCCCAGAGGTTTTGGTATGTTGTATTTTCGTTTTTGTTTCAAGGAACTTTTTAATTTCCATCTTTATTTCTTTTATAACCTAATCATGTTCTAGCAGGGAATGATTTAGCTTCCCACATGGATGGTTTTGTAAGCTTTATGTTTTGGTGGTTAATTTCTAGTTTTATGGCATTTTGATCTGAGAAGATAATTTGTATTATTTCAATGTTTTTTAATTTGTGAGGCTTGCCTTGCGTCCTAATATGTGATCAATTCTGGAGAACATACCATGTGAACTTGAAATTGAGTTAAGTTTTATTTGGTTGCAGTTTTCTGAATACATCCACTAGGTCCAGTTGGCTGATGATGTAGTTCAGGTCTTCTGCATCTTTGTTCAGATTCTTTTGGATTAATCTATACTTTGGTGATAGTGGTGTGTTGAAATCTCCTACCACTGTTGTCTATTTCTTTCACCATCGTTTTATGTATTTCGCAGATTTATCATTTGGTGCATAAACATTGACTAAGGTTATGTCTTCTTGATCTATTGTGCCTTTAATCAGTATGTATGGTGGTTTTCATTCTGAAATCTATTTTATCAGAGATTAATATTGCCACTCCTGCTTTTTTTATTAAGTTACCATTTGCTTGGTATTTCCCCCCTCCCACCCCAGCCTTTGATTTCGAGTCAGTCTTTTTCTTTTTCTTTTTTTTTTTTAAGATATGTCTCTTATAGGCAATATATTGATAGACTTTTTTCTTTTATCCATTCTGCTATTCTTTTTCTCTTAATTGGCGCATAAGTCCATTCACATTAAGCATGATTATTGTCAGGTCAAGTTTTACTTTCACCATTTTGCTGTGTTTCTTTTTCCATTGTTTCCTGTTACGATGGTCCATGCACTTTCCTTTGGAATCTCCCTGTCAAGAACTTCACTTAAAATTTCTTGTAGTTGTAGTCTTGTTTTCATAAATTCTTTAATTTCCTTCTTTTCTGCAAAGGATCTAATTTCTCCTTCATAGTTTATGGAGATCTTTGCTGGGTACAGGATGCTTGGCTGGCAATTGTTTTCTTTCAACTTTCTGTATATGCCATCCCATTGTCTTCTAGCTCACATGGTTTCTGCTGAGAAAGCAGAACTTAATCTGTTTCCCTTTAGTAGGTAACTCTGTTTTTCTTATGCTGCTTTTAGAATTCTATCCTTATCTTTTAATTTCGAGACTTTGACTATGATAAGTCTTGATATTTTTCTTTTTGGGTCTAGTCTATTTGGTGTTTGCTGTGCTTCTTGAATGTGGACTTTTCCACTCTTCAAAATATCTGGGAAATTTTCTTGTAGTAATTTCCCCACTATTTTATCAGTGATTTCCCTGGCACTCTCACTGTACACATAGTTTTCAAGTGCTTGAAGGGTGAAGTTTGTTTCCATTTTTCTCACTATTGAATCCCTAACATGTAACACAATATCTGATTAGAATAGATACTAAAGTTATATGTGTTGCTGTTGTTGTTATGAGCCGAAGATAGTGACCCTATGTACAATAGCCCCTAACCTCTG
>NW_006400084.1:1793527-1824821 GCF_000299155.1 Elephantulus edwardii
CATAGGGTCGCTATGAGTTGCAGGTGACTCGACGGCACATAACAACAACAACAACAATAAACTAGAATATATAGCTAGAAATTTGGTCTCACAGGAGTTTTGAACATAGTACTGTGGTGTTTTTGAAACTGTAGGAATATCAACACTCTTGTATTCTCTAATTATGTGCTATGATTTGTTGTTTTGTTTTGTTTTTGTTTGTTGCTGTTACTTTTCAGTGTATCTTAGTTTTGTAGAGTTTACAAAATTGAAAAAATAGGAAATTCTTTCTATTGGCTCACCGCAAATTATTTTCTTGCTTTTCTAGTGGACTAACCATTCTAAGTCATAGTATTCTGTATGTAGAACTAGCCTAACAAATTTTAAAACTACATGCTTTATGGTCTGACTTGACAATAATTAGAATATACAAGTTCTTAGAAAGTGACTTTTCTAATTTGCATCTTTTCATCTGAACTTTTACGTATCCCAGGTTTCTTTCTTTTTCTTTTCTTTTCTTTTTTATCATAAGTTTTAGATTCTAGCTCTGGTGACCTAGCACTAAGAAACTGCACTGCAATCCTGAAAGCATGTGGTTTGACTCCACCATCTTCTCCACTGGTGGGAGAAGAATGGGCAATTTCCTCTCATGTGAATAACAGCCTCTGAAAATCCTCTGAAGAGTGAGTTATGGGTTAGTTCTGACTCAATAGTACTCAAAACCAACAACAACACATAGGATATTAATTTTTGCTTGTATTGCTAATTTATAAAAAAAGAGAGATAAGAAAAACACTATTTCCTAGAACTAGTCACAGGCTTAGTATTTACCTGAGTTCTCATTGCAGTATTTAAAAGTGCATTTATCTCTTTTAAATCAAACCTGGGGAATTCATTCTGCTTAAGAGTATACACTGTAATATTTTGGTACACTAAGACCATGATGAAGTCATAGAAGGCATCATCATGTGAAGAAAACCTCAGGGAGGTTATTAGTAGTCCGGCATTTTAAGTCCATGAAAGAATGTTAATTTCAGTCACTAAGGACAGTGCAAAGATGGTCATTATTCTGAAAGCTGTTGTCGTTAGGTGTCCTCATGTCCACAACAACTTACAATAATCTTATGAACAAGAAATCTGAATCTTGCCCTATCCTGCACCTTCCTCACAGTCTCTCTCATGCTCCATCCTTTGTTAGTCACTGTATCAAACCATCTTTTGTTGTTGTTGTTTAATTTTATTGTATTTCATTCATGTACACATGTGTTTTATATAATCTTTCATTTACATTGTGTGTCATACATTCATGTTCGCTATATTTCACACAAACATTCACTATGGATCTATGTCTCTTATTACCCCATCACTTTGAGTCACCATTGGATCTCTCTATTCTTATTCAGTACCCCCCCTCCCCACCTCTGATCTGCCCACTAAACTGTACTATCCTGGTGATCCCCACCCTTCCCCTTCTAGGCATTTATACACATCTCACTAGTGATCCTTCCATTATTATGTTAATAGTTTTATGCCGTAATTGTCCACGCGAGACTGAGTTATTCAACTCAGCATAAGGTTCTTTAGCCTCTCTTACGTTACATAGTACTTTATGAAATTGTTGTTTCTTAGTGATGCATAGTATTCCATTGTGTGGAATACAATTTCTCAGTCATTTTGTTTGTTGATGATATTTGAACTGTCTTCATTTTCTACCTGTTGTGAGTAATGCTCCTATGAACATAGGCATACACATCTCTGACTGTGTCTCGGTTTTAATTTCCTTGGGGTATATTCCTAGTAGAGGAGGAGCTGAATTATATGGGATTTCTATGCTCAGCTTTTTGAGGAAATGTCAAACTGCTTTCCAGAGTGGTTGAATCATTTTACAATCCCACCAGCAATCCAATATCTTCACATCCTCTCCAGCATTTACTGCTTTCTGTCCTGTTAAACTATCTTTATGAGGGTCTTATTCTCTTCCCTGACCTTCCATCTTTCTTGGCATTGTGTCTTTTTCTAAGGACTGGTATCTCCTGACAATGTGTCCAATGTACTTGAAGAAAAGTTTCATATCCTTGTCTCTAATGAGTACCCACAGTGCACTTCTTCCAAGACAGATACATTGTTTATTCTTTTGGCAATTCATGAGCTAGTCAATATTCTTATTCAATACCACAATTCAGTGTCATAAATTCTTCTGTCATTATTATTCATTGACCAACTTTCAGATGCATGGAAATCAATTGAAAATACCGTGACTTGACTCAGGTGAACCTTAGTCTTCAAGCTGATGTGTTCGCTTTTTAGAACTTTGGAGAGGTCTTTAACAGCAGATTTTCCCCAGTGCAATTATATGCAATTATTCATATATATATATTTTGTGTCATTCATGAACATTGTATTTTATGCAATCATTCATATGCATTATGTTTTATTTCTGTGCATTGTGTTTTATATAATCTTTCATATACATTATGTTTAATTCACTTATAATATTTTAAATAGTCATTCATGTATTATGCTTTATATAATGAAGATGCAATGGAGACTTGGAGAGATAATAGGAATGCACTGTTGCTAAGTGCCATTGAGTCACCTGCGACCCATAGTGACCCCATGTACAGCAGCTCTGAATCCTGCCCTGTCCTAAGCCAATCCCACTAATTCCAACACAACAACCCCCTTTGCCCCAGTTACTGTATCAATCCATCTCATCCAGAGTCTTCCTCTCCTGTGCTGTCCCTCTACCCTTCCAAGCAAGATGTCCTTCTCCAAGGGCCAGTCTCTCTGGCTATGTGGCCAAAACATGTGATAAAAAAGCTTCAAAATCCTAGCCTCCAAGGAAAAGCTTGGTACCACCTTCTCCAAGACAGACTTATTTGTTTTCTCGGTGGCCCATGATTCAAGCCTCTTCTCCACCACCACAACTCAAAGGCATCGATTCTTCTTCTGTCATCCTTAGTTATTGTCCAGTTCTCTGAAGTATAAAAAGCAATCACAGAGACCATGGCCTGGATTAGGTGCACCTTAGTCTCTACACCGACATCATTGCATTTCAGCACTCTGGAGAAGTCCCTGACAGCATATTTTTTCATCTTTTGATTTCCTGACTGCTGTTGCCAAAAGTATTGAATGTCGAGCCAAGAAAGCTGTAATTATTAAAAACCTCAATCTCTTTTCCATCTATCATAGTGCTGCCATTTGGGCCAGTGGTGAGAATCTTTGTCTTCTTGATGTTGAGCTTCAATCCATGTTGAAAACTACAGTCCTTGACTTTCTGCAGTAAGTGCTTCAGGTCTGCCTCAGTTTCAGCAAGCAAGGTTGTATCACGTAATTAACGTAGGTTGTTGATGAGTCGTCCTCCAATCCTGATGGCACATTTCTCCTCATAAAGTCTAGTCTCCTATATGATCTGTTCTGCATATAGATTGAAAAGTTTTGGAGACAGGATACATCTCTAATGCACTCCTTTCCCGATTTTGAACCTTGCAGTGTTTCCTTCCTCTGTTCTGAGTACCGCTTCCTGGTCCAAGTATAGGTTTCACATAAGCACAATCAAGTGTTCTGGGATTCCCCTTTCCCTCAAGATTAGCTACAATTTGCTATAATCCACACAATCAAATACCTTTTCATAGTCAATGAAACACAGATAGACACTAGTCTAGCACTCTTTGCTTTCTGCCAAGATCCATCTGACATTAGCAATAATATCTCTAGTGCCATAATCTCTTTTAAACCTAATTTGTATTTCTGGTAGTTCTCTGCCAATGTACTGTTCCAGTAATTTCTGTATGACCTTTAGCAGGATTTTACTAGTGTATGATAAATCAATAGTAATTAATTACACCTTAAAATTTCTTGGTTGCTATTACCATGAGTGTTGAGTATGGATCCAAATAAAATGAAATCATTGACAACTTCAATATTTCTCTGGTATAGACTGCATCTCACTGTCAGGAAAACAAAGATTCTTACCACTGGACCACAGCATCATGGCGGATGGAGAGGAGATTGAACTGTCATCAGTTTCATCTTGTTGGATCCACAATTAGCACTCTTGGTACCAGCAGTTAGGAAATAAAGAGACACATTGGCTAAGAAAATCTGCAGTTAGGGACCTTCCCAAATTACTGAGAAGTAGTGATGTCACTTTTCAGGCCATAGTCTTTTTGATTACTAGCTATGCATCTTAGAGCTAGACAATGAATAAAGATGACAGAAAACGAATTGACACCCTTGAGCTGTGGTGTTAGAACATCTCATAGATGGCCAGGAGAATAAACAGATATGTCTTGGAGAGGGTACAGCTGGAGTGCTCTTTGGAGGGCAAGAATGATGAGGCTTTGCCTCACATACTTTGGACATGTTGCTAGAAGGTGCTATGCCTTAGAGAGTGACATGATATTGGGAAGGGTGGAGGGCTGGCAAAAGAGAGGAAGACCCTCAGCCAGGTGCATTGATAAAGTGACTGCTGCAATTGGCTCTTGTGTGCCAGGCAGTGTGAGAACGGCACAAGGTCACTATGAGTTGTGCTTCACTTGATGGCACACAACAACAACAACAACAATGATAACGATGTTGCCTATTGGTCCAGTGGTGAGAATTTTTGTTTTCTTGATACTGAGATATAATGCATATTGAAGGCTTTTAGTGAGATATAATCCATATTGAAGGTATCATTATGAGCAAGACCAAATTATTCTTCAAGCCTAAAATTATGAAGTTAATGATTGTAAGAACACTAAGAATAAACACATCTGCTATTCTAGAGTTACTACAACTGCTCACTGCTGTGGAGTTGTAAATGACATATACCTGACTCTCCTTCGGGTTTCTAAGGCTGTAACTCACAATGAAGGAGAATGCCCATCTTTCTTCCGGGGAGTCCCTAGTGTATTTGAACCAACAGAAAGTCGCCATCTTTGAGTTAGCAGAACATCTCCCTATAGACTATTTCACCATAGCTCTGTAACGGGAGTTAAGGATCTCTGAGTCAGTTGAATTTCCTTTAAAATTCTTTTTTCTGGAAACCTGAATTGCAGTGATCTGTTAGCCTTTGTGCTATTTTCTAATTCTGTCATTTTAACCTGCACAGGAGAGTACTAAGTATAGATCAGGATTTGCAAGTACATCATAAACCCTTGTTTGATGACTCTAAAAGCTATTACAGTGTCTTCTTCTGATTGATTTCTCTTACCTCCTTTTTCTTTGGCCTCATTAAAAGGAAAAAGACATGTATCTTATTGCTCATAGTCTCATATTTCCCCCTAGTCCACTCTCCCTACTAAGTAGCTCATAACTAGATCTTAAGATATTAGGAAAATATCTGTAAAAAATTCCCCTTGACAAAAAAAAAAATACACCATGTCCTTAACCAATGAGGAATGTAAAGCTCTGAGAAATAATGTGAATTGTGTAGTTATCTAATCAACTATTTAATGGGATTAGATTTATATGGTAGGCCCCTAACTATTATTAGCTTGATAATTTACTACTAGTAGGTTGCCTTTCTTGTTTCTACTGGGCTAACAGTTGTTCCATCCTCAAAAGTAATGAAAACTGTATCAGTCTAGGGCAATGGTATCCCTAAGTTGTCTTTCTTTAAAATGTAAAGATCTATTTAAAACTGTAGTAATTCAATAATATTTTTCTTATATAGGTAGAGATTATAAACTTGAGGTATTGGAGAACAAAATAAGGTGGTATAAAAATCTGGTAGGAGAAAGGAAGTAGGAAATGTGAATGTGATAAATAATGAAGGAAAGCAGGAAGTAAATGTTGTTGTTAGGTGCGACATCATAGCAATCTTATGACCAACATATCTGAACCCTGTTCTAATCTGCACCAATTCTCACACTTTCTGACACACTAGAGCTCATTGCAGCAGTCACCACATCAATCCACACATTAAGGAACTTCTTCTCTTTCACCGACCCTCAACTCTTCCAAGCATCATGTCCCTCCCCAAGGAATAGTCCCTTCTGGCAACATGCATGGAGTATGTGAGGCGAAGCCTTATCATCCTTGCTTCCAAAGAGCACTCTGGCTGCTCCCTCTCTAAGACATATTTGTTTGTTCTTTAGCTGTCCATGGGATGTTCAGTACTCTTCTCTAACACCACAACTCAAAGGCATCAATTCTTCTTCTGTAATTCTTATTCATTGTCCTGGTCTCAAATGCATAGTAAGTGATCAGAAAGACCACGGCCTGAATCAGACACACTTTAGTCCTCAAACTCATATCTTTTCTTCTTGATAATTTGAAGAGGTCCCTAACTGCAGTCTTTTCTAATGCAATACATCTCCTTATTTTCTGACTGGTATAAAGGGTGTTAATTATGGATCCAAGGAAGATGAAGTTGTTGACAGTTTCAATCTTTTCTCCATCTATCATGATGTTGCCTATTGGATAAATGGTAAGAATCTTTGTTTTCTTCATATTGAGATGCAATTCATATTGAAGATTCCTTGATATTTTGCAACAAGTGCTTCAAGTTCTCCTCATTTTCAGCATTCAAGGTTGTGCCATTTGCATAATGCATGTTATTGATTGGTCTCCCTCCAATTCTGTTGCCACATTCTTCTTCACAGAATAGAGCTTCTCAAGTAAGTTGCTTAGCATACATGCTGAATAGTTATGGAGATAAAATAATACCCTGATATACTTACTCTTTTTGTTTTTCAGGAAATAAAACAGGAGCAAACATTTCAGAATCCTTTCCTCCAAGGAGCAGCCTAGTTTCACCCTCTCCAAGATGAACCTGTTTGTTCTACTTGAAGTCCATGGTGTGTTCAGTACCCTTCTCCAGCACCACAGCTCAAAGGCATCAATTCTCCTGTCATCCCTAGTCGTTGTCCAGCTTTCTGATGCATAACTAGTAATTATAGAGGCCATTGCCTGCATCATGCATACCTTAGTCTCCGGATGGACATCATTGCTCTTCAGTACTCTGGATATATCCCTGACACAGATTATTCCAAAACAATTCTTCTTTTGATTTCCTGGCTGCTGTTACTAAGAGTGGTGATTCTAGAGCCAAGGAAACTGAAGGTATTAACAATCTCAATCTCTCCATCTGTAATAATGCTGCCAATTGTCCCAATGCTGAGAAGCTTTGTTTTCCTGATGTTGAGCATCAATCTATATTGCAGGCTGCAGTCCTTGACCTTCTGCTGAATATGCCTCAGGTCCTCCTCAGTTTCAGCAAGCAGTGTTGTGTCATCTGCATAATGCAGGTTGTTGATGAGTCTTCCTCCAATCTTGATGCTAAATCCTACTCATAAATCCCAGCCTCCCAGATGATATGTTGTGCATATAGATTGAAAAGGTATGGCAATAAGATGCATCCCTGGTGTACACCTTTTTTTTAATTTTGAACCATGTAGTGTTTTCTTGTCTTGTTCTGACAACTATCTCCTGGTCCAAGCATAGGTTTCACATAAGCATAATCAAGTGTTCTGGGATTCCCATTCTTCTCAGAGTTAGCTACAGTTAGTTGTGATCTACACAGCCAAATGCCGTTACACAGTCAATGAAATACAGACAGACATTCCTTTGATACTCTCTGCTTTCAGCCAAGATACATCTACTATTAGCTATAATATCCCTAATACCATAGCTTTTTCCAAAGGCAGCCTACACATCTGGCAGTTCTCTGTTGATGTAATTTTCCAGTTGTATTTAGATCATTTTCAGCAAGATCTTGCTTGCATGTAATATTAATGATACTGTTCTAATAATAATTAGATAATTTCTGCACTCTTTTGGGTCACTGGTTTTGTTTGGGGTACATATTTTCTTTTTTTAAATGGGAACAAATCTGGATCGCTTCCATGCAGAAAATTTGCCGAGACTTTGGATTTCCACTCATTCATTGCTTCACTTTTCTCCCTGCCCACTCCTCTCCCCCAGATCTTCCTTCTCTTTGAAAAGTAAAAGAAAAAAATATTTCATTGTTATATAATTCCTCCCCCAATTCCAGTCCGCTATGAAGCCTTTGATCTAGACTCCCATCATGACAATAATACCTAATCACATATCCCTTTTAAACAGTTTTCTCCCTCATCTGTTTCAATCCAGTATACATTATTTGTCCCATATTTTTCATTCTACCCCCAACACCAGTGTCAGTCATGTTTTACAACAGTGGCACTATGTAGTATAAGTCCTTTTGTGACTGATATATTTCACTCAGCATAGTGTCCTCCTGGGTCACCCATTTTGAATAATATTGCATTAGTTCCTTTTTTTTCAATGCAGCAGAGTATTCCATTGTGTGAATATACCACAGCTTCTCTATCCGTTCATTTGTTGATGGACATTTAGGTTGTTTCCAACTCTTTGCTATTGTGAACAAAGCCACAATAAACATGAGTATGCATATATATGCTTGGGTGGTGGTTATGATTTCTTTAGGGTATGTTCCCAGTAGTGAAATTGCTGCGGCAAATGGTATTTCTATTTGCAACTTTTTGAGAAAGCACCGTACTGCCTTCCATAGTGGTTGCACCATTTTACACTTCTACCAGCAGTGAATAAGGGTTCCATTTTCTCCACAACCTCATCAGCATTTGTTGCTTGCTGTTCTGTTAAATTTTCCAACTTTTTAAAAAAAGCACCACACTGCTTTCCATAGCGGTTGCACCATTTTACATTCCCACCAACAGTGAATAAGGGTTCCAGTCTCTCCACAAACTTACGAGCATTTGTTGCTTGCTGCTTTGTTATATTTTGCTAATCTTACTCGGATGAGATGATATCTCACAGTTGTTTCAATTTGGATCTCTCATAGAGCTAGGTATTTTAAACATTTCTTCATGTGTTTGTTCACCATCTGAGTGTCTTGTTTGGTGAAGTGTCTGTTCATATTCTTTGCCCACTTTGCAATTGAGTTGTTTACCTTTATCTTGTTGTGGTGCTTGAGTAGTCTATAAATTCTAGATATAAATCCCTCATCAGACATGTCATTACCAAATATTTTTCCCCCTAAACTATGACTTCTCATTTTATCCTGTGGGAAAAGTTTTTGGATGGGCATAGGGATTTGATTCTTAGAAGGTCCCATTCATCTATTTTATCCTCTCCTGGTTGTAGGTTTTTAAGAGTGCCTGGAAGACTATTCAAGTTGTTGACTAGTGCTTCTAGTTTTCCCAAGCTTTTCTCTAATGAAGTTTATAGTCCTTGGTTTTAGTCCTAGGTTCTTGATCTACTTTAAGTTGGTTTTTGTGTATGGTGTGAGATGTGAGTCTTGTTCGAGTTTTCTGCAGATGGTTTTCCAATTTTGCCAGTACCGTTTGTTAAAAAGGCTGTAGTTTCCCCACTTAACTGACTTCATCTTCTTGTCAAAAATCAGTTGGTCATAGGTAGATTTCTGGGTTCTCAATTCTATTCCATTGATCTATGTGTCTGTCATTGTACCAGTACCATGCTGTCTTGACCATGACAACAGTGTGGTAGGATTTGAAAATCAGGGAGTGAGGTGCTTCCTACCTTGTTTCTTTCTTTATGGAGTGCTTTGCTTATTCGGGGTCTCTTTCCATTCCAAATGAAATTGGAGATTGATTTTTCCATCTCATTGGAGAATGGAATTGGAATTTGTATTGGGATTGTATTGAACATGTAGATTGCCTTTGATAGGATTGTCATTCTCACAATAGTGAGTCTTCCTATCCATGAGCAGGGGATATTCCTCAATTTCTCCAGGTCTCCTTTTGTTTCTTGTAATAATGTTTTGTCATTTTATTTTAACAAGATTTTGATGTTTCTAGTTAGATTTCTCCTTAACTTCTTGATTTCTATCCTTTGCTTTGGATTCTTAGCCTTCTATTGCAATATTCAGAGTCTCCTTTAACAACCATCTTGGTAATAAAATATAATTATAGAAAAAAAAAAAACAAAAAAAAAAACCAACAACCATCTTGGTCTTTTCTTCCTCCTCTTTCTTTGTAATGACCCCCTGCATTCTTCCTGGATGATATTTTTGCTATCCTCCCACAACTCATCTGGTCTTCACTCATTAGTGTTCAAAGCCTCCAACCTATTCCTGGGGTGGTTTTGAAATTCAGGTGTGATAGACTCAAAGCAAGATTTTGGTTTCTGTGGATTTGATTTATCTTTAGTTTGTACTTGGATATGACTAATTGAGTAGTCACAATCAGCACTTGGCCCTGTTTTCACAGCTTATACTGAGCTTCTCAGTGACTCTTTCTACAGATGCAATAATCATATTCTTTTTCATGTAATCAGGTGCAACTTATGTGTATTGTCTGTGTTTATGTTTCTTATAAAAGACATTTACAATGAGGAAGTCACTGATTACGTGGAAGTCTATCATTCTATCTCCATCCTCATTTTTGTCACCAAGTCTATATCTTCTTTTAAATTGATATTTTAATGAAAGTTTACAGAAAACTTGGATTTCCATTCATTCATTGTTGCAAAATTTCCTCTCTAACCACCCCTCCACCCCAGTTTCTTTTCTCTTTAAAAAGATTTTTTCATTGTTTCAAAATTTTCTCCCCTCATCACCCCAGTCCACTTTGTTATGCATGTCTTATTCTGGCAAGCCAATGTTTCCTGACTATTGATCCTTCTTCCCTTTCCCCAACTTTTGCATTCCATTCACCCATTATTATTTATGCATCACTGGACTTCCTTGTATGTGTATGGATATTATCCTGTCATTCACAATATTGTCCTTCAAGAAGGGTCTAGAAATTACTTTTTTAACTTATGAAAGCAACCCAGTTTTCCCTTACCTTTTCATCTTCAGCATAGTAGATCATATGATTATCTAATTCAAAATGTCCCATGCTAATCCATCTCATTTTGCCAATACCTAGTATGTCAATATTTATGCATTCTATTTCTTTCTTAACAATGTTCAACCTTCCTACATTCATGCTTCTCACATTCCATGTTCCAATCACTAGTGTCTGCTTAAAACTGTTTCTCCTCCTTTGTGTTTCCATATCTGAAGCCTCAGCTTCAGTTGTCATACCTGCCAGTCTACTCTAACTGTGCTCTATTGAACATAGGGTTATTGAAGGCCTGTTATTTTGGAAGTAGATGGAAACAATGAAGAAGGAATAGTTTTTTGAAGATAATAGAAGGAAGATAAGGTAATAGAAATGAAGCTGGAAATAGAATGATCAAATTTTGTATTTTCAATTATCTATTGCAAATACCTTTAAAAAAATACAAACTGTAACTTTACATATGGATCTCACCTGATGGGATGCTTAGGGAGTAAATATACAGGTGTAAAGTAGATAAAATAGAAACACTGTGAAACTTACAGCTTTTCAACACAAAAAATAAGGGAGATGTTTTGGTTTTAGGCCAGTTTGTTTCTTCTAGAATAAACTTGTACATTGATAATAAACATTTAATTAATATTAGTTATATACTAGAAACAGCACTAAATAACCATGAAAATTATTTAATCGTTCCTGCCAACATATATCAGAGAGGTGAGTATGGTCTAATCTACATTTTAAAAATCACAACTTTAACTGTCCTTTTAAGTGCAAGTTTACAGATAAAATTATGTTTCTATTCAATCATTCATACACATTTAATTTTATGATATTAATCATAATCCCTTCATTATAACAAGGGAGCTATGGTGGCTTTTTGTTGTTGTTAGGTGTCATTTAGTAAGTCCAAATGATAACGACCCCAAGAACAGCATATTTGAACCCTTTCCTATCCTGAACCCCCCCTCATACTTCCTGATACACAAGAACCCATTGTGGCACTTGCTGTTTTAATTCACCTGATCGAGAACCTTCCTCTCTTTCACCCACCCTTTCACCTTTCCAAGCATGATTTACCTCTCCAAGGAATACCCTCCCTAGCAATATACCTGAAGTATATGAGATGAAGCTTCAACATCTTTGTCTTCATGGAATACTCTGGCTGCGCTTTCAAGATATTTGTTTGTTCTTTTGGGAGTCTATGGGCTATTTAGACTCTAACACAACATCTTAAAGTCATCAATTCTTCTGTCATCCTTATTCAGTGTTTCCCTCTCAGATGCATAGCAACTAATCAGAAAGACCATGGATTAAATAAAATACACCTTAGTTCTCAAATTGAAATTATCACTTCATGACAATTTAAAGAGATACCTGACTGCAGACTTCCCTAGTGCAAAATGCCTCTTGATTTCCTGACTGCTTGTACTGCGGGTAATAATTGTGAATCCAAACAAGACAAAATTATTGACAAATTCAATCTTTTCTCCATCTGTTAAGATGTTACCCATTAGACCAGTGGTAAGAATTTTGTTTTCTCAGCATTGAGATGCAATCCATACTGAAGACTGTAAACAGGTGTTTGCAAACAGGTGTTTCAAGTCCTCCTCACTTTGTTGTCCTGCAAACAGGTGTTTCAAGTCCTCCTCACTTTCAGCAAGCAAGGTTGTGTCATCTGTGTAATGCAGGTTATTGATGAATTTGCCTCTGATTTCGATGTCAGATTCTTTTTCATAGAGTTCAGCATCTCAGATTATTTGCTCAGCATACAGACTGAATGGGTATGGAGAGCGGACCCAACACTGACACACCTTTTCCTAATTTTAAACCACGTTGTGCTCCCTTGTTTGCACAACAGCCTTCTGATCTAGGTTTTGCATGAGCATAATTAAGTGCTCTGGGACTCTGATTCTTCTTAATGTTGGCTATAACTTGTTATGATCCATCCAGTCAATTGCCTTTGTATGGTCAATAAAGTATAAATAGGCATTCTTCTGGTATTCTTTACTTTCAGCTAAGATCCATTTGACATCAGTAATGATATCCCTGGTACCATGGCCTTTTCTAAATCCTTGAATTTCTTGCAGTTCCCTATCTATGTACTGTTCTAACCATTTTTATATGATCTTCAGCAATATTTTGCTTACAAGTGATACTAGTGATACTATTTGATAGTTTCTACATTCTCTGGGATTAACCTTCTTGGGAATGTGAACAAATATGGATCTTTTCCAGTATATTGATCAGATAGCTGTCCTACAAATTTACTAACATAGACTGGTGAATGCATCCAGGGCTAACTCTGTTAGTGGAAACATGTCAATAGATATCCCATTGGTTCCTAGGGTCTATATTTTGCCAATGCCTTCAGTGTAACTTCACCTTCCTTCTTCATTACCATTGGCTCCTGCTCATATGGTACTTCCTGAAATTTTTCCATGTCAGTCAATTCCCCCCCTCCCCCCCAGTGAATCTGTGTATTTCCTCCTTCTTCTTTGGTTGCTTGCTAGATCATTCAACATATTGCCTATATAACATCTTTCAATATTGCAACTAGAGGCTTAGATTTATTTATTTTTTAATGGGAAGACCTGTTCACTTTCTTCTTTTGTGATGAATCTGTTCACATGTTCAATATCTGTCCTTATCTACTGGGGTTGGGCATGAGCATCAAGAAATTTGTTCATTTTCTCTACATTTTCAGATTTATCAGAGTATAGCTTCTTCGTAGTATTCCAATACAGATTTAATTTCATCTGGTTCTGTTTTGATGTCACCTTTATCTATTTCTTAATTGAGTTATCAGTGTCTTCTTTTTTTCTTTTGTTAAGTTTGCCAGTGGTTTGTCAATTTTCTTGACCCTTTAGAAAAACCAGCTCCTGGTCTTATTGACAGTTTCAATTATTTTTTTTGTTTTCTATCTCATTGGTTTCAGCTCTTGTTCTTTTTTTTTTTTTTTCTTCTAGAGGCTGTAGGATTAGATTGTTATTTTCTATTTGATTAAGGTATTCAGTTAAATAATTGATTTTCTTTATTTTTTTTTGGTGTGCTTATTGCTCTGAACTGCCCCTGAGGACTGCCTTAGCTGTATCACAGAGTTTTTGATATATTATATTTTAATTTTCATTTTAAGGAACTTTTTAATTTTACTTTATAACCCAATCATATTCTAACAGAGAGTTATTTAGCTTTCACGTGAGTGGGTTTGTAAGTTTTACCCTCCTGTGGTTAACTTCTAGTTTTTTGGCATTGCAATCTGAGAAGATACTCGGTATTATTACAATGTTTTTTGAATTTGCTGAGGCTTGATTTGTGTCCTAATATATGATTGATTCTGACGAATGTACTATGTGTACTTGAGAAGAAAGTGAATTGAGTTTGGCTGAGTGCAGTACCCTGACTACACTCACAAGATCAAGTTGCCTGACTGTATAGTTGAAATCTTCTGCATCTTTGTTGAGTTTCTTTTGGATTGACCTATCCTTTGATGATAGTGGTGTGTTGAAATCTCCTACCACTATTGTGGTGCTGTCTATTTATTTCTTTAGTTCTATTAATGTTGTTTTATATTATTTGCAGGTCTATCATTTGGTTCACAAATACTGACCACGGTTGTGTCATCTTGATCTATTGTGTCTTTAATCAGTATGTAATGCCCTTCCTTATCTTTTGTGGTGGTTTTCATTCTAAAATGTATGTTGTCAAAGATTAGTATTGCTACTCCTGCTTTATGAAGGCTTTTATTTGCTTAGTATATTTTTTTCCCCAGCCTTTGATTTTGAGTCTTTCTCTTCTTTTTTAAGATGTGTCTCTTTTAGGCAATAAATTGATGGGCTTTGTTTTTTTAATCCATTCTGCTAATTTTTTTCTTTTAATTCATGCATTTAGTCCATTCACATTAAGTGTGACTATTGTCAGGCCAGGTTTCACTTTTGCCATTTTGCCGTATTTCTTTGTCTGATGTTTCTGGTTGCTAATGTCCATGCACTTTCCTTTGGTATCTCCATGTGAAGGACTTCACTTAAAATTTTTATAGTTTTAGTCTTGTTTTCACAAATTCCTTAGGTTTCTTCTTTTCCACAAAGAAGCTAATTTCTTTTTTATATTTGATGGAGAACTTCGATGAACTTTTGATGGAGTATATTAATCCTTGGCTAGCAATTGTTTTCTTTTAACTTTCATCCTATTGTCTTCTAGCTTGCATGTCTTCTGCTGAGAAATCAGAACTTAAGCTAATTGTTTCCCCTTTGTAGATGACTCTGTTTTTCTCGTGCTGCTTTTAGAATTCTATCCTTATCTTTTAATTTAGAGAATCTATTATATGTCTTACTGTTTTTCTTTTGGGATCTAGTATATTTGGTATTTACTGTGTTTTTTGAATGTAGATTTTCCCATTCTTCAAAATGCCTGGGAAGGTTTTTTCTAGTACTTTTCCCATAATCTTCTCAGTGATTTCCCTGTCATTCCCCTGTTTTGGAATTTTATGTTGTTTCTTTTGATGTCATCCCACATGACTCTAATGTTTTCTTCATTTTCTTTTTGTCTCATCTCTGATTTTTCTTCTAGTGAAGGTCTTGTCTTCCAGCTCACTGACTCTTTGTTCCATCTCTTCAGTTCTACTTTTTGGTGCTACTTTTGGTCTTAATTTTGGTCTTAATATTCAGATAGCATTTTCATACTTTTCTGTTATTTTCAGTACTGAATTGGCAGTACACTCTCTGCCTTGTGATGATGTTTTAAATTCTTGTGCCTCTTTATATATACTATCAATTCTTTCTTCCATCTTTTGCATTTTCTTCTACAGCTATTCAAGTTGCTCCTCAATAATATACATGTGTATGTTTTTTCCCCTAGACTATTGTCTCTGGGATATTTTCCTTCTTAATTGTTTCTTATATCATTTGTATCTTCTTTAGCTGTTCAAGTAACTCCATATTAACATATTTTTTTTCTTTTTTGTTCTCTCTATCTGGGGTATTCATTAGATCTACTTTTTTTAGGAGAAGGGTTTAGGGGTTTGGGGCATGATGACTGAGGCAGACTGCTGCTTTCTTGACATTATATTTTTTTTAGTAGATGTTAGGTTATTGAAACCCTAAAGTGACACAGAGTACTGCAATGTTTTGTGAATGACCTGTGCTCCCTTCTTGACCAGAGGCCCACACTTCCGAGCAGCCGAGTTTTCCCTGAAGTACTTTAATGGCAAACTAGGAATCCTATTGTTCCCTTCCAGAACTGATGTCTCTGCCTCACTTGAGCTGTCCCTCTCCCTTTCACTTGAGCTAAAGAGGTCTTGCATAGTGTAACTAAACAGCAGTGTTTCCCTCAAAGTACATGAATGGGCAAACCAAGAAATCTGTTGCACCCTTCCAGAACTGGCATCTCTGCCTCATTCAAGCTGTCCTGGTCTTTTTCACTTGAGCTTTAGGGGATCCAAGTGGTGAAGCTAAACAGCAGTTTTCACCCAAAGTAATGTGGGCATAATGCTTCTTCCTGCTGCACAGCACCTCTTCCTGCCATGCACATCTCTCCCCTTCTAGTCTTTATTACATGATAAAATTCAGAAAAAGATCTTTCTCTTAAGCCTGAAGATGGAATCTTTTCTAGAGGTAGTACCTTGAATTTTTACTTATTGCTTCCTACAAGTGAGAAACAATGAGAAAACAATTTTTGTTTGTTAAAACACACACTTATGGTATTTATGTTGATCCAAGCAGCACTAGAAAACTATGACACATAGGTAGATTAACAACGATCCAATCTACTATTGTTATTCACTGCATAAATGAGCCAAGAAACATCTACTGAGTGTTTATTCAGAGACAGGTATGTGCTGTGCATTAGGAAGTCAAAGATGAGTGTGACATGGTATTTAGAATAATATGTTGTTGTTGTTATGTGCCATCGAGTCGCTTGCGACTCACAGCGACCCTATGTACAACAGCCCTAAACTCTGCTCTGTCCTGTGCCAATTCCACTGTCTCTGACACTCCCATCCCAATTACCCCAGTCACTGAATCAATCCACCTCATAGAGGGCCTTCCCCTCCTGCGCCATCCCTCCACCCTCCCAAGCATGATGTCCCTCTCCAAGGACCAGTCTCTCCTCAAAACAAGTCCAAAGTATGTTAGACAGAGCCTTAGAATCCTTGCCTCCAAGGAGCCACCCGGTTTAACCCTTTCCAGGAAGAATCTGTTTGTTTTCCTAGCAGTCCATGGTATTCTCAATACTCTTCTCCAGCACCACAGCTCAAAGGCATCAATTCTCCTTCTGTCCTCTTTGGTCATTGTCCAACTCGTTGCACTGAAATTATTGTCATGAGTGTGTAAAGCACAGTGGTGCAAATCTACCTAGAAACATGTGAAAAATAGACTGGGAAGCTATGCAGAGAAATGGACTATAACAGAGCTGTAATGTCTTATGTTATGGTTGGTGAAGATGATTTCCCTGACTACCTGCTACCATTCCTCAAAACTACTATTTTGGTGTACCATGAGTTTATTTAGACTAATAGCAATCTTATGAGACAGAGTAGAAATGTCCCATATAGTTTCCAATGGCTATAAAGTATCCATGCTTGAACAGAGATCCTGAGTATAGCACAGAACACGGCAGGGTTCTGATCTTTTGTTCACAAGATCTCTATGAGTCATCGGCAACTTAAGTTTCTTAAAAACAACATTAAGTGTTAATAGTCTTTTACTTGAGCAGTGGCTGTGGTGTTTGAACCTTTTACCTTTCAGCTGGCAGCAGAGCATTTAGCCACTGTGCCACAAGGCGTCCTTTTGTGAAGAGCAGTGCTTTCCAAGTTTGCACTTGAGACCATTTTTAATTAAATAACTGGCCACATTCTTTCAGTTTTTGCTTCAGCAAATCTAAAATAAAGGTCAAGACTTTGTATTTTCAACAAGTCCTCTGGAGATGCTGATTTTGGTCTGGAGACCACACATAGTTCCTGCTTCTGAGGACAACATTAAGTTAGGATCAGAGCCAAGGACCCTGATGACCCCTGCAGGGCTGCGGACACTATCTGGTGTGCCTGAACTATGTGGGAATTGGCTTGATGAAAGTCTGTGTGCTTTCTCTTTCTTAGGCTATTTGTAAAAGCTCCTCTCCCCCCATATTTAAGAAGCTCAATTTGTTTACTGGTGATAAAGGCTGCTACTGTTCTCTGTTCTTTCCCTTTTATTCTCTCAGATTTTCTGAGCTGTTTGCTTCAGATAGGCTATTCATCTGTCTGTGAGTTGTGGTGGTTTATTCCCTGCACAGCATGGTGATTTCTAGCCATGCAGAAGACAGTAGTTCTGGGATTTGTCATTGTTAGACAGGGTTTTATATTTCCTTAACGTGCTTAGTTGTCTGTAGCCTCAATTTTGTGTGTGTGTGTGCGCACACACATGCTGAAAGCGAAGGGGAAGCAGGCTTGTCTTATTTAGTGGGGTTTTCATCATGTGATTCCAGCATATATTTACCCTTAGGACGACTCTTGTTTAGAGCTGGTGCTTTTTGTTGCTGTCTTGAAGCTGAATAGTTACGATTTAATGCCAACTAACACCAATAATCATAAAACAAAACTAAGAAATTATGTTTATAACATTCTGCTCTCCAGGCACTAAGTCGGCTACAAATGCGTTCATTATCATTACAAGCATTAGCATTAAGTGGGAGCATTAATATTTTACTTTTGTGTTATCAGAGTTGACTGATGGTATATTCTAACAGGCAGAGTATGGAGAACTTTAGGAGGGGCTTCCCCCCAATATTATATTTTCTGTATTTCCATTTATCTGATATGCACATGGGTTAAATTAGACATGTCAGCCAAATAAACAATCAATTTGAATCCCTGCACGATTATTCTGGCCCAGACAATCAATAGCAGGGATAAAGGAACAACTATGGCATAATCTGACCACTCACTGGATAGACAAAGTCTAGGTTTGCGTTATAGGCTTTGTTCTACTGTGTTAGGGAACTCACCCAACATGGACTCAGTTTGTGTCCACAGTAGTAAAATGTATGAACTTAAAGAGATTATATAAATGTTTAGTGTGAGCACAAAAGTCAAAGGAAAATGTGTAAAGGGCATGCATTTTTTTTCTCTTTGACAATTACTTAATTTGGAGTATTATGAAGATCCATAGGTCAAATTAAACCAAAATAAACCAAGTTACACTAGACTTAACCCATGGCCGATGGATTGATCCTAACTTGTAGAAGACAGAGTAAGACTGCCCAGTTGGGTTTTCATTGCTGTATATCTTTAGAGACATAGACTATCATAGATCAGATTCTAACTGCCTAACTTCCAGCTAGCAGCAAAGCACTTTAATTACTCTACCACCAGGATGTCTGCTGAAAAAGCTACTCTTCAAAAGATATTAATTTCCCCTGAAATGACTATGCCTGATCTGTCAGGGTATTTTTAACTGTAGCTCATATGTTACTGATATGCTGAAAGTTATGTTGATATTTCAAATACCATCAAGGTCACTTTGATGAACATGTTTCACAGAGCTTCCACGCTACGTCAGCTAGAGACAAAACCTAGTGAACCGCTATTTCCAAAGTTAATTCAATGAAAATTTATGGATCCCCAATAGACCATTGTCTGACTCATTTGGTTTAGATGCAGCATCAAGAGAGAACAGTCACTAGAAGAAGAGATCATGGTTGGAACAATAGAGGGATAATGAGTGAGCGAAACTTTTAGAGAGATGGATTGGTTCAATAGCTACAACAATGTACTCGTTTATACGAGTGGTTTTGAGTGCAGCACAGGACTAAGTAGTATTCTTTTTATATATAATGTTACTGTGAATTTGAATTAACTCCACCACAGTTTATATCTCTGTCTCCCTGTCTCTTCATGTCTTTCTATTATTTTCCTTTCATCTATCATCTCTATCTATCTATCTATCTATCTATCTATCTATCTATCTATCAATCATCTATCATCTATTTACCTACCTACCTACCTTTTCTATCTATGTACCAGGCATTAACATTAAAAACTGTGGGAAAAGTATTAAATAATATACTGTTCCTCTTTTCATGGAACTTACAATATACTGAAAAAATAGATAACTAAAGAGAAAGAAATAACTGAGCAATGGTAGAACTACTGTGAAATACAGGGGACTGTGTTAGAGGAAGGAGGATCTGGTGATGTAGTCTGTAAGGAATTGCATTGCTAACTGGATGACCATACCTCTCTCGTAGTTTGAATATACTAGCAAGTATTTAGGAGAATAATAAGAAATCTCCTTCTGTGTAATTTGGCTTCAGAAACACAGTGGATGGTCAGTGATGAGTTAGTTACAACTCAACAACAATGAGAGAGGTAGAAGTGGAGAGAGAGAGGAGGGAGGGAGGGAGGGAGAGGAAGAGGGAGGGAGTGAGAGAGGGAGAAAGCGAAGGAGAGGGAGAGGGAGAAGAGAGAAGAAAAGAAGAAGGAGAAGGAGAAGGTGAGGGGAGAGGGGGGAGAAGAGAGAGGAGAGGGAAGAAGGAAGAGGGGTGAGGGGAAAGGGGAGAAGTGAGCAGGGAGAGGGGAGAGGGGAAAGGGTGAGGAAAGAGGGGAGAGGAGAGAGGAGAGAAGAATACTTAATAAGGTTATTAGGGAATTTTCAATGAGAAATTGAGACAGGAGGGATGAGATGATCTAGACATACAAGAAGAGAGTAGTGAGAAAATCTTAAATTACAAATAAATTAACCAGATTTTTTCATGAGATCTATTTGATGGAAATACCTATGCGTTTTCACTTAAGGCTACAAGTCAGAAGTAGTTTTAGATTTAAGTTAGGTGAGAGTAGAACTAGTCAAGATTCGTTGAGAAAGCCATGGTCTGAAAGAGGGGTAAAGTGAAATGTGACAAAGACACACTTTTATTCTGTAATTATGCCTAAAAGCTATGATACAGCAGAAATTTACATGCTACAGAATATCTACCACTTTAGACCCCATATCCTTAAAGTTACCCTAGGACAGCATACTCGGAAAGGGCAGAATTCTTAACTCTTGGCATCTTCACATTTGGCTGGCTAAATGATGGCACAGCTCTGGAGACAGGTGCACAACAGTGCTTCCCCCTATAGTCTCACCTGCTTGCCTGGGCTGTAGGCATGATGAGCTTGAATCCACCTGTATAAATAATCTAGGCTGATTTGGAATTGTCAAGAAGATCTGAGCTGCACCTGCACTGGCTGTTCAACAAAAAGAGGAGCTTGCTTTTTGTCTTGTATTAGGCAACTACTCTAAACAACTAAGCCACCTAATCGAAGAATGAAAAGAATTTATTCAATCAAGTCATTGTTTAGTATGCAAAATATTAAACAGTTTGACTTGGGTTTTGACTAAATTGGGTATGATTTGAATGAGCATGCAGATAGCTTAAATTAACTAAAATAAAGTGGAGAACGAAAGTCATTATTATGCTGTAATCATTCATTCATATGAACATTCAGTGAAAACCTATTCTATGGCATCGAACTCATTTCACTTTTCTTGAGAGGGGAAGATTTTAAATCAGGAGTGTTACTGCAAGTTACACACATTTGCTTGATGCTAGGAAACCCAAAGCTAACTCATTCATATTCCATTTAATACTTTATAGAGTTTACAGAGATGTCTCTCACCATTTCAGAGAAAGTCATGGGCAATGTTTCAAAAATGTTTTTTTCCAAGAGAAGCTATCAATTACTAAGTTGTTTGAAATTTTGCCAAAAGTTCATAGAGTTTCATGGACAAAGTAATAGCTATATTTTGGATGTTAAAGGAGGAAAAAAATGCTTGGCACATTCAGAAATAACTAGACATCATATTAATAGTACATAGGTTCAGTCTGGAAAAATCATCAGGGATAAATAGCTGTTGGGGTTAGTTCATAATGATTTTCTAAGCACTGTACTGAGAAGCATGATTTCAGTTCTTAGGCTACTGATTACCAAACTCTAATGTGATTAAGAATTATAGTGGTATTGTGTGTTGTTCTAATCCATGGTGGCCATACATAATAGAACACTTAATTGTGCTCATGTGAAATCTATACCTAGACTCAGAAGCTGTTGTGTAAACAGAGAAAGAAAACACTATATGGTTTAAAGTTAAGAAAGATATGCGTTGTATCCTTTCCCCTTTTCTATTCAATCTGTATGCAGAGAAAATTATTTGAGAAGTTGTGCTCTATGAAGAGGAATGTGATATTAAGATTGGAGAAAGACTCATCAATAACTTTTGGTATGCAGATTATACAATCTTGCTTGCTGAAAGTGAGGAAGATTTGAAGCACTTGCTTCAGACTGTTAAACACTGCAACCTTCAATATGGATTGTATCTCATAGTCCGGAAAACAAAAATTCTACCTTCAATATGGATTGTATCTCATAGTCCGGAAAACAAAAATTCTAATTGTTGGATCAATAGGTAACACCATGACAGTAGGAGAAAAGATAGAAACTATCAATGATTTCATTTTACTTTGATCCACAATAATACATTTGGCACCAGTAGGAGATCAAGAAATATATTGCATTCTGAAAGTCTTTAGTCAAGGACATCTTCAACTTTCTGAGGAGCAATGATGTTATCTTGAGGACTACTGTGTGCTCGGTTCAGAACATGGTCTTTTAAATCATCTATGAAGGATATAAAAGGCCATTACAAAGACTAAGGAAGAAAAAAAGACCAAGATGAATGTCAGAAGATAATATTTTAATATTGCACTAGAATGCTGAGACGCTAAGTCAAAGGGAAGAAATCAAGAAGTAAAGAAATTAAACAGAAGATTTCGAAGTGCAGCTCAAGAAGACAAAGCAAAATATTATAATTAAATGTGCAAAAAGATGGAGTTGGAAAAGCAAAAGGGATAATCTTGCTTGGCATTTCTTAAGTTGGAGGAACTGAAGAACAAATTTAAGCCTCCAGTTGCAATATTTAAGGATGCTGAGGGCAGAACGTTGAATGACTCAAGAAGCATCAAAAAGAAGATGGAAGATTACTTGTGGGAAGACAGAACTGAGGTATCCCTGGGGTTATAGATCCCTCCATCAGAGAATCCTTGCCTTCATGGATATGGGGCCATCCTAGGGGTCAAACAGGACAAGATACTTTAGTGCACAGAACTTTAAGCAGAGAAAATAATTTTCTTGGTTCTCTGACAAAGGCCTGTCCTGCAAGCCTCCGCGTGCAAGCAGTCAAAGTGGATGGTCCTGATCTCCTGTCACACCAAAGACAAAGGAGGACACTCAACTGTGAGAGAAAAGGTGAGGAGAGGTGAGGTTCTGTGCTGAGAGTGAGCCCTTTTCATTGCTTGTGAGAAGACAGGACTGAAGCATCCCTGGAGTTCTGGGTCTCTCCATCTGGGGGTCCTTGCTTCCATGGCTGCAGGACCATCCCAGGGGCCAAGTAGGACAAGAGACTTTGGTGTACAGAACTTCAAGCAGAAGAAAGAGTTTTCTTGGCTCTGTGCAACAGAAGGCTGACTTGTTTTATAACAGTGGCATTATACAGTACTTGCCCTTTTGTGACTGAGATATTTCACTCAGCATAATGTCCTCCATGGTCACCCATTTTGTATAATATTTCATGAGTTCTTTGTTTTTCAGTGCTGCATTATATTCCATTGTTTGCATATACTACAAATGCTCTATCCATTCATTTGTTGATGGGTACTTGGGTTTTTTTCCAATTCTTTGTTCTCGTGAACAATGCAACCATAAACATGGGTGTACATATATTTGTTTGGGTGGCAGTTCTAATTTCTTTAGGGTATATTCCCAGTAGTGGGATTTCTGGGTCAAACGGTATTTATCCTTCCAACTTTGAGAAAGTGCCGTACTGCCTTTCATAGTGTATAGCAATGAAAGAACTTGTTTCCCTAAAGAAAAAAGCAACTGGGGGTAGGGGAGCATGGCGGAAAATGTGTAACAATGAATGAATGGAAATCTAATTTCTTTATAAATTTACAATAAAGTCTCAATTAAAAGAAGTAGAAAAAAGAATATGACCTGAAGGCTCTTCATACAGGTTGCCTGAGGGTCCTGATCTCCAGCCATGAGAGAGACAAAGAGGACACTAAGCTGCAGGAGAAAATATGATGGGAGGTGAGGCTCTGTGGTGAGAGTGAGCACCCTCCATTTCTTGTGAGGAGACAGAACTGAAGCGTGCCTGGGGTTATAGGTCCCTTATTTGAGGATTTGAGGCCATCCCAGAGGCCAAATAGGACAAGCAGATTTAGTACACAGAACTGCAAGCTCTGTAGCTCTCTTAACAGGGAGGGAGGCTGACTTGAGACCCCCTGCACACAAGCTCCTTGAGCTGGCAGCCCTGATCTCTAATCTCATGCCACTCCAAAGACACAGGAAGACATAAAGCTTCAGGACAAAAGGTGTATTAGAAACTGCTTGAGTAGAGCACCTGGCCTCACACCACTCAACGACTTCATACATGAAGGAGGCTGATAGAGTTGTTCTCAGGGGACTACTTCAAGGCAAGATTCCTACAGGACTGCAGTGCAGAACAGAGAGAGAACCTCAGGGACTTTAGGAAAGGCAAATTTTCCCTGAAATGATTAACAGTGGAGTGAGTAAGTAATTCATCATATTTTAACTTGGCAACTAATTAGTAACATTATAAAGGCAAGAAACACCAACAACCTTCATAAACACAATAGAAACGACCTAACACTTATCAATAAATACTTCACCACATAATGTCAAGAAAGCAACAGATAGTATCAAACACTGGAAAAAAAAACCAAATTAAGCTTTCTCCCTCCCCCCAAAAAGCAGAGAATATTAAAAACTTCATCAATACTCCAGAATCATGAAGGCAGATGATATATGTCGATATGGAGACCTTTGAACAGCTGCAAATGAAAGTACAAATGATGGAAGAAACAACAGAAGCCACAAATAAAGGGAATAACCTAGAGGTAGAGAACCAGAAAAAAAAGTATTGATGAAGAGTTATTTGAATAGCTATGGGAGAAGTTGCAAAGGATGGAAGAGCCAATGAAAACTACCAAGAAAGCAATTGCTCCAGAGACATGGAGCCAAAAGAAATATATTGATGAGGAGAAGAAATAAATTACACAAATATGGAAGAAAATGCATAAAATGGAAGGAAGCATTGAAACAATAGATAAAGAGTTACAAGAACATAAAAATCATCACAAAATAAAGAGGGCACTGGAAACACAGTACTAAAAATAACAGACAGGCATGAAAATGCAATCCAGACTATTAAGACTTAAATGACCAACACACTTGAAGTTGGACACTTAAGTGTCCAACAAACTTGAAGGACAAAAAAGTATAACAGAAGAGATAGAACAGAAAGTCAGCAAGCTGGAAGAAAAGAGCCTCAATGGAAACATACTAGAAGAAAAATCAGAGATGAGACATAAATAAAATATTAGACTCATGTGGGATGACTTCAAAAGGTAAAAAAATATGTATGATTGGAATTTCAGAATATGAAAAGGACAGGGAAATAACAGAGAAGATTGTGGAAAGGATACTAGAACAAAACTTTCCAGGTATTTTAAAGAACAAGAAAAATCCACATTCAAGAAGCTCAGCGAACACCAAATAAACTAAACCCAAAAAAGAAAACATTAAGACATATCATAGTCAAATTATGCAAAGTAAAATATAAGAATAGAATACTGAAATCACCTACAAAGGAAAAGCAATCAGATTAATCCCTGATGTTTTAAAAAAACATGTGAACAAGAAGACAACAGGATGGCATATACAGAAAGTTAAAAGAAACAATTTCCAAACAAGGAACCTGTACCCAGCAAAGCTCTCTATCAAATGTGAAGGAAAACTCACATCATTTGCAGAACAGAAGAAACTTAAGGAATTTGTGAAAACAAAACCAAACCTACAGGAATTTTTAAGGGAAATCCTTCACACAGATTCACCAGAGAAAAGTGGATAGACCATAAAAACAAGAAACAACATCAAATGAAGCACAGCAAAATGGCAATGATAAAACCTGGCCTTTTAATAATCACAATGTGAGTGGACTTAATACATTAATCAAGAGGAAAAGAGTAACAAAATCAATAAAAACACCAAACCCATCTATATGTTGTCTACGAGAGACACATAAAATAAATGAAGAGAAACAGAGACTCAAAATCAAGGCTGAAAAATAATATAACAAGCAAATGGCATCCACAAAAAGGCAAGAGTGGCAATAATAATCTCTGATAAAATAGACTTAAGAATTAAAATCTCCATCAAAGATAAGGAAAGGCACTGTATTAAAGGCACAGTAGATCAGGAAGACATAACATTGGTTAACATCTATGCACCAAATGATAGAGCTACTAAATACATGAAATAACTGAACTTCAGTTAACAGAACTGAAGAAAGATATAGACAGCACCACAACAGTGGTAGGAGACTTTAACACACCGTTCCTGCCAAAGGATAGGTTAACGCTAAAGAAACTTTACAAGGATACAGAAGACTTAAACTACGCAGTCAGCCAACTTGACCTTGTTGTTGTATTCTGAGCACTGCATCCAATTAAAACTCAGTTCACCTTCTTCTCAAGTTCACATTGTTCATTCTCCAGAATTGATCACATATTAGGACAAAGCGAGCCTCAACAAATTAAAAAATATTGAAATAATAAAATATCTTCTAAGACCGAAATGCCATAAAACTAGAAATTAACCATAAGAGGATAAAGCTTATAAAGCCATCACTGTGGAAGCTAAATCACACCCTGATAGAACATGGTTGGATTATAATAGAAATAAAGAACAAAATAAAAAAATTCTTTGAAGAAATGATAATGAAAATACAACATATCAAAACCTCTGGGATGCAGCTAAGACAGTCCTCAGGGGTCAATTCACAGCAATAGACAAACACATAAAAATATAAAGAAAGAAGCAAAATTAATAATCTAACTCAACATCTTCATCAAATGGAAAAAGAACAACACTCTAACTCCACATATTCTAGCAGAAAGGATATTATCAGGAGAAGAGCTGAAATCAGTGAAATAGTAAACAGGGAAACAATTAAAGCCATCAATAAGACCAGGAGCTGATTGTTCAAAAAGGTCAGTGAAATTGACAAACCATTGGCAAACTTAACTAAAGTAAAAAAGGAGAAGACACAAATAACTCAATTACGGAACAAAAGAGGTGACATCACAACAACCAGAAGAAATGAACTTTATAATATTATAATATTCTGAAAAGCTATACGTGGATAAATTTGAAAACTTAGAGGAAATGTACCCAGACTAACACAGTCAGATGTAAAATATTTGAACAGACTTATCACAATAAAAGAAATTGAGCAGGTCATTGAAAGACTCCCAGATAAAAAAAGTCCTGGAGCAGATGACTTCACAGCTGAATTTTACTACATGTTCAGAAAAGATTTATCACCAATTCTACATAAATTATTTCAAAATATAGAAAAAGAAGTAACACTTACAGAGTCATTCTACAATGCAAGCACAACCCTAATGTCATAACCAGGCAAAGATACTACCAAAAAAAGAAAACCACAGACCAATATCTCTCGTGAACATAGGGGTAAAAATCCTTACCAAAATCCTAACCAACAGAATCCAAAAGCACATTAAAAAAAAAATCATGACCAACTGGGATTCAGAAGAAATATGCAAGAATGTTTCAACAAAAGAAAAACAGTAAATGCAATTCACCACATTAAAAAAAAAAAAGAAACATGATTCTTGCAATTGATGCAGAAAAGGCATTTGACAAAACCCAATACCCCTTCCTGATAAAGACACTCATCAAAACTGGAATACAAGGGAATTTCCTCAACACAGTAAAAAGTATATATTTTCAAAACCAAGAGACAACATCATTCTCAATGGAGAAAGGCTAAGAGCATTTTCCTTGGAAACAAGTACCAGACAAAAACTGTCCACTGGTGCCACTTCTATTCAGTATTACATTGGAAGTTCTTGTTAGGGCAATACACCAAGAGAAGGAAATAAAAAGCATCCAGATTGGCAAAGAGATGGCTAAATTGTAGCTATAGGCAGATGATATGATAGTGAACACAGAAATCACCAAGGATTCAACAAAAAACCTTTTAGACCTAGTAGATAAATTTAGTATTGTGGCAGAGTACAAGATCAGTGCCCTAAATCAGTGAGATTCCTCTACAATAACAAAGAGAACTCTGAGAAGGAAATCAAGAAAGCAGTACCCTTTACAATAGCCAACCACAAATTGAGATATTTGGGAGTACATCTAACTAGAGATACAAAAGACCTATACAAAGAAAACTACAGATCATTTTTGTGAGACAAAATAAAAGACCTAAATAAATGAAAACATGTGCCTTGTTCATAGATAGGAAGACTCAATATTGTAATTATTACAATCCTACCGAAAACAATCTACATATTAAATGTAATCCCAATACAGATACCAAATTCATTTTTAAAGGAGATAGAAAGTGAAATTGTCAAGTTTATTTAGCTAGGAAAGAGACCTTGAACAAGAAAAGCAACTCTGAAAAACAAAAATGAAATGGGAGGCGTATTATTCCCTGACCTCAAAACCTACCTACACAGCAGTAGTAACCAAAATAACACAGTACTGGTACAATGACAGGCACATAGACCAATGGAACAGAATTGAAAACACAGAAATTAACTCTTCTATCTATGGTCAACTGATATTCAACAAGGAAAATCAAAGCTATCAAATGAAGAAATGATAACCTCTTCAACAAGTGGTGCTGGCAAAACTGGACTATAAATGGCAGAAAGTTGAAACATGATCCACATCTCACACCATATACAAAATTCAACCCAAGGTGAATCAGAGACCTGAGAATAAAGCCAAAACCATAAAGTTTATAAGAGACAAACTGGGACCAAGCTTAGAGGGTCTAGTCTATGGTATAAAGGGACTACCAAATGCAATCTGAAGAGAATACAATTGACAAATGGAATCTTCTAAAAATTAAATCTCTGTACTCATCAAAGATATTTTTTCCAACAAAGTGAAAAGAAAACCTACTGAATGGGATAAAATATTTGTCAATACCATCTCAGATAAGGGTCTTATAATGAAAATTCACAAAACAATTCTGCGCCTCCAGAAGAAAAATACTGATAATCCAATTACAAAATGGGCAAAAAGATATGGAAAGAATTTTCACAGAGAAAGATATTCAAATGACAAAGAGGCACATGAAGAAATGCTCAAAATCAATTACAACAATAGAAATGCAAATCAAAACCACAATGAAATAGCATCTCAGTGCAGTAGCAAGGGCAAAGTTTAGCAGGACAGCAAGTAATACATGTTGGACAGTATGATAGGAGCTCATACATTGTTGATGGGATTGTAAAATGGTACAACCACTCTGGAAGGCAGTTTGTGTTTCCTTAGAAACCTGAGCATAGAAAGTTCATATGACCCAGCTATTCCTATACTTGGAATATACCCCGAGAAAATGAGAACTGAGACACAAATGGAGACGAGTACACCAAAGTTCACAGCAGTGTTATTTGCCACAGCAAGGACATGGAAATAGGTTAAATGCCCAACCACAGTGGAATAGAGTGAGAATTTAAAGTACATTCACACAATGGAATACTATGCAGGACGCAGGAACAATCATTTTGTAAATTACTACATAATGTGGCAAGGACTGGAGAGCATTATGCTAAGTGTTTTCAGTCTCAAAAAGACAAATACTGTGTAAAACCAATACTGCAGTATGACAACAAAGATTCAAGGGGGATGAGGGTCTTAATCATAGAGTTATACAATTTGATGGATAAAGGAAAAGGGGAAAGATTCAATGTGAAAACAATGTATGCAAACTTTATAAACTTTGTGACTTAACCAGTTTTTTTGTTTGTTTGTTTTTATTTTTGTTTTTCCAAAGACAATGGAAAGCATACAGAATCACTGCACCAAAAAGAATTAGCTGACTCAGAAGAATTTCATGAAACAACATATGATCAAGCACAATGGTGATGGAGGGGGAAGTTCAAGCTGCTCTGAAGGAATTGGGGGGGAAAACAAAACACCAAAACAAGACCCCATAAATTGATGGTATTTCAATTGATATGTTTCAATAAACAACACTGCCCTGGATGCGATAACCTGGTTGTGCCAAGAAATCTGGAGGACAACCACTTGGCCAACTGACTGGAAGACATTCATATTTATTTCCATCATTATTAGTGATAAAACTATATCACTAATACCATGCACAAGCAAAATCCTGCTGAATATATTTCAGAACTGACTGGAACAGTATATCAGCAGAGAACTGCCAGATGTGCAGGCTGGGTTTAGAAGAGGTTGTTAGCACTAGAGACATTATCACCAATGTCAGGATGGATCTTGTCAGAAACAAAGAATATGAGAGGAATGCCTAGTTGTGTTTCTTTGACTATGCTAAGGCATTTAACTGTGTGGATTACAACAAATTGTGGCTAACCTTGAGGAGAATGGGAATCCCAGAACACTTGATTGTGCTCATGCAAAACCTATATACTCTGACCAGGAGGCAGCCCTCAGAACAGAACAAGGAAGCACTGTGGTGGCCAGAATTAAGAAAGGCATGTGTCAGGGATGCATCCTGTTTTCACACCTTTTCAATCTTTGTGCAGAACAGATCATGTAGGAGGCTAGACTTTAAGAGAAATGTGGCATCAAGATTGGAAGAAGGCTAATCAACAACCTGAGTTACACAAATGACACAACCTTGCTGGCCAAAACAGAGGCGAGCCTGAGGCATTTACTACAGAAGGTCAAGGACTGCAGTCTTCAATATGGACTGAAGCTCAGCCTAAAAACCCAGACGTTCTCACCACTGGAACAATTGGCTGCAAGATGATAGAGATTGAGATTGTTAACAATTACAGCTTTCTTGTCTCCACAATCAACACTTTTGGCACCAATAATCAGGAAATCAAAAGATGAATTGTACTGGGAAAATCTGCTGTCAGGGACCTCTCCAAAGTACTGAGAAGCAACAATATCAGTCGAGACAAAGGTGCACTGGATCTAGGTCATGTGTACATCAGGGAGCCGGACAATAATTAAAGATGGTAGAAGAATTGATGCCTTTGAATTGTAGTGCAGAGAAGTCTTCACCACACCATGGACCTCCAAGAAAACAAACAGGTTTGTCTTGGAGAGGGTGAAAACAAGTTTCTCCTTGGAGCCTAGGGTTTTAGAACTCTGTGTTACATACTTTGGGCACGTGGTCAGGAGGGACTGGTCATTGGAGAAGGACATCATACTTGGAAGGGTGAAGGGTTAGCAAAGGAAGGGAAGACTCCAGATGAAATGGATTGCTACTGTAACTGAGGCAATGGGGGTAAGTGTGTGAGAGTCAATGAGACTGGCTCAAGACAGGGCAGGCTTCATAGCTGTGGTACTCAGAATGGTATGAGTTGCAGGTAACTCAACAGCATTTAACAACAGCAAGAAGCAAGAAACAACCTAAGTGCCCATCAACAAACGAATGGCTAGAGAAGCTGTGGTATATTCGCACAATGGAATACTATGCTGCATT
>NW_006400084.1:1826001-1828790 GCF_000299155.1 Elephantulus edwardii
CCGCAAATCAACAGAGAACTGCAGGATGTGCAAGAAGATGCTATGTCATTAGGGACAGTATAGCCAATGTTAGATACATTTTAGCTCAAAGCAAAGAGGACCAGACAATTATCTGTGTTTCATTGACTATGCAAAAACATTTGATTGTATGGATCACAAAAAATTGTGGCTAACCTTGAGAAGAAGGTTCTGTGGACCACCAAGAAAATGACCAAATCTGTCCTGCAGAAAATGAAATCAAGCTACTCCTTGGAGGCAAGGATTTGGACGCTCCGTCTGACATATTTTGGGCAGGTTGCCAGGAGAGACTGGTCCTTGGAGAAGGACATCACTCTTGGAAGGGTGGAGGGACAGCGCAGGAGAGGAAGACCTTCAGTCAGTTGGATTGGCATAGGGAATAAAGCAATGGGATCAAGCGTGTCAAAGATTGTGAGATGGCACAGGAAAGGAAAAGTGTCAGATCTATTGTTTAAAGGATTGCTGAGTCTTCTCAACTTGATGGCACCTAATAATAATATGTGTAACTGAGTAGATCTACCACGTAGTATTTCTAGGCTACAATCTTTGTTGGAACAGATTGACAG
The DNA here is from genome assembly GCF_000299155.1 of Elephantulus edwardii. Classification (NCBI taxonomy): domain Eukaryota; kingdom Metazoa; phylum Chordata; class Mammalia; order Macroscelidea; family Macroscelididae; genus Elephantulus; species Elephantulus edwardii. The sequence continues at coordinate 1,826,586 of NW_006400084.1, forward strand.
GTTTTTCTCCTGTGGAGAGACTGGTGGGTTTGAACCAACAACTTTTTAATAGTTTAATGCTGTAACTATTGCATCATTAGGGCTCCTTAGGGAGTGTTCAAAAGTAAATTTCTAGTTTGTTACTTGCTGAGATAGCAGTTCATTAGGTATTCATTGGGACTCAATCCTATGTGTATTTAAACAGTATTTTGGATGATTTGGATATAGGTCATCTGGGTATTACTAAAGGTAATAGGAAGTTCTTGGTAGGTTTGGAGTAGTCGATTGTCTTAGGTGACTGCATTGCCACAATCTAGTGGAATTACCATACAAATTTGTAACGTTCATTCACAGTTTTATTGCTTTCATAGTAGATAACTTGGCTTTGTGTACATCCTTATCAGTCATTGCCAGCTGGTACCTACTGGAAATTTATATTAATGATAACAGGAAGTAAATGATTTTCTGATGCTGTAGTATACAATGGCAATGCATGAAAATCCTTCATACTAAATAAAAATGTGGCTGAAATTCACTTAAAGGTTTTTTTTATTTTGTTGTTGGGAATATACATAGTAATACACCAATTAAACAATTTTGAGCATGTGCAATTCAGTGTCATTGATTATATTTTTTGAGTTGTACAACCATTTTTACTCTGCATTTTTCATAGAGTTCCTATGAAATTATTTGAGTTGCTGTTTCTACTCTAATCCTATATAGATGATTCTTAAAATAATGCAATGTTCCAGCCTGACATATTTTTACTATGTTATGTTTAGTTAGGGAGCCAAGTAGCCCAGTGGTTAAACATTCAGCTTCTAACTGAAGGTCAAGATTTCAAATCAATTCATCACTTTTTAGCAGAAAGATGTAACAATCTATTTTTTAAACATTTAAAGCCTTGAAAACACTATGGATAATTCTGTCCTGTCCTACAGGGTCACTGCGAGTTGGAATTAGACTTGATGGCAATAGAGTTATTAATTTAGTTTTAAAATGTCTTTACTGATGCCATTAAATTGTGGTATTGGTGAAGAGTACTGAATATCCCATGGACTGCCAAAAGAACAAACAGATATGTCTTGGAGAAGTTTCAGCAAGAGTGCTCCTTGGAGGCAAAGATGATAAAGCTTCATCTTACCTTTGTTGTGGACATTATTAGGAGACACTATTAATTGGAGAGGGACATCATGTTTGGGAAGATGGAAGGACAGTGAGAAAGAGGAAGACCCTGAACCAGATGGATCGTAAAGTGACTGCAGCAATGACATGTAATGACTTGAAAACAATTAATAATAACAAGATGACCTCAGAGGTTATTTTCACTTTAAGTTTTAAAAGTTTTCTTAGGTCATTATTTTAAGGGATCCATCTAATATACCCTAGCTCCAAGAAGCCTGCTCTGTGAGATTGTTATTTTGTTTTTAAATCTCCACCCCTTTTGATGTGGCTTCTTCTACAGAAACCTTGATAAAACTATTCAGCAATGCTAGGTGGTACATATTTCAGCTAAGAGATGCTGTTCTGGATGTGCTCACCAAGTTGTGTCAAGAAATCTGGAGAACAACCACTTGGTCAACTGACAGGAAGAGACCTATATTTGTTCCCATTCCAAAGAAAGGTGACCCAACAGAGTGTTGAAACTATAGAACAATTTCACTGATTTCACATGCAAGCAAGATTTTACTGAAGATTATCCAAAAATGACTGGAATAGCACATCAGCAGAGAACTGCCAAAAGTCCAGGCTGGGTTTAGAAGGGATCATGGTATTAGGGATATTGTAGCTAATGTTAGATGGATATTGGTTTAAAGCAAGGAGTATCAGAGGAGAGTCTATCTGTGCTTCGTTGATTATGCAAAGGCATTTGACTGTGTGGATCATAACAAACTGTGGCTGACTCTGAGAAGAATGGAAATCCCAGAACACTTAATCTTGCTAATGCGAAACTTATACTTGAACCAAGAGGCAGTCTTCAGAACAGAACAAGGAAACACTGCATGGTGAAAAATCGGGAAGGGCATACACCAGGGATGTGTCTTATCTCCATATCTTTTCAACCTGTATGCAGATTATCTGGGAGGCTGGGTTCTATGAGTAGAAATGTAGGGTCAAGATTGGTGGACGATTTATCAACAATCTGCATTATGCAGATGACACAACCCTGCTTGCTGAAACTGAGGAGGACCTGAAGCGCTTGCTGCTGAGTGTCATGGACTGCAG
>NW_006400084.1:1829272-1830416 GCF_000299155.1 Elephantulus edwardii
CATGCTTCCATACCTCTTTCTATTGACTCGACCACCAATCCTACCATTTTACTAGGTCCAAAATCTGATGAGACAGCTCATAGACTACATAAAACTGTACTGGGGAAGTCAAAAGTTTATAATCCAGCTTAGTAGCAGAATACAGTCAGGACAGCTGCTGAAATGGCTCATGGGTGCTTCAGCTTTGAGTCTTGTGGCTTTAAGACAGCGGTATAAAGTTCTCAGTTCTGTCAATATTGTCTCCCACCTCCCTGGCACCATAGTCCTCTTACAAATTTGGACAAAATGCTCTTAGCTCTGCTTCAATGGTGTAGCAGTTCCAAGGTCTGCTCTGTCTAATGCCAGGTGTCTGTCTCTAGTTCTCTGCTGTGGCTGCTGCTCCTTTAGGCCCTTAGTCTGGCTAGCACAAGAATCTCTGGCCCTGAAGGACATGTTGCACTCTCTTCCTTCTTTTCTGATGGTGAACTCTTTCCAAATTTGATGCTGTATCCACTCAATTTAATGATGAGATTAACCAACTCCCTTGTGAATTGGTGAGATTACTAGCCAATCACCTTGTCAATAGGATTATTTTTATATTCCTGTCCATCCACATAGCAAAGGCAAATTCAATGGCTAAGAAAGCCATTTAGAACACTAAACTTTTTAGACGAGTATATTATATTGTTATAATAACATCAATACTGTCATTGTTAAATAATGAATATTAGCAATGACATTATAATAATACTAATGATATTACAGTTATGGATATGTATTATAATATGATTACAACTAGTATTCAGTAGATAAAGCATAATGGTATAATACTGATTATACTGTATTAACACTAATGCTATTGTTAAATTATATACAATGAGGTGCTGGGGGGACACAGAGAGCGTGTCCCTGGGCAGAGGGGAAGCCTGGAAGCTGCACACCTGCGGAAGTCACCTCAGATAATAGCGAAGAGGCATATTGCAGGTACACAGGAAAAGCCGTTGGGCCCTCGGACTGCACAAAGGAAAACATAATCTACACAGGAGTTCTACAAGACACGTCACCTTCCCGTGGAGACAGTACAACTAAACTTAAGAGACACTGGTCAAAAGAAAAAAAAAGTCAGCAGTTGACGTGTTTGGAATCACAGAAGCCAAGAAAGCTT
>NW_006400084.1:1830516-1839499 GCF_000299155.1 Elephantulus edwardii
ACTCTTGGCACCAGCAGCCAGGAAATTAAAAGACATATTGCGATGGGAAAGTCTGCTGTTAGGGACCTCTTAAAAGTACTGAAAAGCAACGATGTGTCTCTGGAGACTAAGGTGCGTTTGGCACAGTCCATGGTCTTTGCAATCACTTGTTATGCATCAGAGAGTTGGGCAGTGACCAGGGAGGACAGAAGGAGAATTGATGCTTTTGAGCTTTGGTGTTGGAGAAGAGGGCTGAGAGTGCCATGAGCTGCTAAGAAAACAAACAGATTCATCCAGGACAGGGTTAAACCGGGCTTCTCCTTGGAGGCAAGAATTCTGAGGCTTCGTCTGACATACTTTGTACATGTTGTAAGTAGGGACCCATCCTTGGAGAGGGACATCATGCTTGGGAGGGTGGAGGGCAGGCGCAAGAGGGGAAGGCCCTCTGGGAGATGGATTGATTCGGTGACTGGGGCAATTGGGTTGAGTGTGTTGGAGGTAATGAGACAGGCACAGGACAGAGTAGAGTTTAGAGCTGTTGTACATAGGGTCGCTATGAGTTGCAAGCGACTCGACGGCACATAACAACAACAACAATGCTAGTTGGTGTCATTCAATTTATATAGTCAATAGGAAGTAGTGCTTTTAGCCCAAGGGTTGTGACTCTGGCAGTTCAAATCCACCAGCAGCTCCACAGGAGAAATATTGACAAACTTCTGTGTGATTTACAGTTTCCAGAAACCTGCTGGAGCATCAGCTATGGAATTGTTCCTAAACTTAATGGCAATATGTTATTGTGTTTTATTTTGTATTTTGGCAAAGGAGAAATTTGTTCAAAGATTCAATTAGTCATATATTCCATACACAACTGAATTTTAAAAGTTTTCCTAGACAACATGCCTCTGGAAATTCTATGAACTTTGAGCAACGACCATTGTCTAGAAAGATTTCAGGTCTTTTGTTCATAGAGTTGTGCTCGACTCAGTGGCAATCAACAACAAGGACATGATTTAGTTATATCTGTATTTGCATAATGGACTGTGTTGTGCATATAAATCCATTTGAAATCCTAGGGGGTTTCTCAGATTATCCTCCATTAGTCATTATTGCTCACCAATCTAATCTTCTAGTTCTCAAATCTGTTTGGCATATTGTTGACAGTTCTAAAACTCAGAGATTATGTCACTTTTAAAAAGACTAGTATTTGTTTCTCAGGTAGACCCCTGGCATTCCTAAAATAGCCACATAATCAAAGATATTTCTGCTTAACTCTTATAATTTCCTCTTCCTTGAGTGCCCTTTCTACTTTTCTAATGGAGGAATGCAGATTGAGAGATTGCTCAGCAAACAGATTGAATAGAAAAGGAGAGAAGCTATAATCCTGATGCACATCCTTCCTGATTTTAAACCATGTGGTATTCCCTTATTTTGTTTGAACAACAAACTCCTTATACATTGTAAGTGAGCACAATTAAGTGTTCTAGGATTTCCATTTTTCTCAAGGTTAACCAGAGTGTATTATGATCTACACAGTCAAAAACCTTTGTGTAGTCAATAAAGCATAAAAAACATTCTCCTGGTAGTCTCTGCTTTTAGTCAGAATCCATCTGACATCAGAAACGATATCCTGGGTGCTACGGCCTCTCCTAAACCCAGCATGAACATTTGGAAGTTCTCTATGTACTGTTCTAGTCATTTTGGATGATCATCTGCAATATTTCACTTGCATAAGATGATATTGTATGATACTTTTTCACAATCTGTTGGACCTCCTTTCTTAGGAATGAAAACAAATCTTTCAAGAAGTTGGACTCTATGAAGAAGAATGAGGCATCAGGATTTGAGGAAGATTCATCAACAATCTACATTATGCAGATAAGAGAACTTTGCTTGCTGAAAAGTGAGGAGGACTTGAAATGCTTGCTGCAGAAGTTCAAAGATTACAGCATTCAATGTAGATAACATGCCAACATCAAGAAAAAAAATACTTACCGTTGAAACATAGGTTGTTGTTCATAGGGTTTTCAGAGGCCTGCCATTTCAGAAGTGGATGGCCAATCCTTCTTCCTAGTCTGTCTTAATATGAATGTTTAGACTTAGAGGAGTATCTGACAGACAGCAGTTTGTGGAGTAGTGAAAGATAAATCCCTCATTTTGGAGTTGACCATTAGTTACAGTGTAGTCCCTGCCCTTAACCCAGTGCCTTGACCCACTTATTTCCCAGCTCCACCCTCCAGCATGATACCACTTCACTTCTACCAAATGCCTTCAGAATTAATGTCCCATTGTCAGACCCATGACTTGACAGCTTGTCAGAGAGATTATTTTTTCCTGTGTCCAGTGTCTCTTAAGTTTACTTGTACTGTCTCCGAAGGGAAGGTAATGTGTCCTGTAGAACTCCTGTATAGATTGTGTTTTTCTTCTTGGCCCAAGGCCCAACCTGTTTAGGCTCCACCTTGGGGCTTGTTACCTGGAGGCGTGTCAGAAGCTATTGTGGGGGTCCTCTGTGTTGCCTGGTCTTGTCTTGTGCCCACGCTGCTTCTGGCTCCCGCTTTCAGGCTGCTCGTTGGAGGCAAGGATTCTGGGGCTTCGCCTGACATACTTTGGACATGTTGTAAAGAGAGACAGATCTTAAGAGAGGGACATCATGCTGGGTAGAGTAGAGGTACAGCGCAGGAGGGGAAGACCTTTTATGAGGTGGATTGATTCAGTGACTGGGGTAATCGGGATGGGTGTGTCAGGCAATGAGATTGGCACAGGATAGAGCACGGTTTCGGGCTGTTGTATACAGAGTTGCTATGAGTCACAAATGACTCGACGGCACATAACAACAACAACAACAAACAAAAGTTGAAACAATAGGCAACATCATGATGTTGCTGTTGTTGTTGTTGTTGTGTGCCGTGGAGTCACTTGTGATTCATGTACAAGAGCCCTAAACCCTGCTCTATCCTGTGCCAACATCACTGTCTCTGACACACCCACTCCCATGGCCCCAATCACTGAATCGATTCATCTCATCAGGGGTCTTCCTCTCCTGTCCCTCCACTCTCCCAAACATGATGTCCTTCTCCAAGGAGTATTCCCTTCTTGCAACATGTCCAAAGTATGTCAGACGAAGCTTCAGAATCCTTGTCTCCAAGGAGAAGCCCAGATTCACCCTCTCCAGGACAAACCCTGTTTGTTCTCCCAGCAATCCATGGTATATTCAACACTCTTCTCCAGCACCACAGCTCAAAAGCTCTATCATCCCTAGTCACTGTCCAGATCTCTGACATATAGCATGCAATTGCAAAGACTATAGCCCGGATCAGGTACACCAGTCTCCAGCCTGACATTGTTGCTTTTCAGTACTCTGGAGAGGTCTCTGACAGTTGACTTTCCCAATGCAATACATCTCTTGATTTCCTGGCTGCTGGTACCAAGAGTGCTGACTGTGGAGCCAAGCAAACTAAAACTTTTAACTATCTCAATCTCTTCACCATTCATAATGATGCTGCTAATTGGCCCAGTGGTGAGAATCTTTGTTTTCTTGACATGGAGCTTCAATCCATATTGAGGGCTGCAGTCCTTGACCTTCTGCAGCAAGCGCTTCAAGTCCTCCTCAGTTTCAGCAAAAAAGCTGTGTCATCTGCGTAACTCAGGTTGTTGATAAATCTTCCACCAAACCTGATGCTACATTCTTCCTTGTACAGCCCATCATACCGGATGATCTGTTCTGCATATCAATTGAAAAGGTATGGAGATAGAATACTTCCCTGGTGGACACCCTTACTGATTTTGAACCATGCAGTGTCTCCTTGCTCTGTTCTGACAACTGCCTCTTGGGTCAAGTATAGATTTTGCATAAGCACAATCAAATGTTTTGGAAATTCTCATTCTTCTCAGAGTCAGCCACAGCTTGTTGTGATCTACACAGTCAAAAGCCTTTGCATAGCCAATGAAGTACAGATTCCTCTGGTAGTCTCTGCTTTCTGCCAAGATCCATATAACATTAGTTAGAATATCCCTAGTACCATGGCCTCTTCTAAACCCAGCCTGCACATCTGGCAGTTCTCTGTTGACATGTTGCTCCAGTTGTTTCTGGAAAATTTTCAGCAGGATCTTCCTTGCATGTGATATTCATGACATTGTTTGATAATTTCCGCACTCTGTCAGGTCACCTTTCTTTGGAATGAGAACAAATATCGATTTCTTCCAGTCAGTTTGCCAGCTGGCTGTCCTCCAGATTTCTTGGCACAACTTAGCACATCAATAGCAATGTCTGTTTGTGGAAAAATGTCAACTGGTATGTCATCAACTCCTGGAACCTTGTTTTTTGCCAGTTCTTTCAGAGCAACTCAAACTTCCTTCTCATCACCATAGCTCTTGCTCATATGTCATTTTATGAAATTCATCTGTGTCAGCCAATTTCTTCTGGTATGGTGACTCTGTGTACTCCTTCTATCTTCTATTGATGCTTCTTGGACCATTTAACACTCTGCCCAAAGCATCCTTAGTATTGCCACTCATGGCTTGAATTTGTTTTAAATTCCTTCAGCTTAAGAAATGCTGCATGAGTTTGGCCCTTTTGATTTTCTGACTCTAGCTATTTTCACATTTCATTATAGTATCTTGCTTTGTCATCCTGAGATGCCCTTTGAAATTTTTTGTTCAGCTCTCTGGTGGCCTAGTGGCAAGAAGCTGTGTTGCAATTCCAAAGGCATCCAGTTTGAAACCATCAGTCTATCCGCTGGAGAAGGATGGGCAATCTCCATCCTTGTGATTAATTGCCTCTGAAAACTCCGAGTGTCAGCTCTACAGGTCATTTCTGACCTGATGGTAAACAACACAGCACAACATCATGACAGGTAGAGAAAATATTGAGACTGTCAACAACTTTATTTTACTTGGGTTCACAGTCTATATACACTTATACCAGCGTTCAGGGCATCAGGAGACATATATCTCTGGGAAAGCCTGTAGTCAGGGACCTCTCCAGATAACTGATGAGCAATGACATTAGTTTGAGGACTAATGTGAGGCCTGATTCAGGCCATCTGATAGCTGAAGAATGAATAAGGATGGCAAGAGAAGAAATGATGCCTTTGAGCTTCGTGCTGGAGAAAAGCACTGATGTCCCATGAACTGGCAAAAGAACAAATTGTTATGTCTTGGAGAATCTACAGCTAGAGTGCTCCACGGAGGCAAAGATTATAAAGCTTCATTTCACATATTTCGGGCATATTGTTAGGAGATACTATTCCATGGAGAGAGACATCATACTTGAAAAGGTGGAGGGGTGATGAAAGAAAGGAAGACCCTCAATTAGATGAATTGACACAGTGACTGCGGCAATGGGCTTGAGTATGTCAGAAATGATGTTGATGGCGCAGGATAGGAAAAGGTTCAGATTTGTTGTTCATAGGGTCACTGTGAGTCATGCAGGACTTGATGGGGCCTTTCCTGTGAAATTTACATCCTCTGAAGGTCCACAGAAGAGTCAGCTATGAGTCAGTTCCAACTTGATGGTTGGTGGTGGTGTGTACCATAGAGTCAGAATCAACCCATAGCTGATCCTCTGGAGGGTTCTCAGAGCATTTAATCACATAGGAGGAGATTGTCCATCCTTCTCTCATGGAGCAACTGGTGGCCTTGAATAATGTGCCTTCGGGATTGCAGTGCTGCTTCTTGCCACTAGGCCACCAGAGCTCCCTACCTTGATGGTTGTTGTTGTTGATTGCTGTCAAGTTGTGCATGACTCTAGTGACGATGAACAAAAGACTTGAGGCTTTTCTATAACTATTGTTTCTCCAAGTTCATAGGGTTTCCAGAGGCATGTGGCTCAGGAAGTGGGTGTCATTCCTGCTTCCTAATCTGTTTTAAAATCTGTGAGCTCCACCAAACACTGTTCACCATAGGCAGTCATTACGGCATTTGAGACCCCAGTGGTACAAGATTCAGCATCACAGCAAACCCAGATTACTGCAGCACAACAAATTGACGGAAGAGTGCTGTATGACTTAGAAGAATGTTCCTCCAAAATATAGTAACAAGGGATTAAAATATAATCCTTCAGGAGCAACTTTTAAATACAAGGGCCCTCCAGGAAGTCTTGTTGACTCTAAACAAGAGGCTTAAATAAAAAATTTTTTAAAACCCCAAAAAACCCAAAACCACCAAACATTCCACACCGACCCTCAACCAAAACAAGAGAGCTCATTTTACAGAGTCCAGTCCCCTCACTCAGTGTGCAAAATAGAGACAAGAGCTTGGCCTTAAATGCAGATGTCCTTCTGGAGGTCTTGTTGACTTTAAACAAAAGGCTTAAATAAAAACAAAGAAACAATCCACACAGATCCTCAACCAAAACAAGAAAACAGAATTCAGCTACTTCATCCAAGTCCAAAATAGAAGACAAGGGCTTGGCATTATATGTCATTGTTGTTAAGTGAAGGAAGATTTTTCCCCCCTAGAAATTGTAAATATATGAGTCTTACTTTATGAACTGTTGTTTTTGTTAAGTGCAGTGGAGTCATAGGCAACTCATAGCAACCTTATGAACAAAAGATCTGAACTCTTGAATAAATTTCATCCTTTCTCCAGGTTCACAGGGTTTCCAGAGGCAAGCTATTTCAGAAGTGGATGCCACTCCTGCTTCCAAGCTTGTTTTAACCAGGGAGCACCACCAAACACTGTGCACAATGGGTAACCATTATCACACTTGACACATCAATAGAAAAATTTTAAAATGTCATTTAAGGCTTTTCTATCTTCAAACAAGCACAATACATTGCTGTTGACATAGATAATTCTCCTTCTTCATGGTAGCCTAAGGGCTGTCACAAGCAACTTCAAAATCTCAGTTGGTTTGCTTAAGAAGAATGCATTTTTTCCTCATATTGTGGTTCAGTGCAGGTTAGTAGAAAAGTTATATTGCACACAGGCACACTCACAGACTCAGATGTCTTTTTTCTCTTTTATTGTTGTTGAGTCAGAATAGACTCATAGCTGACCCTTCACTAGGTTTCAGAAACTGATGGCTTAGTGGCTAAGGAGTTGGACTGCCAACCCATAGGCATTTGGGTCGAATCTACCAACCTCTCCATGAAAGAAAGATGGAAAATCTCCTAATGTATAAAATGTATAGTCCTGACTTGATGGCGTAACAACAAAGAACAAATCACAGGAGAGTGGCTGGTGGATTTGACTCGCCAGAGAGGCTCTACCTCTGGCTTAGCAGCCCAGATTTCTACAGTCTGTACTACCAGAGCTCTCATTTTCTTTCTAGGGCCTCCAATGTCCCCAGAGTCTTGAAGTCTTACTCAGGAGGTTGTTTTTTTTCCATAGGTAAAGAAAGAGGAACGGCTGAAAGATTGCATAGGATTTTCTCTTAGCCAGCGTTGGAAGTGGCAAGAAACATATTCCATTGACCTTAGTTCTGTCACCAGGTTCCATACTAATTGAAATTAGAAATTAGAAATTCAGTTTTGATGTAAATCCAGAAATAATTTTTTTTTAAAAAAAATAGCCTTGTTAAATTTTTCCACACAAACTACAAACAATTTGACATTTTCTTGAAAGTGATGTTATAACCAATAGTTCCATGATGATAAACAAAACAGAAAACAAACCCACAGACAGGAAAAAAACCCACAAAATCCACAAAAAGGATTAAGAAATTATGGTACATTCACACAATGAAATACTATGCTACATGCAAGAGCGACGCTTTTATAGATTATTACCTAACTTGGGAAGGACTGGAGAACATTATGCTGAGGGACTAACTCAGTTCCACAAGGACAAATACTGTATAAAACCATTATTGTAGAATAAGTAAGGATCCTAGTGAGTGGGGGAGGGGAGATTAATCCTGGACTTGTACAGTTTGATTGGTAGGGGTTGAAGGAAATTGGAAGAATCTGTTCTTGAAATCAATGTACTACAATTTTGTAAATAAATGAGTATTTATTTTTTTTTTTAAGTCCCCACTGAAAGAGCAGAAACTAAGCCACCGAGTTTTAAGGGATCATCTAATACACTGGACACTAGCACATACATTCAGTTGAAATAGATAATTCTCCATTGTTACTAACATTAATAGTATTTGGGGAGCTCTGGTGGCCTACTGGTCAGAAGCTGCACTATAATCCTGAAGGCAAGTGGTTTGAATTCATCAGCTGCTCCAAGGGAGAAGTATGGGCATTCTCCTCCTGTGAGATTTAATACCTCTAAAAACCTGCCAAGAAGGTCAGCTATGGGTCAATTCTGACTTGATCATACTCCACAACAACAATGCTATATAGAATTAAAGGATATTGTAAAAAGAGCAAGGGCCACATGGAGATGGCCATATTTTTTTTAAAATACTGGTTTATTTACAAAGTTCGTGTACATTGATTTTCACACTAGATCTTTCCCATTTCTTCATCCCCCCCATCAAAATTGTGCAACACCCCTCCCATCCCCAGCCCACTGCTCCTCTCCTCTCTGCCCTTGAATCTTCATGTTGTTGTTGTTTGGTGCTGTCAAGTTGAGTACAATTAACAGTGACCCTAAGAACAAAATATCTGAATCCAGTCCTATTCTGCACCATCCTCATACTTCCTGACACATAAAAGCCCAAGACAGCAGTCACATATCAATTCACCTGGTTGAAGGTCTTCCTCTCCTTTGCTGACCCTCCACTGTTCCTAACACCATGTCACTCTCCAAAGAATAGCATGTTCAAATAATGTGAGGTGAAGTCTCATCATTCTTGCCTTCAAGGAGCACTCCAGCTGCACTCTCTCCAAGACATATCTATCATTCTCTTGGCCATGCATGGGATGGTCAGTGCTCTTCTCCAACACCACAGCTCAAAGGTGTCAAAGGTTTTTCTGTCATCCTTATTCATTGTCCAGCTCTCGGATGCATAGGTAGTAACTGGAAAGACTATGGCCTGAATCAGATGTACCTTAGTCTTCAAACTGACATAACTACTCCCTAATAATTTGGAAAGATCCCTAACTGCAGGTTTTCC
>NW_006400084.1:1845749-1852473 GCF_000299155.1 Elephantulus edwardii
ATCAGCAGAGAATTGCCGGAAGTCTAGGCTGGGTTTAGAAGGGGTCGTGGTACTAGGGATATTGTTGCTGATGTTAGATGGATCTTAGCGGAAAGCAGAGAATACCAGAAGAATGTCTATCTGTGTTTCATTGGGTGGAGGGACAGCGCAGGAGGGGAAGACCCTCTATGAGATGGATTGATTCGTTGACTGGGGTAATTGGGATGGGTGTGTCAGAGGCAGTGCGGTTGGTGCAGGATTGAGCAGGGTTTAAGGCTGTTGTGCATAGGGTCGCTATGAGTCGCAAACAACTCGATGGCACATAACAACAACAACAACAATACTGATTTTATTTTTGTTAAAGCTCATATATCATAATGCTAATATAAATAGTATTCAGTAGCTAAATTTGATATGCATGTCCATGGAGTGAGGATCCCAGTCTTTTTCAGTCAGACCCTCAGGCTGGAACCCAGGTCTCTGTATTTTCACATTACTTTTTGAAAGCATAAGACATTCCATTTGGAATGGAATGAAAATATTCGTCCCTAAGTTGAATGAGCTGGACTCTTCTCTTTTGTCCTGCCTCACCTGTGTGAAAGAAAGCAGAGTGAGGCATTCATTGCACTCTTTTGTTAAAGGTGGAGGAGATACTAATCCCTTACAGTTGATTGATCAGTCTGATTTTCCTCAAAGGCTCATCTGACATACCAGTCTCTTGTTTCTCCCTCAATCCTTCACTTTCCCTAAATCCTTTACACCAATGGGCATTTTTGAGTTTGACAAATTGGACTATCTTTGCAGAGATAAACAAGAGCAGTTTGATTTTTATTGAAACCAGCGAATCTGAATCTGTGGTAACCAGATGTGTGTTCAAAGAGACAGCAGCAACACCTGGAGCCCACCAGAAAACTGAGGAGGATAAAGCAAAGGATAGATTAGGGAAGTGTGAATATCCTTCCCTTGGCATTCTGGGGAAAGAGTCAGATTAGGTCTGGTATGTTAATTAACAAGATTTTCCAACAGTAAGAGGAGCTTCATTTGGACAAATTCTAGTTTCACAGTGCCATGGAAAGGAATCTTAAATTTTCTCTCCTTTTTCCCAAACCACAGAGATCTCTTGAGTGTTCTCATTTCTCACATTTATTTAACAGAAGGAGTTTGCTGACAGCACCCCCATTAAGATGACTCCCCTTATTTATCAATCCTGTCAAGCACCCTGACAGAAGCGGTTTTGGTGTTTTTAAAAATAGGTTTTCTTTCTAAATGAAGCAAAGCGTGGAGAAAGAGGAAAGAAAAGTGAAATGTGATGCTTGTCGTCTGAAAGGCAGTTTCATGATTTGTCCTTTAGCAGCTTTTGTCCCCACTGAGGGAGTGTTTGGGTCTCTCCCCAATTTGCTAGAGATAAAAGCCCAGTTGCCCAACCATAAAAGACAGAAAAGGACACAGAAAGGAGAGGATTTTTCCAAGCACTAATCTTTGGTCTTCTGATGGAAAGAAAACCCAGTGACTAGTTGTGGTTGCTAAGCATATGTGAGAATGTGCCAAAATTGAGTTTTCAGGCCTTGTGTCCAAGGAAGCCCTGTTGGATACCTGAGTTCACATGAGAAAAAATGATATCATTTGTATAGATATTTTATTTTATCAAAGCTCTTTTTCATCTCTAATCCTGCTTATCTTGGGCAGTTTGCAGTTCTGAGCCTAAACCTTCTTAGACGCTTTTCCCCCGACACACCAGAAAAAAATGAAAGGCAATTCTATGCCTACCCTAAAGTTAAGCAAACCACACTCTTTGAAATGAGCCTGCAAACCCAGCCACCACCATTAGGATGTGGAAGAAGAGATTAATATTTTTAGGAGATTTGTTACATGAGATATTAGGTCAGGGAAGAATTGGTAACCATAAGGCTGATTCTGCCTTACGTATTTAGTTCTCTGATCATGGAGAAAACATTCGAACAATTGTAACTTTATTTCCTGAATGGCAAATGTGGAAAATGTCATGAGGATTGATTGCTTTATCTCTTCTGTCTCTTTCTGTTCCATGAATTCTCTGCCTTTTTCACATTGTTATCAACTCAAAGGGGATCCTCCAGGTTTTCTGAGGGTATTTGTAAAACACATGGGAGGGAATTAATTCTGTTTCTCTTGTGGAGCTGCTGATGAACTCAAAGGTACCATGTTTGGGTTAGGGCAAACCCTTCTATTCTGATATCCTAATGTTTATGGAGACTACAAGAGATTGGGATAATTTGTCAGTTTTTGTAGCAATAAAGCCTTTGTTTCCTCTTTTAAAAATGGAGCACAATAATGACATTCATAAGATTGTTATTAGTGCCAAGTGAGATAAAATTTGAAAAACATTTACACAATATCAACTATGTTGTCAAGGGAGAAAGATGAGAAATCCCCTTTTATATAATTTACTGATTCTAAAAAATCACTGTAGAGTGAGCTCTGAGTTATAGTCAACTCGATGGCACATTATAACAAAAACAACCATCTACATATTATAGTTGTTATTATGAGCCATCAAGTCAACTACGACTCATAGCGACCCTATGAATAATGGCTCTGAACCTTGCTCTATCCTGGGCCAACATCGCCATCTCAATCACATCTGACCACATTGGTACAATCCCTGAGTCAATTACTCTCATCCAGGGTCTCCTCTTCTGTGTTGACCCTCTACTATCCCAAGCATAATGGCCTGGTTCCTCCTGGTAACATGCCCAAAGTTTGAGAGACAGAGTTTCAAAATCTTTTCTCTTGATAGTCCGTGGCATGTTAAATACTTTTCTTCAGCACCACAACTCAAAGACATTGATTCTTCTTATGTTATCCTTACTTATTATCCAGCTCTCAGATGCATAGCAAGAAATGGAAAAGACCATGGCATGGACCAGGTACCTCCTAGTCACTAGACTGATATCGTTGATTCTAGACACTCACAATTCCAGGAGACTGACATAACTTTTGTTGTGTGACATCAACTTTTCCTTGTTTGGAAATAGACTTTGTGTCATTGGTTGTCCAAGATTTCAGGGTAGGAATTAGTAGAAATAGGTGAGGGATCATGAGGGATGTGTCTGGCCTCATTGACTTGTGTGTGTGTGTGTGTGTTCTGAATGCTGCTGACAGGGGCAGTTCCCATTTTTGGAGTTTGTAGAGGTCAGATACGCCCTTGCTCTTTTCACAACAGGGTTACCATGAGTCATAGTCTTTACAGCACCTGTCAACAACATCTCCAACATGCATAGAGAACTGTGGGAACTTTGAATAAATTACAATTTCAGGCAACTTCAATTATCTATTTTCTCATTTTCTTCTGCTATCTCATTTCATCCTGATGCATTCCCTTGAGGCACCTTTACATGGAAACACTGGTACTTGTTTCCGTGGTGGGACTTCAACCAAAGAAACGGTATCATTTGGCCCTGAGAAGAAATATGCAGCAGCTCAGACATAAGCATTACCCTGACAGTCAGAGTCTATTCGTGAAAATAGTGGAGCACACAGCAAGGAAAGGTTTATTCCACATCTACCAGGTGCCAGGTTCTTAACATTGAAAATCACACATCTCCGACAGCTCATTAAGCAGTTTCAAAGCTATAGTCTTGCTAATGCTTCACAGGTGTTAAGCCAGTAAAATGGAGTTAAACACAAACCTGTTCTTAACCCTGAAGCTCACCTCATGGCTGGTGGTTCAGTGGTAGAATTCTTGACTTCCACATAGACGACCGGAGTTCTGTTCCAGAGAACTGGTTTCTTGTATCTCCACCATCATTGGAGGCTTGTGTGTTACTAACATGTTGAGCAAGTTTAGTCTGTTCCCGTTGTGTACGAGGTTGTCATAAATTGGGGGCTGACTTGTTGGCAGCTAATAATAATATACTAAATAAATTGAGAAAGCGATAACACTTTTTTCCTCTTGAATTACAGATTAAATATTGATTAGGTTGTTGATTAATCATTTAGTAAATCCCCATGTTTTCAGACGACTGACACAGACTCCTCAGGGTGCTTCATGTTTTGCATTCTGAGACAGTCTGGCTGCTTCACAATCTCTCTGTTCTAAAAAGTAATCCAAACCCACTGACGAATGATACAAATGAGAAAAAAGAAATTAGCATATTTTCCTTCTTGTGTAGGTGGACGCATATGTAAATGTGTATTCTGCTGATCTCAGTGTGTGTTAACACAGGAGTGTGTGAGTGATGGATGAGAGAAGCAGTGACTGCAATTTAATTAATTCCACTGACACCGGGGCGCCTTTAAATACACGTAAGACTTGAGATTGGAGCCGCCTAGAAAGCTCCATGGCTGCTATTGATTATACTTTTCTATTCAGTAAAAATAGAACTGCAAATTCACAAAACCAACTAACTCCAGCAACTGAGGGCTTATTGATGAGCAAATCTCCTAGGAAGTTTGAGGAATGACCTCCTTACCTGGGGGGAAAAAAAAGGAATTTCTCATCCTCTATTGCCCTGTGCACAGAGAGTAAGAAGGTGTTTCAACTCAAAGAAAAGAAGGAAGATTGGTGTTGTGGGAGTTACTTACTTGACTCCATATATCTCTGCCATGTCACCACTGCTAATTAGTAGAAATGTTTTCCTGACAGTCACTTTTAGAAGCAATTTTATCCACCAAAGTACAAAAAGCTTAAATAACGTAGAAGGATAAGAAAACTGGGACCACTTGAAGTGCTTTATCTGAATTGTCTGCTTACATGGAGAACACTCTGAAAGTAGTTAATCAAACTCAAAACACAAACTCATTGCTGTTCAATCAGAGACAACGCAAAGCTGATCCTCCAGGGAGTTTCCAAGGGCTGCAAATCATATAAGAAGTGCTTGTTCATCTCTCCCCCCTCAGAGCTGCTGGTGGATTTGAACCATGGGAGAGGCATGACTTTTGAGTTAGCAGAGCAAATCACCATGTCACCAGAGTTCCCTGTAAGTAGTTAATACTCTTTGAAAAATGCTAATTTTCAAATGCTCTATACTAGAGAGATGTGCATATAGTATTGACTGTATCAATATCTATTAACCAGGCCCAGCCCTACTTAGCTTCTGAAATCAGATGATATCAAGCATGTTCAGGGATATTATGTCCGTACACTAAATGGAGCTCTGGTGGCCTAGTGGTAAGAAGCTGGGCTGCAAACCTTGAGGCATTTGGTTCAAATTCACCACCTCTACTAGGGAAGAATGAAGGGCAGTCTCCTCTCATAAGATTTACTGCCTCTGAAACCTACTGGAGGCTCAGCTATATTATTAACTAGTTGAGTGGCCTTGGGAAAATCACAGAAACTTCCTGAACCTCATTCCTACTTTATCAAGTGAGATGATTACAGATTGAATAATTTTAAAAGTCTCTCTCAATTCCATATTCTAGAATTCTCTCTCCTTATCTTTCAGGCAAATCATTTCTGAGAACCTACAGTGTTATAATCATGATTTCTGAGTTGAGGAGTTACACAAATACTTTCATTTAAAAGGTTTAGTGCAAAATTTGTTCAGATATAGGAGGACTGAAGAAAGTCCCAAATGTCTAACTTTCGCAAACAGCTGTATCACAACATCATTTCTAACATCAATTATCCCTCCTTCCCACAATAATCTCATTTCTATCGATGTCTTCTGTAATTCACTGGAAATTCACACAAACTTGAAACCATCAGAAAAATTATTCACCTGGTTGTGGGTAGCATAGGCTGATGCACTTTATAGTAGAGACTGGTGAATAAGGGACTGGGTGATCTTGGGAGTTGACCTAATGGGATCAGGTTAGATACAGTGTCTAGAGAGAAGAGATCAAACCTTTCAAGAGCATTTTTCTATAAAGGATTTCAAGCCTATAAAGCACACTCCCACGAAGATTGAGAGTGGTGTGTTGAGTGATAAGTTTTAGTAAAATGAGGATTCAAAATACATTTCACTCTAATCTTACCTCATTAACACAACAATTTGCTCTAGAATTAGACAAGACAGAGAAGCTAGACTTGATAAAACACCACAAACGGAAAGATATGGCTGGAAGCACCATATTGCTGAATTCTTAGTATTATATGAGTGGGCTGAGGGATTTTAGTGACATTTTGTGAGTAGACGCAGAGGTAGACTGTAATAATTTACAACACACCAAAGAGGCTCCTGGAACAACTAATTAGCTGGTACAAAATGTCAATAATGCTGAGGTTGAGAAACGCCACATTAGGACTAGAAATAGTGAATTTATATCCCTAATCCTATTATCCTAATTTTTCCTCAGAAAATTAAAATGAGTTAAATTTTTTTCGTGTGTGAGATTCCTATCCAGATTTGTTTACTATTTTCAGGAGTTGAAATTAGATCCAAAGACAGATGGGAAATGTGATAGTTAATTTTATGTGTCAGCTTCAGTGGGCCATAGTGTCCAGTTGTTTGATAAAAACTGGTTTAGTTGCTGCTTTAAGTAATTAAGTGGAATCAAATCACTTGGTCTCAAGTAGAGCAGATTATTTTCTATAATGTGGGCAGAACTTAATCAATCAATTTGAGGCTTTGAGATTAAAAAAAAGGATTTGTTTTAAATACAGTGTATTCTGTCTCCAGAGTATAAACAGAAAATTTATCAGAACACCCTTACTCTCAACTTTCCCACCAATTGACTTATAGATTTAGGGATGCAAATTTTCAAAAATTTCCAGCCTGTCACTTGATCTGTAGATTTTGGACTTGTTGTTGTACAACAGCCCTAA
>NW_006400084.1:1853513-1868821 GCF_000299155.1 Elephantulus edwardii
CTACGGTGCACTTGATTTCAAACAGGGTCTTTTCAGTTACTTGCTATGCATTTCAGCACTAAACAATGAATAAAGATAATAGAAGAAGAATTGAAGCCTTAGCACTTTGGTGTTAGAGCCGAGTACTGAATATCCCATGGACTACCAGAAGAACAAACAAATGTGTCTTAGAGAAAGAACAGACAGAGTGCTCCTTGGAAGCAAAAATGACAAAGGTTCATTTCAACTACATTGGGCATATTGTTAGGAGAGGCTTTCTTGGAGAGTGACATCATGCTTGGAAAGGTGGAGGGTTGGTGAAAGAGAGGAAGATCCTCAACCAGATGGATTAACACAGGGACTGCTACAATGGGCTCAAGTGTGTCAGAAATAATGAGGATGGCACGGAATAGGACATGGTTCAGATCTATTCTTCATAGGATTGTGATGAGTTATACTTGTGATGAGTTATACATGATGACATGTAACAACAACTAATGATAAGAAAGCAAAAAGGAGCAGCTGTAAATGTGGTTCATTTTAATCCAACATGTCTTTTATCAGGGACTAACTATAGAAATACCTATCACTCGTTCTCCTTTTCTAGAAAACCTTAACTAAAACAAGGGGGTATTTTTTCCAATATGAAACTGTAGTGCTCACATTAGAAGAGAAGCCATTCAAAAATTCTAAACAGTTGGGGATTAGACTACACAAAAATATTTTCAATCATCTCTTATATACAGAGTTGCTTTGGTTATGTGCCGTTTTGTCACCTGTGACTCACAGAGACCCGATGTATAACGGCCTTAACCCTGCTCTATCCTGTGCCAATCTCATTGTCTCTGACATACCTACTCCATTATCCCAGACACTGAATCAATACATCTCATTGAGGGTCTTACTCTCCTGTGCTGTCTCTCCACCATACCAAGCATGATGGCCCTCTTCAAGGACTGATCCTGCCTTGCAACATATCCAAGGTGTGTCAGATGAATCTTCAGAAACCTTGCCTCCAAGGAGAAGCCTGGCTTCACTGTTCCCAGGACAAAGTTGTTTGTCCATGGTAGATTCAATACTCTTCTCCAGGATCAAAGCTCAAAGGCATCAACTCTCCTTCTATCATCCCTAGTCATTGTCCACCTCTCTGATGTATACTAAGTAATTGCAAAGACCATGGCCTGTATCATGTAAACCTTAATCTCCAGACTGACATCGTTGCTCTTCAGTACTTTGGAGAGGTCTCTGACAGCAGACTTTCTCAATGCAATTTACTTTTTAATTTCCTAGCCAGGTACAAAAAGTGTTGATTGTAGATACAAGCAAACTGAAGCTGTCAACATTCTCAATCTCTTCACCTTCTATCATGATGCTGCCAATCTGCCCAGTGGTGAGAATCTTTGTTTTCTTGATATTGAGCTTAATCCATATTGAAGGCTGCAGTCCTTGACCCTCTGCAGCAAGCATTTCAGGTCCTTCTCAGTTTCAGCAACCAGGATTGTGTCATCTGCATAAAACACATTGTTGATAAGTCTACCTCCAATCCTGATGCCACATTTCTCCTTATAGAGCCCAGCCTCCCAGATAATCTGTTCTGCATATAGATTGAAGAGATATGGAGATAGGACATATCCTTGATGCAATTTTGAACCATGCAGTGTTTCCTTGCCCTGTCCTGAGGATTGCCTCCTGGTCCAAGTATAGGTTTCACATAAGCACAATGAAGTGTTCTGGGATTCCCATTCTTCTCAGAGTGAGCCAATTTGTTGTGATCCACACAGTCAAATGCCTTTCCATAGTCAAGGAAACACAGACATTCCTCTGGTATTCTCTACTTTCAGCCAAGATGCATCTGACATTAGCTAATATCCCTAGTGCCACAGCCTCTTCTAACTCCAGCCTGCACTTCAGGCAGTTCTTTGCTGATGTGCTGTTCCAGTCATTTTTGGATAATCTTCAGCAGAATCTTGCTCTTGCATGTGATATCAACGATAATGTTTGATAATTTCCCCACTCTGTCAGATCATCTTTCTTTGGAATGGGAACAAATATAGATTTCTTCCAGTCAGTTGGCCAGCTGGCTGTCCTCTAGATTTCTTGGCGCAATTTAGTGAGCACATTCAGGGCAGTGTATGTTTGCTGAAATATATCAATTGGTGTGCCATCAATTCCTGGGGCCTTGTTTTTTGCCAATTCTTTCAGAGCAACTTGAACTTCCTCCTTCATCACCACAGGCTCTTGCTCATATGTCATTTCATGAAATTCTTTTGTGTCCACCAATTCCTTTTGGTGCAATGACTGTATAGTCTTTCCATCTTCTTTTAATCCTTCCTGGATCATTTAATATTCTGCCCAAAACATCCTTAAGTATTGCAGCTCAAGGTTTGAATTTGTTCTTCAGTTCCTTGAGCTTAAGAAATGCTGAGCAAGTTCAGCCCTTTTGATTTTCTAACTCCAGCTTGTCTTTAACCACAGCCGTCAGATACAAACTTTGTCTCCTCCTGTGTCACGTGTTTTCCTGCTTGTTGAAAGGTCAACAGTGTGTCTTCCAGCTGCTGTATGGAAGAAAGCTAAGAAGTCTCCTTCAATAAAGAGTTACAGCCTTGGAAACACAATGAAAGGCTGCCATGAGTTGGAATTGACTTGAGAAGAGTTTAATTTTTTTTCTTTTAGAGACTTCATGGTTAAATATGTTTCCTCTTCCAGCTTTTAGGTGTCACTCACATTATCTGATCTTCTTCCTTTCTTCACAGTTGAAAATGCAGCATCTCTTGAACATTTTACCCAGTCTCCCAGCCTCAGCCTTGGGGTTTTGGGGGGATTTTTTTATTTGTTTGTTAGTTTTTGAATTGTGGAGACTCTAATTGTCTCCATTAAAATAACCTATAATAATCTTAATGTCTCAATATTCTTAACCTTAGTAATCTCTTTTGTAATTTACTGATAGGTTCATGTGATTAGGATGTAGATGTCTTTTGGGGCTGTTCTGCCTGATGCAGGAGGATTATACATGTATTGAATCCTACAGTTTGCTGTCCAGGTGTAGATGATGACTCCTGTTCAGTTGTTCTCTGAGAATTGCTCTCAGTTGAAGAGAATAACCACTTCCAAGACCAAGCCCCATTTCCTGAGGGAGCTCACATCCAATGACTGGATGATGTATCCTTTTATTTAATAATAGGCAACTTGGAAGGGCATTTTAGTTTTTAAGCTCACTATAAGATTGAGGTGTTTTTGTTTTTTTGTTTTGTTTTGTGATTGTATCACAGTCAAGCAGCTCCCTCTCACCAGTCATCCTTTCTCTATTTGTCATAGGTTATGTTTCTGGGGTTATATTCTGAGAATACTCCATTATAAGCTTTTTCCAAACAAATCTTCATCTCAGAGTCTATTATTGGACTTTTGATGACAGTAACGGCCTATGGAGTAGGTTCTAAAATATTATTTCAGTGTACACAGTGAAGATCCAATCTCTCCTGTCAGGAGGTGTTTAGACAGATTCCAGCTAGTGATACGGTTGTTAAATTTTTTAAAATTTCCACCAATAATGAATTGAGATGGAATACTGATGGAAGGTAAAGTTCTAATGGGGAAAGTATTGAAGATGTTTGGGAATTGTGCAGGAGCAGGAAGTGACTATGAAGACATTACAAATGCTGGGCAAGATTTTATAATGATTGCTCTCATTGCCCTTGAGTCTAAACTGACTTTCTAGTAGTTTCTGATGGCTGCAAATTGCATGGAAGGAGATTGTTCATGGCAAGGACCAGATGACACTCCTTTCACATACCAAACCACTAAGGAAATTACTGGTGAGAGAGCTACCAGATGTATGAGACACTCAGAGTCTGACAATGAATAAGAATATCATGGTTGGAAAGATGGAAGGTCAGCAAAAAAAAAAGGAAGCCCCCAACAAAATAGATTGACACAGTGACTTTAGAAATGAGCTCAAGTGTGTAAGAGATAAGGATGGCACTGGATAGGGAAGGACTTAGATCTGTTGTTCACAGGGTTGCCATAAGTTTTACTTGACTCAATGGTACCTAACAACAACGATAGTGGCTGTCCACCGTAGTCCAGATATAATGGTAAAGGATGTGATTGCAGAATTAGTCTTCTTGAAGGAAAACAATATGATCAGTCCTTGAAATAATAAAATCTAGGTGATAGTGCTTAACTTTCAGAAGCAAAATGAGTGAAATTATCTTAATAAGCAATCAAATCAGAAGCTTGTCTCATCAGGAACTTGGAAGGTGCTTACAAAGTTGAGCTCTAGATAAATTGATAACAAGTAAATGTGTTGTTCAATTTATACAATTGGAAGAAATCAAGGACTGATGATTGAGAGGTTGAAGCCAGGTATTCCTGTAAGAAGTCATGATCTCTTTAATCCAGTTTTTGCACATTTACCTATTTTCTAATCCAGAAAGCATTGACTGATGGAGAGGCTAGTTCCCCTGGAAGAAGGATTGAGAACAACAGAGTAATTACACATAATAAAAATCATGCCTGCACTTTTCTGAATGAGTCTGTGGTCACTTGATAATACTAGAGAAAGGGGAGATGCGCAAACATTTTAATGACCTGAATGCACACAGATATCTGGGAACACAAAGTGTCATCATAGAGCCCTACTGTGGAGATATGTGAGGGGCATATAACAAATGGCATTTCCATCAAGATTGGACTTGTAATGTACTGTCTGTGGTCATTTTTCTATGTCTGCATAATGTAAGTGTCTTGCTACTTACTCCATACTTCACGTATTCCAAACTCGCACCTCTGTTTGTTGGCCTGTGGGGTAATAATGAAGTGAAGATGGTCAAGTAAAGACCCCTGAAATACCAAGATATTATAGTAAAAAAGTAAATAAATAGTCTTTAATCCAGGCAAATGTAAGAATTAAGTGCAACTTAAATGAACCAGTGCCACAAGTCTGAACCCACCAACTGCTGTGTGGGATAAAGATGGGAAGTCTGTCTCAGTTAATACTTACAGCTTTGAAAACTGGATGGAGAGTTGCTGAGGATTGGAATTGACTTCATGGCAATACTTGTGCCTTATTTTTTTCCTCTCTTCTCATTTTACAGTTCTAAAAGATGTATGAGAACACATGTAGAATGACATAAAGGGTAACTGGGTATGGAAATACAAAGGAAGTGGAAAAGTTATAAGCAGACACTAGTGATTGGAACAAGGAATGTGAGAACCATGAATGTAGGACAATTAGATATTGTTAAGGAAAAAAGGAACTCATAAATATTGACATACTAGGCATTGGTGAGATGAAATGCACTGGCATGGGGCATTTTGAGTCGGATGATCATATATTACTCCGGAGATCAAAAGTTGAGGAAAACTGGGGTTGCTTTCATAGTTAGAAAAGCCATTTCTAGATCCGTCTTGAAGTACAATATTGTGGGTGACAGGATAATATCCATACACATACAAGGAAGTCCAGTGTGGATCATAACAAACTGTGGCTGACTCTGAGAAGAATGGGAATACCAGAACACTTGATTGTGCTAATGTGAAACCAAGATACTTGGACCAAGAGGCAGTCAACAGAACAGAGCAAGGAAACACTGCATGGTTCAAAATTGGAAAGGGCATACGCCAGGGATGTATCCTGTCTCCATACCTTTTCAACCTGTATGCAGAACAGATCATCCGGGAGGCTGGGCTCTATGAGGAGAAATGTGGCATCAGGATGACACAACCCTGCTTGCTGAAACTGAGGACGATCTGAAGTGCTTGCAGCAGAGGGTCAAGGACTGCAGCCTTCAATGTGGATTGAGGCTCAATGTTAAGAAGACAAAGATTCTCACCACTGGACCAATTGGCAGCATCAGGATGGATGGTGAAGAGATAGAGATTGTTCACAGCTTCCATCTGCTTGGGTCCACAGTCAACACTCTTGGCACCAGCAGCCAGGAAAGAAAAAGACATATTGCAATAGTAAAATCTGCTGTTAGGGCCCTTTCCAAAGTACTGAAGAGCAATGGTGTCTCTCTGGAGACTAAGGTGCGTCTGATACAGGTGATGGTCTTTGCAATCATTTGTTATGCATCAGAGTTGAACAATGACTAGGGAGACTAGAAGGAGAATTGATACCTTTTGAGCTGTGGTGCTGGAGAAGAGTATTGAATGTACCATGGACTGCTAGGAAAACAAACAGATTCATCCTGGAGAGGGTTAAGCCTGGCTGCTCCTTGGAGGCAAGGATTCTGGAGCTTCGTCTGACATACTTTGGACATGTAAGGAGAGACTGGTCCTTGGAGAAGGACATCATGCTTGGGAGGGTGGAGGGCAGGCGCAGGAGGGGAAGGCCCTCTAAGAGGTGGATTGATTTGGTGACTGAGGTAATTGGGTTGGGTGTGTAAGAGGCAGTGCGATTGACACAGGATAGAGCAGGGTTTAGGGCTGTTGTACATAGGGTTGCTATGAGTTGCAAATGACTCGATGGCAAGTAACAACAGTAACAACCAAAGATATGTGATGGTGGTTATACTTTAATAGACCATCCTTCTGACTCTCTTAAACGAGATAGAACTTGAAGAATGAATATGGCTTACCTTACTACATGTTATCAGATGTATTATGTATTTAACAGAAATTAACTGGGCCTCAGAGGAAGACTATGCAGCTATTGGCAAATATATTCCTTCCATGCCTATGTGAAAACAAACAAACACAAACCCCACAATACAACAAATAACACTCAAATCATTCCCATCTACTCTGGTTATAAAATGATATATTTACTATATTGCTTCAGAGATATGTTAAATTTTCTATAATATAGTCCGGAGAGACAGCCCTATTATTATTTGTCCACTGTAATTAAGTTTAATCCAGATAATAAAGAAATGGGAAATATTTTTAGAGGCTTTGATAAGACCCATGGACTGAGCAGCTAAATACTGGTTTAATACCAGTAAATTCCAGTGTTTCATGGTACACCACTATAGATAATTCAATGGAGAATCAATGGAAAATTCCTTCTTTTTTGAGAAATAGCTCATGAATTATGGTTACATTGTGAGTATTGCAATTAATGTTGAAAAACAACATGTGTATGAGGAGTTGAATGAAAAAACAATCTGATTTGTACATTTCACTTAAATTATGATGAAAAAGAGGCTGATATGCTATAGAATCCTTGTAGGAGCAATGTAGTTGATCAAGGCACACCAAATAACTATGTAGATAGAACTACTTTCTATGACCTAATTTCTTCAGATTCATCATATCATAAGGTTGAAAGGGCACAGTACAAATAAATTTTAGGAAGAAATGGTCACACATTAAGGATCATGTTTAAGCAGAATCAGAGGGCACAAATGAGTCTTATTCAGACTCTTTTGCTATTATCACTCTCATATTGGTATCTTTTCCTCTCTTTATACCTATAACCACACTGAGATTTTTTATTATCAACTAATGGAAGAAGAAAAAAACTAAACTTTGATACATGTTAAACAAAAAACCAAATAGCTAATAGTCTATAATTTCTGTTTGGAATAGCACTGGAGGATATCAGTGGGTTCAAACCTTACCCAAATTCAGAAGTTCTTGTGGAACACCTTTTGATTTATGTTTTAGATATGAAGAGAAGTGATTTAATATTAGAATAGATGAACTAATTTGCAGAGCCAAAGATTTGACTCTCTCATCAGGAAACTTGAAAGGGAAATAGTAGAACATTAGAGCCCAGGATGTTTGCATGAGAGGAAAGTGGATGAAACCAAGAAAGTTGACATTAAGAGAAAAATAAAATTGTATTGCATGGTCATAAATCAGAAAGACATCCTGTGGTGTAGTCTGTAAGGAGAATGAAAAGGGTTTGAAATACTGAAGATGAAAGCCTATAGCCTTCAGTATGGATTATACCTCAACAACAGGAAAACAAAAATTCTCACAACTAGACCAAGAGACAACAATATGGGAGATGGAGAAAAGATTAGAGTTGTTAACAATGTCATATCACTTAGACACACTTTCAATACTCATGTTAGCAATAGTCAAGAAATCAAGAGAAGCTGCATTAGGCAAATCTGCAGTCAAGGATCTCTTTATGATTTTAGAGAACAAAAAAGGTCAATTTAAAGACTAAGTTGGACCTGGCCCAAGACATGATGTTTGCAGTTGCTTCCTATACGTGGGAAAACTGGACAATGACTAAGGAAGACTAAAGAAGAATCCATGCTTTGAATTGTGTTGATGAAGAGTACTGAGTATGTGTTGGAAGAGATGCAGCCAGGGTTCTTTTTAGAGACAAAGGTGGGGAAACTCCACCTCATATACATTTGACATACTAGTAAGAAGGATCAGTCTTGAAAAAAGACATTCTGCTTGGGAAAGGAGAGAGCCAGCAGAGTAAAGGAAGATCCTTCCTGAGTGCATTGGCGCTGTGACTGTTTAAGCATGCGGGAGACTGTGGAGATGGAGAAAGCTTGAGCAAGATTTCTCAGTCCTGTCTGCTTCCTGATCTGTTGCAACTTGAGTTGAAGTTGAAGCAATATTACCTAACAGCAACAACAATGGTAGTAGATGCTACAGTGTGTTAATAACTGCTTTCAAAGAGAAAAAACTCAAGTTCACACTCTTTGGGAAGCAGTCCTTGTCTAATTGTGCAGGTAGAAAGAGTTACGCTAGCTCCCGAGAGCCTCAAGAATTTCTCTTGAGACCTCAGTTGCTAATGAATTGCAAACTAACTTCCCTTTTTTTTTCCAACCCTACTTTCTCAAAGACAGTAATCTATTGAAAACCCTTTAGTAAAACCTTTGCATTCACACTTCTTTTTCTAAGTCTGTTCCCTTTATATTTTAAAATATTTTTATGGCGGTTTTAACTAATATTTACAGGAAGGTTGAATTTTAATTTATTCAGTTTTGCATATTTTCCTCCCTGCCCCTTCTTTTCCACTCCCCAATCTGCTTTGCAATGCACCTCTTGTTCAAAAGTATTGTTTTATGTATAATGCCTGACCATACATTCCTTTCAGACTGTCCTTCCCCTCATTTGTTCCAATGCATTGTTCATTTCCTTTTTCTCATCCGAAACACCCACATCAGTCCTATTTTATATCAGTGTTGTTAGGCAGTATTTGTCTTTTTTGTGACTGAGATATTTCCCTCAACATAATATCTTCCAGCCTTACCCATATTGGGTAGTGTTTTACATGTTTATTGTTTTTTCAGTGCTGCATAATATTCCATTGTGTGAATATACCCTTTTTTCATTCATTTATTTGTCGATGGGAAGTTGAGCTGGTTCTGTCTTTTTGCTATTGTGAATAATGCAGCTATAAAGTTTTCTTGAGATTCAAGAGAACATATACATTAAAAAATATCAGACTCATTTGAGACATACTTGGTAAATTTTGACAAAAAAGAAAGAAAATTTAATTAGTACTGTTTTCAAATATTGTGTTAAGATTTTTACGTTTAAGTAGTAATACATTTAATTCTTGTTTGTTAACCTTTTTTTTTCTTTTTTTAAATACATTTAATTCTTAAAATATTCCCATGAAGTAATCCTCTATCATAGCATTATTTTATGTATGAAATGATGAAAGCTTAAAAAGATACTTACTGCATTTTCAGGGTGTATTAGTCTGTAGGAAGTTGTACAGCCAACCTAAATATTGTGCATCTTTGTCAGTTCAAATCCACCAAATGGATTCTAGGAAGAAAGTTAGTCAATCTTTCTCAAACCCAGTGGAAATTTGGAAATCCATTTATGGGTCAACTATGAGTTGGTTTCAACTTGACTGAAGTGTTTGAGATTTTTTTTTTCTTTTTTAAAGGTTAATCAAGGGAAAAGAGAAAGACTTTGAACAGTTCTAAAAAGTCCTTTTTTTTTATACTGAGGTGTCCTCTAACTGAATCTGGCTCTAGAAATCAATAAAAAAAGTAAATTAAGATCATATGACTCCTTAAAAGTTTATGGCTAGTTTCGGGAGAACCTTGCCTTGATGAGGTTGTTGTGTTGCTGTGTACCGTCGAGTTGGAACCGACTCATAGCTAACCCTCTACTGGGTTTATAGAAGCTTCAAAGTGTACAGGAGGAGATTGTTCCTCTTTATTCCTGGAGCTGTTGGTGGATTAGAACTACATGCCTTATAGATAGCAGTGAAACTTCTTTTTTAAAAAATACCTAATCCATAAATAATTTTATAGGCATGCCATATCATAGCATTTCTATCAGCTAATTAAAATGCAGTTTTTTAAAAGCCTGTGTTTGGGGTCAGAGTCCCTAAGGTGTTGTGCTGCTAAACTAGAGGTCTTTTTGACAGTTCAAATCCACCAGGGACTCTCTGTGAGAACGATGTAATTTATAGCCTTGAGAACCCAACAGAGGGCCAACTATGGACTGGTTCTGGTTGGACAGTGGTGAATGTGAATTTTTTTTGAGAGAGATAATGCGGTTTTAAAGCTGGGGTTATTAGGGTGAACGTAGTCCTGGCTCTTTAAAAGCTATTGCAAAATCAGAACTTTTAAAGGCACTGACTATTACCCGAATTAGCATAGTTCCAGTAACTTGGGTTTGCTAACTCAATATTGAACCTCCTGATGAGCCTCACAGATGTTACTTAACCTTCTCAAGGTTGGATAGTGACAGTGTGAAACAGGACTTTGTTTTTTTTAACCATTACATTTTCTAAGATCTTTCCTCAACATTAACTATTTTTTGGTTCACCGAGAGATCAGCCATAAAATGCAAATATCCTTAAAAAAATGAACTCTATATTCACACTAGCCATATGGAAAATAGTCTGTTTTAGCTTTGGGTTAGTTGATAAGGTAAATGGGAGAGTGGAGATGTTTGATGCATGCAAGAGTGACTTTCAGGTATCTCCAAATTATATCTTACTTAATTTTTGGGGGGGAGGGGGCTTATATGTAAATCTGAAGAGCATTTTGGTGGTGCTGAAGCTCTAAGAGGAGAATCAATGGCAAAAAATAAGAAAATATGTACTTCAGATCTCTTTCTGTGAACAGGACACATCATAATTCCAGCTTCCTGTCCCTTTCAATCCACTACCACTTTCATACTAGAGCCATTTGTCCATGCAAGATAATGACTAAGTGTGGAATGTCTATAGCCCTTGATCTTCTGCAGTAAACACCTCAGGTCCTCCTCAGTTTTGGCAAGCAGATTGTTTCACCTGCATAACAAAGATTGCTGATTAATCTCCCTCCAGACCTGATGCTACATTCTTCCTCATTAAGTCCAACTGCCTGAATTCTCTGTTTTGCATATAGATTAAAAAGGATGCATCCTAGCGCACTCTTTTCCTAATTTTGAACCATGCAGTGTTTCTTTGCTGTTCTGAAGACTGCCTTCGGGTCCAAGTATAAGTTTCCAGGAGAACTTTTTTTTTGTTTTGGGACTCCCATTCTTCCTAAGGTTGTTGCTGTTGTTAGGTGCTGTTGAGTCACCGATGACTAATAGTGACCATATGAATGAAAGACCTGAGCACTGTTCACAGAGTTTCCAGAGGTAAGCCATTCTGGAAGTGGATGACACTCCTGCTTCCAAGCTTGTCTTAATTGAGGAGCTCCACCAAATACTGTCCACCATGGGTAACCATTATTGAATTTGGCATATCAGTGTCACAGTGTTTAGCATCACAGCAACCATGAGTTACCTCTGTACTGAAAATGGCAGACCAGTGCTATGCCACTAAGGTTAGCCACTATTTATTGTGATCCAACAGTCAAATGCATTTGCACAATGCATGAAACCAGATAGACGTTCTGTTGCTTTCAGCCACAGATAAGGTTGGAGAAGAACACTGAACATCCCATGGGCTTCCAAAAGAACAAACAAATATGTCTTGGAAAGGGTGCCACCAGAGTGCTCTTTGGAGGCAAAGATAGTGAGGCTTCACCTTACGTACTTTGGGCATGTTGCTAGGAGGGGTTATTCCTTAGAAAGGGCCATGATGCTCGGAAAGGTGGAGGGTTGGCAAAGGAGAGGAAGACCCTTGCCCAGATATATTGACATGGTGACTGCTGCAATGAGCTCTAGTGTGTCAGAAGGAATGAGGATGGCACAAGATAGGATGGGGTTCAGATCTGTTGATTGTAGCATTACAATTGGTTGTACTAGACTTGACAGCACTTAACAACAAAGCTTTCAGCCAAGATTCATCTGACTTTGCCTGTGATGTCCCTAATGCCATTGCCTCTTCTAAACCCAGCTTGTATTTCTGGTAGTTCTCTGTCAATGTACTGTTCCAATAGTTTTTTGATAGTCTTCAGTGGGATTTTGATTATGTGTGATATTAGTGATACTATTTGATAATTTCCACATTCTGTCAGATGACTTTTATTTTATTTTATTTTTTTAGAATGGGAATAAATATAGATCTCTTCTAGTTAGTTGGCCAAAGAGTTTTCCTTCAGATTTCTTGGCACAGCTTGGTGAGTACTTCCAGAGCTGCATCAGTTTGTTGAAATATGTCAATTGATAGTCATCAATCTGGGGCCTTATTTTTTGTCAATTCCTTCAGAAAAGCTTAAACTTCCTCCTTCACCACCATTGCCGCTTTATCATATGTTATATCTTGAAATTCTTTGTCAGTCAATTCTTTCTGCCACAATGAGTCTGTGTATACCCTTCATCTTCTTTTTAAGCTTCCTGGATCATTCAGTATTCTGCCCATAGTATCTCTAAGCATCACAGCTTGTGGCTGAATTTTTTTTTTCTTGAGTTCCTTCAGCTTAACTAATGCTGAGTGAGTGCAACCTTTTCTTTTTCTTACTCCAAATCTTTGTACATTTAATTATAATACTTTGCTTTGTCTCCCTGAGTTGCCGTTCTAACTCTTCTGTTTAGCTCCTTTACTTTCTGATTTTTTTCCTTTGCTTTGGCTTCTCAGTACTCTAGTGCAATATTCAGTCTCTTCTGTCATCCTTCTTTGTCTTGTCTTCTTCCTCCGTCTTTGTAATTATCTTTTGCATTCTTATGGATAACATTCTTGATATCCTTCCACAGCTTTTTGGTCTTTGCTTATTTACACTCTTGGCACCAGCAGTCAGGAAATCAAAAGACAAATAGCATTAGGAAAATCTTCTGTCAGGGACCTCTCTTGAGTGCTAAAGAGCAAAGATATCTAGAAATTAATGTGTATCTGATCTAGGCTGTGGTCTTTGCAATTACTTGCTATGCATCAGAGAGCTAGACAATGACCAAGGATGACAGAAGAATTGAAGCCTTTGATTTATGGTGTTGAAGAAGAGCGTTGAACCATCAAGAAAATAGAGGTCTATCATGGAGAGGGCAAAACCAGGTTGCTCCGTGGAGGCAAGGATTTTGTAGCTCTGTCTTACATATTTTGGGCGGACGCAGCAGGAAAGGAACACGTCAGATGAGATGGACTGACACAGAAACTGGGGTAATTGGGAATAGGTATACTGGTGTCAGTGAACTATTGTGCATAGGTTTGCTATGAGTTATAGGTGACTCAATAGCACAAAACAACAACACCAACAATGTGGAACAGGCTTTATCTGATTTGACATATTGTGGATTCTTCTAATAGAATATTTTGGGTAAGGTGACTTCCCATCAGCCTGGCTGAATGACTGACTATGACAACTATGCTACAGTGTAGGGCTCTCTCTTTTGAATTGTTTTTCTTTCAGTTTCTCTTTTCACAGGTTTCTAGTCTACATCATAGTCCAATGACTTTCCTATCTTCACTTTCTCTTCCCTCTAAAAAAATATCTTCCAATTTAAATGCTGTCTTGACATGTACTTTTTAGATTACCAAAACAAATGGAAGTCATACTATGAATAGCCTGAGTAGCCTGTTTTAGGCGTTAAAATGAAGATCTGAGACTGGACCTTTTAATGGCTGCTGGACAAAGAATCTACCATTCTGAATGGTGGATTGGTTATAGGTAACCTGTAGTCCAAGTTAGTTGACCATTTGTAAGATATTTTACCTGTGAGACCTTGGAAAATGTCTGAATAGAGAGGAATGGAATTTGAGGTTTAATGATCTGACATTTGAAAGATAAGGGGGGGGGGACAGATGATATCTACAAAGACAATGGCATTTTTTGGTTACTGCTAAGTTCCTGGCAGGGGAGATACCATGATCACTGCTAATTTGTATTTAAGTCCTGCAGAAGGAAATTGAGTGCCTTGTGGAAATATAAGTGAAAATAGGAAAGACTCTGACAGATGTAGGGTGGAGTAACTAAGAATCATGGAAATGAAAATAAACATGGTGATATCTCATTTTATGTCTAGTAACAATAACCGAAAAAGTGTAAAATGACACAGTTCAGGAAGCCATAGTATTTAGAAAAGGAGAAATTCACTTATGTACCCTGGGTGCCAGGAGCTCTGGCGGCTTAATCTGTAGAGAGCTGGAATGATAAGCTAAAGGTGGCTGGTTCAATTCTACAAGCAACTCTGAGAGAAAAAGCTGGGCAATTTCCTACCGTGAGGTTTATAGCTTCAGAAAACTCACTGGAAGGTAAGTTATGAGTTGTTCTGACACAATGACAATGAGAAAGAGATACCCAGGATGCCACAAATGGTTAATATGTGCAACTACTAGCAAAACATTAGCAGTTCAAATTCACCTTGAGGCACCTCAGAAGAGTGACCCGATTATAAACTTCTAAAAGATCACAATCACATTGAAGACCTCATGGATTACATTGTTGCTTTGAAACACATGGAGTTGCCATGAGTTGGAATCAATTTAATGGCAGCTGGTATATATGTTCTATTTCTATATCTTTGCTAACTTTTAACCTGGCCATTGAGGTCAACATATTTAAAAGAACGAAATGACATTTTTAAAAATTTTGATAACTCTTCCCCCCCAGCACTTTCCTTCATTGATATTATGTTTCATACCATCATTTCCATACATTGTGCTTTATACAATTAATCACCATCGGATTATGTGCACCATTACCTGGCTTTTCAGGTCTCCATTAGGTTGCTCCCATTTCCTTGACCCTCTCCTTTCAGCCACCAAGTTGTGCAACCCTGTGCCTTCCCTCCACCTTCTCATCCCTCTGTTCCCATCACTTCCCTCCATGGATTCCCCACACAGGTTTACTAGTTATACTTCTATTTTTACAATAATGGTCTTATTCAGTATTTGTCCTAGGAAACTGAGTTATGTTCACCATTTTCTCCAAAGTTACGTAGTATTTTTCAAAATTGTCGCTTCTGAGTGCTGCATAGTATTCTATCATGTGAATGTGCCACAATTTCTCAGTCCATTTGGTTGTGGTTGGATATTTGGGCTGTTTCCATGTTCTTGTGATGGTGAATAACGCTACAAT
>NW_006400084.1:1883294-1889679 GCF_000299155.1 Elephantulus edwardii
AGCAGATTATCCGAGAGGCTGGGCTCTATGAGGAGAATTGTGGCACCAGGATTGGTGGAAGATCTATTAACAATCTGCGTTATGGGTCGCTATGAGTCGCAAACGACTCGACGGCACATAACAACAACAACAACAACAACATGTTCTACACTCTCTTAAAACTTTTAAGAAGCAAATCTGCCCATTTTGTATTTGCTATTGAATTAGCTTGTCTCTTAAACATCTTTAAACGCAGAACATTAGTTTTATCTGGCTTACATCCTGTTTTTGTTAATATGATTTTTTGTTGGAAGACAGTCAACTCTATCCTTTTAAATACTGAAGGCGCATAACAACAATAACAACAACTACTTTTGAGGCTGAATTGTTGTGATAAGAGAATGTAGAGCACATAAACTCTAAAATATGTATTATCTTTTCTTTTGTTAAAAGAGAAATCTCTCTCTACACTTTTATTTGCTGCCCTCCCCAATGCTGTGACACAGACTAGCTAAAAAACTAGGCCACTGTTACTTGCTTTCTTAATTGACTATTTTCCCCATTATGCTGTTTAGTTTTCTTCTCTATTTTTTATCATTTTCTAGAATCTAGGTTTGAATACTAGAGTCTTTAGGAATATTGCATTTAGGGGAATAATTTTTTTTTCCATTCTCCTGGTTTTAATGGGTGAATCACTTTACCTTTCAGGGTCTGCATTTCCAAGACTGTGAAATGGAGAACCAAACTCATTTCATAATTTCCTTTTTGTCTTAAAAAACATGATTCAATGATCTTACCAAGCTTAGTATTTTCTTTTTTGTTTTAACTATATGATGTGACTTTGAGTGAACATTTGGAGAGCAAATTAGTTTTCCATTCAATAGTTCACATACTGTTTTATAGCATTGATTGCAATCTCCACAACGCAATAGCACTCTTTACACTTCTTCCCTATGTTTACTATTTCTATTTTCCCTTATTTCATATCTCTTTCTGACTCTTAGTTTTCCTTCTGGGTCATTGTAACCTTTGACTCTGGATTTATAATTGTTCTAAGATAGGCATACCTCATAGTGTCATCCATCTAGTAGGTTAGGGAGTTCTCTTGATTTAGTGGTAAGTAGTTGAACTGACAACCCAAAAGACACACAGTATGAATTGTCCACCTGCTCCACTGGAAAAAGGTGGCTGTCAATGTGATTGACTGCTTCTTAAAACTCTCTGGAGTTGTGACTCAAGTCCAACTCTAAGGTACCCAACAAAAGCAATAAATTTGGTTAAAAGTAGAGCTATAATGGTTGTCTCTTCTATATCTTAATAAGTAAAGTTTAAAAACTTGATTATGTTGTAGTTAGGTGTTCTTGAGTAGAGTGACCTGATAATCAATAGAATTAAACCCTTGTTCTATCTTATGCCATCTTCATCATCTCTGACACACTTGAGTGCATTCTTGCAGTTACTGTGTCAACCCACTTGATTGAAGGTCTTCTCCTTCACTGTTACTCCACCTTTTAAAGCATAATGTCCCTTTTCAAGTTATAACCTCTCCTAGCACCATGCCCAAACTATATGAGGCAAAGCATTGCTATCCTTTCCTCTAAAAAGCACTTTGGCTATACTTTTCCCAAGACATATTAAGTTGTTGTTGCTGTTATGTTGCAACTCATAGTGACCCTATGTACATGAGCTCTACACCCATTACCCCAGTCACTGAATCAATTTATCTCAGCACAGGCCTTCCTTTCTTGTTCTATACCTCCACCCTGCCAAGCATGATGTCTCACTCCAAGGACTGGTCACTCCTGGCATTATGCTCAAATAAAGTTAGATGAAGCTTCAGAATCCTTGCCTCCAAGGAGCAGCATATCAAGAACAACAACAACAAAAATCTTGATTAAGTAGCCAACTATTTATTTTTTAAATATATTTATTTTTTATCCCAAGAAATTACCCTTATATAATTAGTTATGCATTGCTTAGAAGAGGAATGAAAACAAAACTAATTGAATATAAGAACACAAACAGACAATTATAAACCAGTGTTCATTGTAGGCAAGATTATTCACCATAGACAGAAAGGAAAACAACCTTCATGCCCATTATGAAGTTTATCTTTCAATATTACTTCTCTAGCCCTTATTTGATGTTGTTTTGCAGATGGGTGGGACTATGTGAATGGAGTGTGTTGGCCTATTCACAAAGGGATTGGCTATTTAAATTTTCAAAAGGGAATTGATAAGCCTCCACAATCTACAAGAGGATTGTCTAATATCAGCAATAAATTAAACAGCTTTGGCTACAGAGACAGATAATTCTTGTCCCAGCCATAGAAAAAAGACCTCCTCCAACCCTGTGAAATATAGGATAGGCTTTGCGGTGGCAGTGGTAGTGATGATTGGACTGGAGAACTGATTTAAATGGGGTTTTAGGGGCACAAGGGGAAGCTAATATTAGCAGGACTAAGAACTTTGTTGGACAACTGAGAGGGGAGGCCAATATTGGCAGGACTGAAAACCTGAGAACATTTAGAACCATGTGGTGCCTGTCTGCACATTTTCGTAGTTGTCCTTCTGACTCTTCCAATATAGCTGTGTATGGTCTATGAGCTATTATATTGGATTCTGGACTCAACAAAGCAATAACATTGGTGTTGAGAAGAGAAGAAAGTGACATGAGAGTGTGGGAGACATGTTTGACATCACGGAAATTGGGTTTGTGTTACTGATACTGTGGACAGGGTCAGTTTTCCTCTGTGAAGTTGAAAAAGGTCAGATATTGCACTCATCATCATGTGCCCCTTCGTTTTTATACACCAATTAACAGATGAAAGAACAAACAAAATGTGTGTGTGTGTGTGTGTGTGTGTGTGTGTGTGATCAGAAGAATACTTGGTTGTGCTTATGCAAAAACCTGTACTTGGACCAGGAAGTAGTCCTCAGAAGAGAGCCAGGAAACACTACATGGTTCAAAATCAAGAAAGGAATGTGTCAGGGATGTATCTTGTCTCTATATTATTTCAGTCAATATGCAGAGCAGTTCATTTGCGAAGCAGGGCTTCATGAGGAGGACTGTGACATCAGAATTGGAGGAAGACTCATCAACAACCTACGTTATACAACTTACACAACCTTGCTTGCTGAAATTGAGGAGGACCTGAAGCACTTACTGCAGAAGGTCAAGGACTGTAGTGTTCAACATGGATTGAAGCTCAACATCAAGGAAACAAAGATTCTCATCACTGGGCCAATAGATAGCACCATGATAGATGGAGAAGAGATTGAGGTTGTTAACAATTACAGCTTGCTCAGCTCCACAATCAACACTCTTAGCACCAGCAGTCAGAAAATAAAAAAATGAATTGCATTTTGAAAATCAGCTGTCAGGGACCTCTCCAGAGTACTGAAAAGCAACAATGCCAGTCTAAAGATTAAGGTGCCCCTAGTCCATGCCGTTCACAATTACTTGCTATGCATCAGAGACCTGGACAATGACTAAGGACGACAAAAGAAGAATCAATGCCTTCAAATTGTGGTGCTGGAGAAGAATCTTGATCATACCATGAACAAATAAGTCTGTCTTGGAGAGGATGAAACCAAGTTCCTTGGAGAAGGACATCATATTTGGAAGAGCGGAGGCACAGTGCACGAGAAGAAACGATAAACTGACTGGGGCTACGGGTATTGATCTGTCAGAATTTGTGAGACTGACTCAGGACAGGGCAGGGTTCAGAGCTGCTATATGTAGGCTCACTAGGGGTCACAGGTTATTTGACAGTATATAACAGTATATATTAGTGTGTGTGTGTGTGTGTGTGTGTGTGTGTATTTGTTTTTATGTGTTGGAAAGTCACTTGTGACTCATAGCAACCCTATGTACAACAGTTCTATACCCTTCTCTATCTTGTGCCAATATTATTGTCTCTGACACACCTACTATCATTACCCTAGTCACTGAATTAATCCCTCATGGGGAGCCTTCCTCTCTTACGCTGTTTCTCCACCCTCGCAAGTATGACGTCCCACTCCAAGTAGTGGTCTTTCCTTGCAACATGCCCAAAGTATGTCAGACAAAGCTTCAAAATTCTTGAGTCCAAGGAGCAGCCTGATATTACCTGTTTATTCTCCTAGTAGTTCATGGTATATTTAATATACTCCTCTTCAGCAACACAGCTCAAAGGCATAAATTCTCTTTCTATCATCCCTAGTCATTGTCCAGTTTTCTGATGCATAGCACGTAATTGTGAAGTCCATGGCCTGAATCAGGCACACCTTAGTCTCCAGACTGACGTCATTGCCATTCAGTACATTAGAGAGGTCTCTTATAGCAGACTTTCTCAGTGAAATTCACTTCTTTTTTCCTGACTGCTGGTACCAAGAGTGTTGATTGTGAAGTCAAGCAAATTGAAGTTGTTAAAATCACAATCTCTTCATCATCTATCTTGATGCTGCCAGTCGGCCCACTGGTGAGAATCTTTGTTTTCTTGGTGTTGAGCTTCAACCCATATTTATGGCTGAAGTCCTTGAACTTCTGCAGCAAATACTTCAGGTCTTTCTCAGTTTCAGCAAGCAGGGTTGTGTCATCTATGTAATGTGAATTGTTGATAAGTCTTCCTCTAATCCTGACGCCGTATTTCTCCTCATAGAGCCCAGTCTCCTGGATAATCTGTTCTGCATATAGATTTAAAAGGTATTGAGATAGGACATGTCCCTGGCATGCACTCTTCCCTATTTTGAACCATGCAGTGTTTCTTTGCTCTGTTCTGACAACTGCCTCCTATTCCAAATGCAGGCTTTGATTCTCATTCTTCTCAGAGTTGGTCACAGTTGTTGTGATGCACACAGTCAAACACCTATGAAACACAGATAAACATTCCTCTGGCACTCTCTGCTTTCAGACTGTCCATCTAACATTAGTTATAATACCCCTAGAACCACGGCTTCTTGTAAACCCAGAGTGAACTTCTGGAAGTTTTCTGTTGATGTGCTGTTCCAGTTTTTTTTGCATCATTTGCAGCAGAATCTTGCTTGCATGTGATAGTAATGATATTATTCAATAATTTCTACACTCTGTCGGGTCACCTTTCTTTGGAATGAGATCAAATAAAGATCTCTTCCAATCACTTGCCTCAGATTTCTTGGCATAACTTGGTGAGCACATCCAAGGCACCATTTCTTTGTTGAAATATGTCTATTCATATGCCATCAAGTCCTGGGGTCTTGTTTTTTGCCAGTTCTTTCAGAGGAACTTGAACTTCTTCCTTCATCACCACAGGCTTTTGCTCATACCTTGTTGTTTCATGAAATTCTTCTGTGTCTGCCACTTCCTTTTGATACAATGCTCTGTATACTCTTTACATCTTCTTTTAATACTTTCTGGATCATTTACTATTCTGCCCAAAACATCCTTAAGTATTACAACTTGAGGCTTGAATTTTTTTCTTCAGTTATTTCAGCTTAAGAAATGCTGAGCCAAAACAACTATAAGGTATCATCTCACCCCAATAATAGCAAAATGAACAGCAAGCAACAAATCATGGCGAAGATGTGGATAAACTGGAACCCTTATTCACTATGGGTGGAAGTGTAAAATGGTGCAACCACTGTGGAAGGTGGTGTGGTGCTTTCTCAAAAAGTTGCAAATAGAGATACCATTTGACCCAGGAATTCCACTGCTGGAAATACACCCCAAAGAGACCATAACTGCCACCCAAGCAGATATATGTACAACCGTGTTTATTGAGGCTTTGTTCACAATAGCAAGGAGTGGGAAACAACCTAAGTGTCCATCAACAAACGAATGGATAGAGAAGCTGTGGTATATTCACATAATAGAGTCTATGCTTCATTGAAAAACAAGGAACTGATGGACTATTATTCAAAGTGGGTGACCATGAGGACATTATGCTGAGTGAATTATCTCAGTCACAAAAGGACAAATACTGTATAATGGCGCTGCTGTAAAACAGGACTGACATCTGTGTTGCGGGGAGACTCAGAAAGATGGGGTAAATAATGCATACTGCATTGAAACAGAGGAGGAAAAAAACTGTTTAAAAGGGATATGTAATTATGTATTATTGTCATGACAGGAGTCCAGAATGAAGGCTGTATGGTGGAGTGGACTTGGGGGGAGGGATTGTATAACAGTGAAAGCATTTTTCTTTTACTTTTCAAACAGAAGAGAGGATTGGGGGGGGATTGCACATAACAACAACAACATCCACAGAAACCTGCACTTCGACCAAAGGACAGTCGTCAGAACAGAGCAAGGAGACACTACATCTTTCAAAATCAAGAAGGATGCCCATCAGGGATGTATTCTGTCTCCGTACCTTTTCAATCTGTATGCAGAACAGATAATCCGAGATGCTGGGCTGTATGAAGAGGAATGTGGCATCAGGATTGGT
>NW_006400084.1:1889779-1892119 GCF_000299155.1 Elephantulus edwardii
TTTGATTTTCTGACTCAGACTCTGTACATTTCATTATAATACTTTGTCTTCCTCACTGCCCTTTGAAATCTTCTGTTCAGCACACACACACACACACACACACACACACACACACTATTTGTGCTCATGTGAAACCTATATTTGCACCAGGAAGGAGTCATTAGAGCAGAACAAGGAAACACAGACTGCATGGTTCAACATCAGGAAAACAGTACATCAATGATGTGTTCTGTCACCATACCTTTTCAATCTATATGATGAGCACAGCATTCTGAATTTTATGAGAAGGACTATGGCATCAAGATTGGAAGAAGACCCAACGACCTGTGCTATGCAGATAACACAACCTTGCTGGTTGAAACTGAGGGGGAACTGAACATCTGCTGCAGAAGTTTAAGGACTGTAGTCTCCAAAATGGGTTGAATCTCAACATCAAGAAAATAAAGATTCACACCACTTAACCAATTGGCAGCACCAGGATAGATGGCCAAGCTTGATTGGCTCCATTATCAATATTTTGGTGTCAGCAGTCAGGAAATCAAAAGATGACTTGCATTAGGAAAACCCACTCTTAGAGTGCTAAAGAGCAACGATGTTAGTCTAGAGACTAAGGTTGCCCGATTCGGGCCATGGTCTTCTCAATTACTTGTTATACATCAGAGAGCTGGACAAGAACTAAGGATGAGAGAAGAAGAATTTATGCCATTGAGTTATGATGCTGGAGAAGAGTATTGAAGACAGCATAGTCTGCCAAGAAAACAAACAGATCTGTCCTGGAGAAGGTGAAATGAGGATGTTCCTTGCAGACAACGATTTTAAAGCTCTATCTCACATAATTTGGCCATGTGTCCAGCAGGGACCAGTTCTTAAAGAAGGTACCATGATTAAAGAGGGACAGAACAAGAGAAGAAAACCATGAACAAGATGATTGACACAATAATGGGGCTAGAATGTGTCAGAGACAGTGAGACTGGCTCAGGATAGGGTGGGGTTCAGAGCTATTGTATATAGTGTTGCTATGAGTTTCAGGCTATTTGATGACACAAAAACAACAAAATATATACAACTGAATGTCACTTAGTTTTTTGGTAGAAGAGGCTTAACTCTGGACTTAATTACCCAGACTCCTTGCATTATGACTTCTATTGTACTTAACTGATGGCAGTCTTGCACAACAGTGCTCTGGACACAGGTAAAAAGAGAACAGTATAGAGGACAAACTACTCATAATTCCATGATTATAAGCTTGAGGTTTATATTAGGCATGGTTCTGACAGGCTCTATGTAATTAAAAACTTCAAAATTTATTGTTCTCAGGTTAAAACCCACTAACAACTGACTTTCCTGTAGTTTTGGGAAACTGAAAATTACATGGGAGGAAACTGCCCGTTTCTCCCTGTTGGAATCACTTGTGGATTTAAACCACCAGAATATGACCTTTGGGTTAACAGTGCAACTCCCTATAGCTAAGCCATGAGAGCTGCCTAAAGAAAGGTGATACACAGATGGGAGAAGTAATGAAAAGATTATGAAATATCTCTGGTCAAGTAGCAACAAGATGCATTGACACAGTGACTACATCAATGAACTAAAATATATCCGAGATAGTGAGAATGGCACAAGATAAGACAAGGTTCATATCCGATACTCACAGAATTGCTATGAGTCCTGGTTAACTTAATGACACTTAACAAGCGAAGAATCAACCTGATGCATACTTACCTCTGAAAAGTTTGAGGGTAAAAGCTGGGGTTGTAGATGAAGAGAGGTCCAGAAGAAGAGTAGGCAGAGGTAGGGTATAAGCTATCTCAATAAT
The DNA here is from genome assembly GCF_000299155.1 of Elephantulus edwardii. Taxonomy (NCBI): domain Eukaryota; kingdom Metazoa; phylum Chordata; class Mammalia; order Macroscelidea; family Macroscelididae; genus Elephantulus; species Elephantulus edwardii. The sequence goes on from NW_006400084.1 coordinate 1,891,596, forward strand.
GTCATGAAATGCATGATTTTCTGAGGATTGGAGCTATTCTTCTAAATATTTGTTTTATATAAAGAAGAACTTAAATGTCATCTAGTACAATAAGTACTGTATGAAGGAATTTCTCACTCAGTATTGACTTGAACCAGTCTATTTTGATTAGCAGTCGCTTTTTTTCTCTGATAAACAGTGATCTTGGGAAACCAATTCTCTTTCAGGTTTATCAATTGTCTATTCTCTCCAGGGATGCGAAGACAATAATACAGCACAACTGGGTCTGCCAAACTCCTCTCTTAGCCCTGAGGCAAGAGGAAGATTCTGTCTTTCAAGAGAAAATTGTAGTGCCAGTGAGTATGAATAAACACTTCAAAAATTTCTGTTAAATTAAAAAAAATATTATCTTGAGTCAAGAACAGAGAAGAAATTTACATTGGAAACAAACCAAACAATTAGTCTACTAATCATGGCACTTTAAATTTTACTTACTATTTATTATTATTATTTATTATTAGAACAGCACATCAGCAGAGAACTGC
>NW_006400084.1:1892914-1905650 GCF_000299155.1 Elephantulus edwardii
GCAGGAGGGGAAGACCCTCTATGAGATGGATTGATTCGGTTACTGGGGTAATCGGCATGGGTGTGTCAGAGGCGGTACAGTTGGCGCAGGATACAGCAGGGTTTATGGCTGTTGTACATAGGGTCGCTATGAGTCGGAAACGACTCGACGGCACATAACAACAACAACATTTATGAATTAAGCAGTACCATGTGCAGAGCTGATATTTGACCCTGGAAAAGAAGCATTAGCAAAGAAATGCTTGAATCACATCAAGATTCTGACCAGAAGGAGATTTTAAGTGGACAATTACATTACTTAAATAAATCACTGGAGAAGGGACATGAAACCCTATTTTTAAAATTAAGTAGGTTTTCTTACAGGATAAGTGAAAATTTTTCCTTTGGTATACATCTATTCAAATGTTATACATACCCAGGATGGATCTCTTTGTTTCTTGGCAGTCCATGGTACATTCAATACTCTTCTCCAGCATCACAGCTCAAAGGCATCTATTCTCCTTCTATCCTCTCTAGTCATTCTCTCTTTCTCTCTCTCTCTCTTTCGTCTGTGGATAAGTAGTTATAATCTCCTCTTCTTTGCCTTTGAGTCAGAACTACCCTCTTGGTTGACCCTACAAGTTTGGTAGCGATTAGAAACAGTAGTATTTCATTTTTTGTAGCTATTTATAAACACTCAGGGAGTTCTGGTGTGCTAGTGGTTAAGAAATTGGGCTGCCAATAAAGGAATGTGGTTTGAATCCACATACTGTGGTTCGAATCCATCAACTTCCCGTGGGAGAGAGATGAGCACTCTCCTCCCTTGTGATTTACAGTCTCTGAAAATTCACTGACAGGTCAACTAAGAGGGTAGTACTGACTCAAAGGCAAAAAAGAGGAGAGTATAAGTACTTGGGGACAGGTCCTTGGAGAGGGACATCATGCTTGGGAGTGAGGAGGGACAGCGCAGGAGGGGAAGGCCCTCTATGAGGTGGACTGAGTCAGTGACTGGGGTAATGGGGGTGGGTGTGTCAGAGGCAGTGCGACTGGCACAGGACAGAGCAGGGTTTAAGGCTGTTGTACATAGTGTCACTATGAGTCACAAGTGACTCAACGGCACATAACAACAACAACATCCACAGAAACCTGTACTTCGACCAAAAGACAGTCGTCAGAACAGAGCAAGGAGACACTACATCTTTCAAAATCAAGAAGGATGCCCATCAGGGATGTATTCTGTCTCCGTACCTTTTCAATCTGTATGCAGAACAGATAATCCAAGATGCTGGGCTGTATGAAGAGGAATGTGGCATCAGGATTGGTGGAAGAGTCATCAACAACCTGCGTTATGCAGATGACACAACCCTGCTTGCTGAGACTGAGGAGGACCTGAAGTGTTTGCTGCAGAAGGTCAAGGACTGCAGCCTTCTATATGGACTGCAGCTCAACATCAAGAAAACAAAGATTCTCACCACTAGGCCAATTGGCAGCATCAGTGTGGATGGTGAAGAGATTGAGATAGTTAACAGTTTTCATTTACTTGGCTTCACAGTCAACACCCTTGGTAACAGCAGCGAGGGAATCAAGAGACTAATTGCATTGCTGTGAGGGACAGACTATTGAAGAGCAATGATGTCAGGTTGGAGTCTAAGGTGCACCTGATCTGGGCTATAGTTTTCACAATTACATGCTATGCATCAAAGAGCTGGACAGTGAATAGGGATGATAGAGAATTGATGCCTTTGAGTTGTGGTGCTGGAGAAGAGTGTTGAATATACCATGGACTGCTAGGAGAACAAACAGGTTTGTCCTGAAGAAAGTGAAGCCGAATGCTCTTTGGAGTCAAGGATTCTGAAGCTTCGTCTAACATACTTTGGGCATGTTGCAAGCAGGTACTTAGAGAGGGACATCATGTTTGGCAGAGTGGAGGGGCGGAGAAGAAGAGGAAGACCTTAGATGAGATGCATCGATTCTGTGACTGGAATGGTGGGAATGAGTGCTTTTGAGATGGCTAGGTTGGCACAGGATATAATGGCTTGCTATGAGTCACAAATGACTAGATGGCACATAACAAAAACAACAACAATCCACAGAAACAATGACTTCAACAGAAAAGAATGAATCCATTATTTTGCAAGTCAGAACAGAGCAGGGACTCACTGCATGGCTCAAAATTGGGAAAGGTATATGCTGGGGACGTGTCCTATCTCCATACCTTTTCAGCCTGTATGCAGAACAGATTATCCAGGAGTCTGGGCTCTATGCGGAGAAATGTGGCATCAGGCTTGGAGGAAGACTCATCAACAATCTGCATTGTGCAGATGACACACCTCTGCTAGCTGAAACTGATGAGGACCTGAAGCGCTTGCTGCAGAAGGTCAAGGACCGCAGCCTTCAATATGAATTAAGGCTCAATATCAAGAAGACAAAGATTCTTGCCACTGGGACAATTGGCAGTATTAGGATGGATGGTGAAGAGATTGAGATTGTTCACAGTTTTCGTTTTCTTAGCTGCACAGTCACCTTTGTCTCCAGAATGACATAATTGCTCTTCAGTACTCTGGAGACAAAGGGGAACCTGATACAGGCCATGGTCTTTGCAATCACTTGCTATGCCTCAGAGAGTGGGACAATGGCTAGGGAGGATAGCAGGAGAATTGATGCCTTTGATCTGTGGTGCTGGAGAAGATTATGGAATTTACCATGAACTGCTAAGAAAAAGAACAAATTCATCCTGGAGAGGGTTAAACCAAGCTGCTCCTTAGAGGCAAGGATTCTGAAGCTTTGCCTGATATACTTTGGGCATGTTGCAAGGAGGAACCAGTCTTTGGAGAAGGACATTAGGTTTGGGAAGGAGGGGGGACAGCGCAGGAGAGGAAGACCCTCTATGAGGTGTGGATTGATTCAGCGACAGGGGTAATGGGTTGGGTGGTCAGAGATAGTGAGGGTGGCACAGGACAGACCAGGGTTTAGAGCCATTGTACATAGGGTCACTGTGAGTTGCTGGTGACTCGACGGCACATAACAACAACAATAATTTACTAGTCCTGCCTGGGTCAAAATGGATGAAAATCAACCTTTTTACAAGACTCTTTCTTTCTGGAGACTTTAGGAAAAATCCACTTTTCTTTTTTCCATGTCTATAAAAGACCTCTCCAAAGTATTGAAGAATAACAGTGTCTGTCTGGAAACTAAGGTACATCTGATCCGGGCCATACCACAGTCTTTGCAATTACTTGCTGTGCATCAGAAAACTGAACAATGACTAAGGATGATGGAAGGAAATTGACGTCTTTGAGCTGTGGTGCTGGAAAAGAGGGTTGAATATACCACGGACTGCGAGAAGAACAAACAGGCTCGTCATAGAGAGGGTGAAGCCGGGCTATTCCTTGGAGGCAAGGATTCTGAAGCTTTGTTTGACATACTTTGGACATGTTGCAAGGAGGGAACCATTCTTTGGAGAGAGATATATGCTCAGAAATGTGGAGAGACAGCACAAGAGAGGAAGACTCCAGAGGAAATATAGTGATTCAGTGATTAGGACAATTGGGATAGGTGTGTTGGAGACAGTGAGATTGGCACAGGATAGAGCAGGGTTTAGGATTGTTGTACATAGGGTCGCTATGAGTCACAAGGGACTCCAGGGCACATAACAACAATAAACCATTTGCCTTCCTTGACTCCTGGCTCTTAACGTAACAGATCAAGACCCCTTTACATTGTAAGTTTGCTGGTTGTTTTTTGGTTTTTTTTCCCATGTAAATGAGGTCTTTAAGGTAGAAGGATAGGCAATCTCCTCCCATGTGATTAACTGCCTCTGGAAATTTGCCAGAGGGTAAGTTATGGGCCATTTCTAAATCAATGGTACACAAAAACAACAACAATGAGGTCTTACCATTGTGGTGTGGATATTAAACCTAATAACTCTGAGTTGTGAAAATAAGATCAGGGATAAACATGAGTGAGGAGAGAGCCATGTGAGGAATGTGTACTCCTCAAGGCACCAAGGAATATCTACAGACTGCTGATAGACAAGGACCTTGTTTTGGGCTTTTAACTTCGAGAATTGTGAGAAAATAAACTTCTGTTCTTCAAAGATACTTAAAGTATTTGGGATGTACAGTATTTGGAAACCTAATGGTGGTAGGTTCGTTGTGAGTTAGTTCTGACTTGGTGACAATGAGAAAGAACAAGTGAGTGAATGAGAGAGGTAACCTGGACATCTTATAATATTACATACACGCAGGTTCTGAGAATTACAGTGTGGACACATTTGAGTTACTATATTTCTATCTATTAGATCAACCAACAAGTCATTGCAGTCCTTGTTGAAAATCTGGTAAGTTTCTGTAGGAGTAGGAACTAGTAAGAAAACAGGAAGATGGTAGAATTCCATGCCCTTTTAAAAGTAACAGAGGCATTATATGGAAACTGTAGTTGCAGAATAAAGACTAACACATCCAGGATGATTATGGATGTAAAGAAATGTAGAGGCTGGTCACAAGTGGATAGTGTACCATACTTGTTTTATAGTTATACTTGCTTTGTCAGGACATGCATCTCCATTTCAATTTCATTCACACCCTTCTTTGTCATTTGACAGCTGATTGATTTGATTCACCTATGGGATCTGCTATACACTTACAAACATCTGAGGTTTTCAAAATGATTAGCATAGCTTACTAACAATCTGTGAATACAGAGTTTTAAGAAAACAGGAAGACACAGTAAACAACACCATGGACAAAAGAAATGAAAAAGAACTCTTTGCCTTTCAAATTATTGATCCAATATTTTCCTTCCCAACAAATTCTTATTCTCCAAAATCAGATGTTTGGAAATATTTCAATCATATAGATAAAAGAAATGAGAACCGAGACACAGAGACTAGTACACCAATGTTCATAGCAGCATTATTCACCATTGGAAGAACATGGAAACAGCCTAGATGTCCAACCACAATCGAATATATTTGAGAAGTTAAGGTACATTCAGATGATAGAATACTATGCAGGAGTAATGATTTTGTAAATTACTTCCTAACTTGGGAGTGACTGGAGAGTATTATGCTGAGTGAAAAAAAACTCAGTCCCATAAGGTCAAACACTGTATAAAACCATTATCGTAGAATGAGTATAAGGATCCAAAAGAGGAGGGAGGGGGAAAGTAGAGGGGTGAGGATGTGAGGAGGAGTGTTTAATCATAGCATGCAAGGTCATATTTAAGAATAAACTTCATACTTTTATTTAATCTTAATTAATCTAAATTTAAGTTCAATAACCACCTGTGGCTAGAATTTACCATATAAACAGAATAATTGTAGGGATTTACTTTCCTTACTTTACTCTTTGTGATGGTTAAGGCTGTGTATCAACTTGTCTCTCTGTAGTTCTCTAGTTTATCAGTTGTGATGTAATAATTTCTTTGATGAGATCTAACATAATATAATGATTTCCTTGATAAGACCTTATAGAATGTAGTTACCTCATGGTAAAATCTGCTATAAACAGCCAGAACAGTTGAAAGAGAGTTTCCTTGGTTGGGGGTTATGGCCTGCATGGACTATGTATAAACATCTGGCAAAGCTTTTGTGCTTTTTCTTTGATCAGGATCCTACCGGCTGTTTCTTTACTTGAGACTTGTACTTCAGACTTGAGCTGGTGATCTTTCATATTACCTACCTTCATAGACGGAACCGTAGCCCTCTAAAAGTGCTGTGATATGTAAGTATCATTCATGATTTGAAAAACTAAACAGTTGTAGAAGGATTAAGGGTGGAATAGAACACTCCTTAAAGCCATCTCAGCCCCAATTAGATGTAAGTGGCGTTGGGCTCGAGTGTGTCCTGTCGTGTTTTTTTATCTCACTAGACAGTGCAGGAGAAGAATTCCAACCCATTATGAGATGGATTGATTGAGTGACTGGGGTAATGGAGGTAGGTGTGTGGGAGTCAGTGAGATTGGCACAGGATAGAGGAGGATTTAATACATTTGTACATAGGGTCTCTGTGAATCGTGAGTGACTCAACGGCACATAACAACAACAACAACAGAGTCCTAGTGCTAAGAATCAGCATTGCAATCTCAAAGGCAAATAGTTGGATTCGGTCAGCTCTGCAGGAGAAGGATGAACAGTCTCCTCCCATGCAATTTTTGTTGGTTGCTGTCAAGGGGAGCATGACTTTTAGCGACCCTATGAACAAAAGGGCTGAAGTCTTTCTATAACTATCATCATTTATCAGAGTTCATGGAGTTTCCAGATGTATGTTGTTTAAGAAGTGGATGCCACTCCTGTCTCCTCCTACAACCCACCAGAGGATCAGACACGGGTTGGTTCCAGCTCGACAGTTCACAACAACAAGAGATAAAAGTATAGCTTGAATCTGGCAGCTGCTCCAGAGAAGCTGTTCCTCTATTAGATTTCCAAGTTTGTAAGTGTAATAGGAGACTGTCCATCTTTCTCCCCGCCAAAGCCTGGTGTTTTTGAACCATCAGAGATGGGTGGCCTTTGAGTTGCAGCACAATTCCCTACACACTACACCTTCAGAGCTCCCTGTTAGAGACTCTGCCCACTTAATGCTGTCAAGTTAGAACCCACTCAAAGTTGACCCTGCTTTCAGGGGGCTATAAATCCTATAGGAGATTGTCTGTCTTTCTTGCTGGGAGTCATTGGTGGGTTTCCCTTTATTAATTTCCTAGATCTGCCATAATAAACTACCACTATTGAAAGAGTATAAAAACATAAATTTGTTTTTGTCTGGAGTCTAGAAATCTCAATCAGGGATTAATTGTATTGATGATTAATTATTATTAATCATTAATTGTTTTGATTCCTTGGGTTTCATGATTCTCTGTTTCTAGTGATGGCTGGTGATCTTTTGCACACTTCCCTATGTCTTTCTTCCTTTCTTACAAAGGCTTGTTCATATTGGATTAGAACATATCTTATTTTAGTATGATTAATAGTTAAGATAATGTCTTCAAGGATCCTATTTCCTAAAGTCTCATTATTAGATAGCAGAGGTTAGAACTTCGTAGTTGTAGTTGTTGGTATTGCTATTGTTGTTTTGTGCTGTCTAGTCATATATAGCGACCCCATGAAGAAAAGATCTGAACCCTGTTCTATCCTGCGCCATCCTCACACCTCCTGACGTACAAGAGCCCATTGTGGCAGTCACTGCGTTAATCCACCTTGTTGAGGTCTTCCTCTCCTTTTCTGACCCTCCACCCTTTCTAGCATCATGTCCCTCTCAAGAAATAGCCTCACCTAGCAACATGCCTGATATACATGAGGCATAGGCTCATCATTTTAGTCTCCAAAGAGCACTCTGGCTGTACTCTCTCCAAGATGTATCTGTTTGCTCATTTGACCATCCATGGGATGTTCAGTGCTCTTCTTCAACACCACAGCCCAAAGGCATCAAATCTTTTTGTCACCCTTATTCATTGTCCAACTGTCAGATGTGTAGCAAGTAAATGAAAGGACTATGGCACCTTAGTCCTCAAACTGACATTATGACTTCTCAATAATTTGGAAAGGATCCTAACTTCAGATTTTCCCAGTGCAATTTGTTTCCTTATTTCCTGACTGCTGGTATCAAAGATATTAGTTGTGGATCCAAGCAAGATGAAACTGTTGACAATTTCAGTCTCCTCTTTAACCATCATGATGATAAGAATTTTTATTTTCTTGACATTGAGATGAAATTAATCTGCATTCCTTGATCTTCTGCAACAAGTACTTTAAGTTCTCTTCACTTTCAGCAAGTAAGGCTGTGACATCTGCATAACGTAGGGCATTAACGAGTCTCCCCCTCCAATCCTGATGCCACACTCCTCTTCATAGAGTCCAGCTTCTGTAATTATTTGTTTAATATACAGATTTGAACAAATATGGAGAGAGAATATAACCCTTCTCAATTTTAGACCATGCAGTGGTTTAAAGAGCAGCTGGGGAGGACAAAGCAAAGTATTATAATGGGATATTCAGAGAGCTGGAATTGGAGGATAAAAAGGGAAGAACTCACTCTGCATTTCTCAAGCTGAGAGAACTGAAAAACAAATTTATGCCTTGTGTTGCAATATTGAAAAGTGCTATGGACAATATATTGAATGAGCTAAAAAGCATCAAAAGAAGATGAAGAGAATACATAGAATCACTGTATCAGAGAGAACTGATTGACACTGAAAAATTTCAGGAAGTACCATATGAACAAGAGCCAGTGGTAATGAAGGAGGAAGTAGAAGCTACATTGAAGGCATTGGCAAAAAATAAGCACCCAGGAATCGACGAGATACTATTTGACTTGTTTCAGTTAACAGATGCAGCCTTGGATGCACTCATCAGTCTATGCCAGGAAACTTGTAGGAGAGCTATCTGTCCAACAGGTTGGAAGAAGTCTATATCTGTTTCCAATCTCAAGAAAGGTGATCCAACTGAAGATGAAAACTATCAAATAATATCATTAATATCACATGCAGTCAAAATACTTCTGAAGATGATATTAAAATGGCTAGCACAATACATAGATAGGGAATTTCCAGAAGATCAAGCGGGATTCAGAAGAGGCTATGACACCAGGGATATAATTTTTTATGTCAGATGGATCCTGGCTGAAAATAAAGAATACCAGAAGAATGTCTATTTGTGCTTTACTGACTATGCAACAGCATTTGACTGTGTGGATAATAATAAGTTGTGGCTGACAATGAGAAGAATAGGAGAAGAATGGGAGTCCAGAGCACTTAATCATGCTCACAGGGAACCTGGACCTGGACCATAAGGCTGTTGCATGAACAGAGCAGTTGTTGATATTAGATGCCGTCAAGTTGACTGTGACTTATTATGACCTTCTGAACAACAGATTTGACCTTTTACTGTCCTGTGTCATCATCATAATCTCAGACATATGCATTGTTAATAGTCTTAGTGTAAATTCATTTCATTGAGGATCTTCCTCCACTTTGCTGTCTATCTACTTTTTTGTAGAATGATACCTTTTGTTAAAGACTGGTCCCTCCTAATGACATGTAAGAGAAAATTCACCTTGTTTGCTTCTAAGGAGCTGCCTGGTTGCTCTTTCTCCAAGACAGATTTGTTTGTTCTTTTAGCAGTACAACACTCTCCTCTAACACCACTATCTTTATTGGAGGCACAACTTAACCCATTAATACACCAAAATAACTGTGTGGGAGATGATGTGTGTGTTTATAGTTGATTCTGTTTTATTTCTATGTTTGTTTCATTCCATTATAATATTTTGCTTTGTCTTCTCAAGCAGCCATTTGAAATCTGTTCAGCTCATTTATGTCAACATCTTTTCCTTTTGTTTTGGCTTCTCAACACTCTAGTGAAATTTTCAGTCTCTTCTGACATCCATTTCGATTTTTTTTTCCTTTCTCCTCTGTCTTTGTAATGACCTTTTACTCTCTTCACAGATGATATGCTTGATATTATCCTATACCTCATTTTGTGTTTGAGCATTGGTGTTGAATCCTTCAAACTTACTGTTAAGATGATTTTGAAATTCAGATGGAATAGCTTCAAGATCATATTTCTCATATATTTTTACGTTTTCTTCAGCCTTAATTTGAACTTGCACATGGGTGATCCTGGTGGTATTTGACACACAGATGGCATAGCTCTCAGCATCACAGCAATCCACACATTACCTCATTGCAGCAAACTGACAGACAAGTGTTGCACTAATTAGAGCAATGTATCCTCCAAATACCACCAGCTCACAATTTACTGTTGTACCTCTAATAACATATCAGGCATATGAATATCATGTTACCAGATCCAGGTGAAGCCTGTATAGGTGTGGCAGGATGTGCTCCTGGGAGGCTATTGAAAATGTTCTGGTTGAGAATTATGGCTGTCAAGCTGGAATAATATCCCATATATGATATTACAATCACTTAAAAGTCTTAGTTAATCCTTGCTGTTTATGTTTCACACAAGGCCTGAAGACCACAGGTCCAAGGGCCCAGTTGACTCTTAATCAAATAAAAAAGGTCTGCTTTCTGGATCCCAACTGCTAATTACAGCAATATTATATTAAGTACTATAGCAGAATGTGCAGAGAGCTGAGATTTGAGGAATAAAAGCGAAGAACTCTCTTTGCATTTCTCAGGCTGGGAGAACAACAACAACAAATCTTGAATTACCATATGTTGAATGATTCAGAAAGCATCAAAAGAGAGTGGAGGGAATACACAGAAATCCCTGTACTAAAAAGAATTGAGTAACACTAAAAAACTTCAAGAAGTACCATATGAACAGGAGCCAGTGGTGATAAAGACAGAAGTTGAAGCTGCACTGAAGGCGTTGGCAATAAAAAATAAAGCCCAGGAATTGATCAGATCCCAACTGACATGTTTTAACTAACAAATGCATTTCTGGATGCACTCACTAGTTTATTCCAGGAAATGTGGAGGACAGCTTTCTGTCCAACTGACTGGAAGAGATCCATACATGTTTCCATTCTCAAGAATAGTGATGCAACAGAATGCAGAAATTAATAAACATTATCATTAATATCACATTCAAGGAAATTACTACTGAAGATCATGGCTAGAAAAATGGCTAGAACTGTACACAAATAGGGAATACCAGAAGTTTAAGCAGGGTTTAACAGTGGCTGTGGTGCCAGGAATATCATAGCTGATGTCAGATATCTGAAAGCAAAGAATACTAGAAGAATGTCTATTTATGCTTTAGTGACTATGCAAAGGCACTTTACTAACATGAATGATAACAAGTTATGGCTAACATCAAGAAGAATAGGAATTCTGGAGCACTTAATTGGGTTCATGCCAAACATATCCCTAGACAAAGAGGCTGTAGTGTGAACAAAGCAAGGAACACTACATGATTTAAGATTAAGAAGGGAGTGCATCATGGCTGTATTTTCTCTCTATAGCCATCCAATCTGTGTGCTCAGCAAATTATTAAAAAAGCTGGGCTCTATGAAGAAGAATGTGGATCAAGATTGGAGGGACAGTTATGTCAATTTGAGGACTAAGGTGTGTCTGATTCAGGCCATGATTTTTCCAATCACTTGCTATGCATCACAGAGCTGTACAATGAATAAAGATGTCTGTAGAAAAACTGATGCCTTTGGGTGTGATATTGAGGAAGAATATTGACTATCTTATCGACTGCCAAAAGAACAAACAAATATATCTTGAAGAAAATGCAGTCAGAGTGCTCCTAGGAGGCAAATATATAAAGCTTCATCTCATATACTTCAGGCATGTTGCTAGGAGAAGCTATTCCTTGGAGAAGGAGATTATGCTTGGGAATGTGGAGGGTCGGTAAAGATTGACACAATGACTGTTGCAATGGGCTCTAGTGTCTCAGAAATTGTGAGGATGGTGCAGGATAGGACAAGGTTTAAATATGTTGTTCATTGTGTTACTATCGGTCGTACTTGACTCAATGGCACATAACAACAGCAACATATTTTTATCATAAACTTTCATCAAAGTGTGCAGATTGTTGCATTTATATTTGTAATTAACATAACACACATGACAATGAATACAATTGTGATTCATTGCTGTTAAGTTGCAAATGACTCATAATTGACCATCCTTTGGATCTCTGAGGCTGTAAATCTCATAAGAAGAGTGTTCATATTCTCCAGAGGATCAGCTGTAGGATTCGAACCTCTAAAGAGAAACTTTTTTATCAAACATAGATTGTCTGAAAGGCTCTGCTGACAAATCTTTTGCCTAAGAAAAAAGGAAATTCTCAATGCTACTATTTAATTCAAAGATTAGACCAGCTTGGCAAAAATGATATAAAGACATTATCTCTTAGTAATTATATTGTTGTTGTTTGCTGTAGAATTGGAACCAACCCTTAGTTGCTTAGTATAAAAAGGTTCTTTCAGAAAATTCTGAAAAATTTCTGAATTGTTAATATTTGAGTCATTCCAGTCTAATACCGATTCTCTTTCTGTATTTCTTGTGGTAGACTATTAGCAGATGTATTATTAACTTTGTATTTTTAAGTTTCACATGAGCACAACTAAGTGTTCTGAAATTTTCTTTCTTCTCAAGGTTAGCCACAATTTGTTGTGATCCACACAGTCAAATGCTTTTGCATGGTCAATGAAATACAGGTAGACATTCCTCTGGTACTCTCTGCTATCAGCCAAGACCCATCTAATGTTGGCTGTGATAATTCCTAGTGCCATGCCTCTTCTAAACCCAACTTGCACATCTGGCATTCTCTGCTGATATACTGTTCCAGTTGTTTCTGGATAATCTGCAGCAGGATCTTGATTGTGTGTGATATTAGTGATATCATTTAATAATTTCTACACTCTGTTGGGTCACCTTATTTTTGGAATGGGAGTAAACACAGACCTCTTCCAGTCAGTTGGTTAGGTATTTGTCCTCCAGGTTTCTTATAATCTAGTGAGTGCATCCAGGGTAGCATCTGTTTGCTGAAAAATGTCAAATTGTATGCTATCAATTCCTGGGTCTTGTTTTTTGTCAATTCCTTCAGAGCATCTTGAACCTCCTGCTTCATCACCATAAGCTCATGATCATATTGTGTCATGAATTTCTTCTGTGCCAGCCAATTCTTTTTGGTATAATGCCTCTGGAGTACTCCTTCCATCTTCTTTTGATGCTTTCTGGGTCAGTCAACATTCTGGCTCACCATCCTTTTTTTTAACAAAAGTTTCAATTAAAATTTACAGAGAATTTGGATTTCCATTCATTCATTGTTGCACTTTTCTCCTC
>NW_006400084.1:1907641-1909664 GCF_000299155.1 Elephantulus edwardii
TGACAGAAATACCCAGTTACATCTCTCTTTTAGACGGTTCTCTCCCTCCTCTGCTTCAGTGCAGTATACATTATTGAACCCATCTTACTCAGTTTGATTTTTCATGACTCCTAGAACATACATAAAAAAATTATGATAACCCAATCAAATTGGCTTATTATCCATAAAGGTATATGGAACCTATTAAAAGAAGATCAAAGAGTATGTGTAAATACCCAGAGACCAATATCTTCTTTGCATTTAGGCATCACTATGTGGTCTTAGAAAAGGACATTAAGCTTGGAAAGATGGAGGATCAGTGAAGGAGAGGAAGATCCCCGAAGAGATGATTGACATTGTGACTTCAGCGATGGGCTTTAGTGTCTCAGAGATGATGAAGATGATACAGGACAGGGCAGGTTTCAGGATGGCTTTTCCTAAGATCACTATGAGCCATACTCGACTCTGTGGCACCTAACAATAATAACAAAAACATAGGGTTTATGGTTTTGGATAAAATGATTTATTAGTATAGTGCTACTTACTCAGTTATATTCTTATAATCGTCCTCATGTGGGTCTAATGCAGTATCTTTGCAAAGATCCTATTTGTTATCTCTCTTATTTCCTTGATGCACCCTCTAAGAAGAATTACAATCTTCCTTTATCTACCTTCCAAGAATAATTACAACTAATCACTGGCCAGATACCAGAGTCCTCTCTTACTCTTGATGACCCTGTTTGGGTCAGATTAGAACTGTACTCCACATGACTTTCAATGGCTGATATTTCCGAAATGTATCACCAAGTCTTTCTTCTGAAGCACCTCTGCTCAGATTCAAACATCCAACCTTTTAGTTAGTAGTTGTGCATATTAGCTCTCTGCATCACCCAAAGTACATATACACAGATAAATCCTACACAAATAACAAAAGATGAAGATTTGAAAGCAATTTTTAAGAAATACTAGTTTATTTACACTGTTTTTAAGAATAGATTCTTCCATTTTCCTTCACCCCCATACCCATCAAATTATACAACTCCATGATTTATCCCCCCTCCCCCTGCACATCCTCATCACTCTGCTTCCACCCTTCCACCCCTCTTGGATCCTTATACTCATTCTACAATAATGATTTTGTACAATGTTTGTCCGTGTGGGACTGAGTTATTTCACTTAGCATAATGCTCTCCAGTCCCTTCCAAGATTGGTAATAATTTACAAAACCATTGCCCTTGCGTGCTGCATAGTATTCCATTGTGTGAACAGACCGTAATTTTTCAATCCATTCATTTGTGGTTGGACATTTGGGCTATTTCCACGTTTTTGCGATGGTGAATAATGCAGCTATGAACATTGGTATACAAAGTAATTATAAAAATAATTATCTACTCCCAAGAGTGATTACTACTATTTACAATGGCTTTGTGCTGGGATCTGCCTTGGGTCATGAGATAAAACACACTTTGACTCTACTTCCAAGTTGTCTACTTTCTATCATCATCCTTTTTGATACGGAGAAATTATTATATAAGTTCTGCATATTAGAAGTTATGTATTAATGATGAATTAACAAAAGAAAAAATATTAAGATTCCAATAGATGTTGGAATAAATACTTGCCTATACTCCTAGAGAGCATGAAGTTAAAGGAGAAAAGAAAAAAATGAAAAGCATATTTTCACTAACTATTGAGCAGTTAAGCTCGAACTGTGTAATGGTGAATACAGATATAAATAGGGATTTAGGAAAGCATGAAACTAACAAGAAAAAGAATAATAGAGAAGGATGCCTTGTAGAGGTTGCTGTTGTTAGGTACTATTGAGTAGGCTACAACTCACAGGACCCTATGAAGAATGGATTAGAACTTTGTGCTATCCTGCATTATCTTCACAATCTCCCATATGCTTGAGTCTATTGTGAGTCACTCTATCAAGTTCACTTACTGAGGGTGATGCTCTCTTTTGTGGACTTTCTAACTTTACCAGCTTGATGTTTTTTTTCGAAGGACTGATTTCTCCTGATATGTTGTTGTTGTTGTTGTT
>NW_006400084.1:1912962-1914080 GCF_000299155.1 Elephantulus edwardii
TATACCACAGCTTCTCTATCCATTCATTTGTTGATGGGCACTTAGGTTGTTTTCAACTCCCTGCTATTGTGAACAAAGCCACAATAAACATGGGTGCGCATATATCTGCCTGGGTGTAAGTTATGGTCTCTGCAGGGTATATTCCCAATATTGGGTTTGCTGGGTCAAATGTTATCTCTATTTGCAACTTTTTGAGAAAGCTCCATACCACCTTTTACAGTGACTGCACCATTTTACACTCCCAACAACAGTGAATAAAGGTTCTAGTTCCTCCACAACCTTGCCAGCATTTGTTGCTTGCTGTTCTGTTAAATTTTGCTTTTCTGACTGGGGTGAGATGATATCTCACAGTTGTTTTGATTAGCCTCTCTCTTAGAGCTAGGGATTTTGAACATTTCTTCATGTGCTTGTTGGCCATCTGAATGTCTTCTTTGGTGAAGTGAGGCTTCATCATCCTTAAGTATTGCAACTCAAGGCTTGAATTGGTTCTTCAGTCCCTTCGGTTTAAAAAAGGCTGAGCAAGTTAGGCCCTTTTGCATTTTCAACTCCAGTTCCTTGAATATTTCATTTTAAATACTTTGCTCTGTCTTCCCTTACTGTCTTTTGAAATCTGTTCAGTTCCTTAACTCCTTGCAGTTTTTTCCTTTGCTTTGTCTTCTTGCATTGCACTGCAATATTCAGAATCTTGAAATCAGTTTGCTCCCTGGAGGCAAGCATTTGAGGCTCTGCTTCAATATATTTTGGACTTGGGCCAGAAGGAACCAGTCCTTGGAGAGGGACATAATTTTTTGAAGGGTAGAGGGATAGCACAAAAGAGGAAGACCAGGATGAGATGAAATGACTGGAGCAATGGGATTAGGGCTGTTGGAGATAGTGAAATTGGAGCAGGATAGGGCAGCTTTCAGAGCTAATGTACATAGGTTTACTATGAGTCGCAGACAACTCAATGGCATGTAACAGCAACAATGATTCTGAATTTATGATCAATTTTGAAAGATGCTTTCTTTATTATACAATCTATAGATTTATTTGATTTTTCTTTTTTTTTCTATAATTATATTTTATTAATTTTCATAAACATTTACAGAGATTTTGGGCTTCCACTCATTCATTGTTGC
>NW_006400084.1:1917130-1951021 GCF_000299155.1 Elephantulus edwardii
ATTCTCAATCCTCTTCTCCAGCACCACAGCTCAAAGGCATCAATTCTCCTTCTATCCTCCTTGGTCATTGTCCAACTCTCTGATGCATAACAGGTGATTGTGAAGACCATGGCCTGTTATGTGAGATAAGTTTTGCCATATTCTCCTCAAAGGACCACACTAATTTCACTTTCTGCAAGATGTATTTGTTCTTTTTACAATCCAATATTCAGTAGTCTTCTTCAATACCACAATTCAAAGGCAGTTTTTCTTTGACTCTCCTTATTCATTGCCCACTTTTTAAATGAATAGTAGGCATCAAGACCCTTGAAAATAAGCTTTTCTAGCTATTGCATTAGTAATCTTTGAGAAGCATGGTGTCCAGCTACCTTAAATGGGGACACCATCATCTTGCAAATCATCAATAGCTCTGGGACCAATATAAGAGAGAGTGTTTTCTACATTGTGGGAGGACTGTGAAGACACTGTGAGAGACGCTGGTGGAGAGAGAGTGAAGAGATTGTGGTACTACTGTGCTGAAGAGAGTGTGGTAAGGTGTAACCAGAGGAACCCTGGAGATGAAGCCCCTGTTGAAGGTTTTGCTTCTGGATGAGTGAATGAAAAGTTGACTTTTAGCAGGCAAGTCTGATGGATGACTGAGGAATTTAGAGGTGCAATCATGCTGTTGAACTGAATCTAGACGTTCAGTAATTGAGGAATTGTGTCTTGTTATTCTGGTTTGCGACTGCTGGACTAAACCTAGATTTACATTGTATGATATTCTTTGCCTCCTTCATTCCCCAATCTATTTCCCTAATAAACCCCACAATTGTGAGTAAAGCCTTTTAGTCAAGTTGCAATAAATATTAGGCCCAATGATTGATAGAAATAGGTACATGAGTATGTGGATTAGCATGTCTGACCATGTAGCTATTTGTATAGTTCTCTGGATGTTACTGATGGGGACAAATCTCCTTTATGAAATAGGTATAAGTCAGATTTGGCCACACTGTGTCTGTTCCTTTCACACAAAGGATAATTAAAAATACCATTGCACATGGGAAATAATTAAAAATACCGTTGCTTACATTGCACCTTAGTCTTTAAACAAGTATCTCTGTTCTTTAGAATTTTAAAGAGGTCCTTGGCAGCAAATTTTACCAAAGAAACCTTTGTTGGTTCCATGACTGTTACTAACTTGGGTGTTAATTAAGGATTCAAGTAAAATGAAACCTTGACAACTATCTTTTATGTATCTATTATGATGTCGCCTATTGGTCCAGTAGTGAAAATTTTTGTTTTCTTTTTTTAAAAAATTTTTAAAAATAATTTTAATGAACATTTACAGAGATTTTGGGTTGTTGAGATACAATCAATATTGAAGACTGTAGTTTTTGATCTTTTTTTTTAAGTGCTTCAAGTCTTCTTTGCTTTCTAGAAGCAACATTATGTTATTTGCCGGATGCAGGTTGTTGATGGGTCTTCCTTCATTCCTGGTATCACATTCTTCTTTATATAGTTTTGCATCTCAAATTATTTGTTCAGCATACAAGGTGAATAGGTATGAAGAAAAGATACAACCTTAAAGCATACCATGTACAAATGGAAATAAGACATTAGAAAAAAGGTTGCTGTTTATTGTATTTTGTTTGCTCCCTTATGTTGTATAGGTAGATTATTTTGAACTTTGTTTACAGATCAAACAAAGCCAATCAGTGTATTTGTTGAATTCCACAACTGTTTACATGTTTACATTGTTGTTGTGTACCTTACAGGCAGAACCAACCCATAGCTGACCCTCCGGCAGGTTTTCAGAGGCAGTTAATTGTGCAGGAGGAGATTACCCATCCTTCTCCTGTGGCGCAGCTGGTGGATTCGATCTGAGTAGCTTTGGAATTGCAATTTCTTGCCACTAGGCCATGAAAGCGATCTCTAGTGAAATATGTAAAACTGAGAAATATTTGAAAACCGAAGAATCTCTGGATTCAAGGAACCTATGTAGGGTATATTTGATTGCATTTCAGAAGTGTTCTATATCCTGTTCTCCCCCTGAGAATCTGACCAGTATAAAGAGCTTCCAACAAGGGTTGGTCAATGAAGGTCCTGGCACCAGGCAATGTGATAAAGAGGGAGAGAGAGTGGCAGAAAGAGAAAGGTCTAGATTTGTGGTATTCATCCCTTTTTCTTTTCTTGAGGTCTCCGATGTTTTGGGAGCATTCCTCTATTGAAAGGTCACAAGTCCTGTAGAGAGAGGTTCCTCTTCTTATAATGCTGCTTCCAGGGAACCTTGGTGGTCTCTCGTAAGGAGTTACACTGCCAACCCAAACACATGAGTTGTGAATCCACCAGGTGCTCCAAGGAAGACAGTGATAATCTCCTCCTGTATGATTGATGGCCTCTGAAATGCTGCTGCAAGGCCAACAATAAGGCAATTCCAACAAGACTGCATGCAACAATAATACTTTCCTCAGCTCTATTAATTATTCTTGTCCCTTGCCCTTCTAGGCTAAGAATGTCAATCACTGTTATGAGTTGGGAGGTACTGTTGCTTTTCCTAACATGTATCTATATCTTTTTATATAATGCCTTTATTAAAATCTTCTCTGCTATTCAGTTCAAGTTGCTACTGATATATATCCTGTTTAATACAGAGCCTAGATAATAGTGGAGCTCTAACTACTTCTATCCACTAACGAGGAATAGGCCATAGGACTATTTCCTCGGAGCCATGTTGAAGTGCTAACATTGGTGACCTGAATGAGTTGATGTAGAGGGAAGTTAGCAGGAGTCAATTAGCCAAGCACTTGCTTGAAAATATTTCCTTTACACAATTTTTGTATTCCATTTCTCAATTTTTACTGAAGAGATTGAAACATTCAGCCAGTTGCCATGAGTTGACTCTGGGCCAATGTAAAACTGCATTCAGAGAGAGTTTTCAATGACTGACTTTTCAAAAGAGTATTTCCAAGTTTTTCTTTTGAGAAGCTAGTCAATTGATTTGTATTGCCTGTCTTTTGGCTAACAGGTTAGCATGTTGACTGTTTCCATTACCCCGGGACTTGAACCACACAGCTGTAGGCAAATGGTGCTGCTGCCTGCCAGCCATCCTCTTCAACACTCTCTGCGGCTCTACCAGTATCACTTCCCCCTTGTGCTTGCAAAAAACACTGAATTCCACCAAGTACTCAGTTAGCTAAAGCTCTAACAGCCCAATTTGCATGTAAAAGTGCTGTTTGCACAAGAAAACATCAAGTTTTATGCACACAAATGATTTGCTTATACAAAATTATATGCAAGATTTTTAGGTTTTGAAAACTTATTACTTAATGGTGATGGTCTAAGAACAGTCATTACAGACAGGAAAACAACCTAATGACAATCTCCTTTTGTGTGTGTGTTTTCTTATTCTGGCCTTCAAATCTTATCTGCTTATCTTTGCTGCTTTTGCCTGAATCTGCCCAGGAGATGCCAGAGGAGAGGGAGAGAAGAAGAAGCAGCCTGACATCCGGCTTCACTTCCCATTGACAGCTGAGCTCTCATCAGAGTCTTACATCCAGCAATGATGTGCAAATCAAGATCTCATATGGATTTGCAAGTCCCAGGTGGAACTTGTAGCAAAAGCATTTAAAAAACAAAACTGTCTTTTGACGGGGAAACTGATTAAGTGTGATATACCCATCCCAGGGAGGATAAGCATGGGGAACTTTGATGTGAGAGTCTGGGGGTGACAGCTCAGGTGCCTTCACTCACTTTGAGGAGGTATTTGAAAACCCAGAGGCAAACTCAGGCTTTTCCCTTGGAGCCAGGAATTATCATGGCACTGAACAATTGTGGGGCTGGGAAATTTTGCTCAAGTCATAAAGTGATTATTTTTCATTTTAGGGAATGAATTACTGGAACTTCAACTAGAACTTAAGCAAAAGCTTTAAAATCCTCTTGGTTAATCAATCAACTCTATGAAGTAATTATTTACTTCCTCCTGTGAGCTTGAAATATTTTGCATTTCCCCCAAAGTATACTAAGTCATGATCTCATGTCTCAGGACTTATTGCAGTTAAAAAAATAACTGCCTATGAAATAAGCAGTGAAGGATACAATGCACCCTTACTAAGTTCTGTGTTTACTGAACACCTATTAAGTGGTGGGGAGCTCTAGCTGCTAGTCTATAGTGAGTTGCAATATTTACACAAAGGCCAATTGCCCTTGCTGGTTTGAATTCACCAGCTGTTTGGAGGAAGAAAGATAGACAGTCTCCTCTTGTTGCAATTTACAGCTGATAAAACCCTAAGATTTGTTATGAATTGCAATCAACTCAACAGCTGTGAGTTAAATAATAACCATTCTATTAGAAAGAAAAATAACAGATCTTTGCATTGAGTCTGATGTGATTACAATCAAATTGCTAAATTTTATACACAGATGTCGAGTTGTTATAGAAATCCAGAGAAATGAGAGATTGGGATAGTTAAAAAATGACATAGGATTCAAGTTGAGTGTTAACCTATGAGTAAGGTTAAAGTTGGTGGTTACCTGTGCTCCAATTCTTGCCTTCCAGGAAGGATATTTGAGTTTGATCCCTGGCCAATGATTTTCATTTCTTGTGCGGCTGTCACCCATCTGTCAGCAGAAATTTGAGAGTTGTTATGATGCTGAACAAGTTTCAGCCAAACTTCCAGACTAAACTATACTAGGAAGAAAAGCCTGGCGGTCTACTCCAAAAACCAGCTCATGAAAAGTCTATGGATTCCAGCAGTCCCATCTGCAGCCAATCTTAGAGACTGGACATTTTGTTCCTGTGTGTACTCTGAACTATGGGTGGACTTTATACTAACCATGAAAGCAAGTGGAAGAAGATGAGAGAGTCATCTGCCATCTAAAAGGGGCTCACAAGTTGGAGTCTCCATGGTGGGCCTGGGTATAAAGAGAAACAACTGACTTCTACAGGACCGAAGAGTTTAACTGGAGAATGATGGGAAATACTCCTTCTGTCTTTGTTTCTTTCTCTGCAACATTTAAAGACGGTGCTCTTGACCATCACTGAGAAGTGTGCTAGTGAACATTAGTTAGGTGGCACGTCATCCTGCAAGTACCTCTGTTCCCTTCAACAGTTTCCTCTTTAATTGCCAGGCTTCTATCTTGTACAATAGCATGCCTTTTCTACTGCAGATAAGTGCTGTGTGAGTTCTCGTTTATATGTGGGAACGTTTCTACAGTGTCCTAAGCAAAAAGCGTGTCATCAATCATGCTTGACAAGCTCGGCGATGAGGGAGGAGGAGGAAAAGTTTGCTTTTCATTTGGAGAGGCACAAAGGTCACTGGCAGCTTTGCTTTCAATAGGGTTTTCAGTCCCAATATTTCAGTGTACACCTTCTTTCTCTTTCCTCTTGTCAGACTTGCAGCGTTTTGTGCCCTTTTCAACTTCTCTCTTATATGAAATGTATTTTACAAGTCTCTGTCAAGTTCCCTGTGAAATATTCTTGATGCACAAAGTCCAGAGGGCTTTAAAAAATTTCCTCATCTTGTACTATTCAGAGAACACTGATCAATCCTTGCTGGTCTTCAAGTGCCCTCCGCCCCCCATTCTGCCATGAGGAGAGTGCTGGGAAAACCAGAATGCTGGCAAAGGGTAGTGATGAGTGATGACCATGAGTGAGAGAAGTGGACTTCTGCATTAGCCAGTGCTCACTTTGCTGCGTGGGGCAGAAAGGAGGAAGCAGATTGGGAATATAGAGAAGTGGTGGGCTGGAGAAATAACACTGGAGTCTTCAAAGTGGAACAAGAAGGTGGATATAATGAGTGGTTCAGATTAGACCTCAATCTGATATGCACAATTGGAGCAAGCTAGCACATTTGAACCCGATTGTAGTCCAACAAGAACCTTCTAGTATTTCAATGATGGGGAGTTAAGGCCAGTCTCGGGTCAGAAGTCAGACTAGTGGACATAGCAAAACAGATAATGGAAAACACAACAATGGAGAGGGGCATAGACTGAAACTCTTGTCTCTTTAGGTGCAAAACAGAGAGGACGGTGTGAGGTCCGTTAAGAAGTAGCATCATTGAAAAGCCAAAGCTTCCAGGGTCAGGCATGAAATGAGCAAGTGAAAGAGTGAGTGAAATATAGGAAAACATTTAGGGGATTGTGCACACTGTGGCCAATTAGAAGCCACACTTCCTGTTTGTCTCAAATGAGCTCTGAGCCTTCGCTCCAACAGACAGCTACCTCAAGGAAAATTAAGTTCAGTGCTGCCAGTTCTTCTATTTCTTTAAATTAAATATGAAAAATCAGATTTTTAAAGCAAATACACTATTTTATGTTGGAAGGAAATTCAGTTTTGTTGAAAAACATCAAGGCACAAGAACGTTGTAGGCCATATGGAAGTGGGAACATCACCATGAGTCCTGACATTGGTCAGCACTGTTGTTTCAGTTTCATCTTGCCTAATATCTAAGTTTCTGAGCCTGTGTTTCTTTCTCTGAGGCTCAGCTTCCTGGTAGTGGAAAAAAGCAGATAGTTTGCCTTGGAACATAGTAATAATTACCTCAAAGTAAGGTGCCCGACTCTTACGGATCCTGTGATGAATTGCCATTAAGTAGGTAGATTAAAACAATATAAATTTATTTCCTAATAAATGTAGAGGCAAGAAATTCAAATTGAAAGTGTTAATAGGATCGAAGGGATGATCCTTACTCATATCATTTCGCTTCTCTAAAAGGATAGGAATTTCTCGGTTGTAGCAACCAAATTTCATTCTCTGTCTCTGTCTTTGCACACCCGTCTTCTCTATTTCTTCCTTTTTTATAAAATATGATTGCATTGAATTAGGTGTTCCTTGAAAACAAAAATGATGAAACTTCTCACATATTTTGGGCATGTTGTCAGGAAGGACCAGTCATTGGAAAAGTTCATCACACTTGGAAAGGTTGATCAGTGCAAGAGAGGAAAATTCTTGATGAGACAGATTGACAGTGACCATGGCAATGGGGTCAGGTGTGTGAGAGGCGGGGAGATGAATGCTAGCACAAGGTTTACTGCCTCGGTTCATAGGGTTACTATGAGCCTTATGAGTCCCAGCTGACTCCACAGCACATAACTACAACAGCAGCAACTGCTCCAGTATTAATGTGTTAACTAATTGTATCTCCAAGAATATTATTTCCAAATAGAGTGTATCTCACGTGTTTGTTGTTGTTGTTATTATGTGCCATTGAGTCGCTTGCGACTCATAACGACCCTATGTACAACAGCTCTGAACTCTGCTCTGTCCTGTGCCAATCTCATTGTCTCCGACACACTCATCCCGATTGCCCCAGTGACCTAATCAATCCACCTCATAGAGGGCCTTCCCCTCCTGCGCCTGCCCTCCATCCTTTCAGGCATGATATCCTTCTCCAAGGACCGGTCTCTCCTCACAACATGACCAAAGTATGTCAGATGAAGGCTCAGAATCCTTGCCTCCAAGGAACAGCCCGGTTTAACCCTTTCCAGGATGAATCCGTTTGTTTTACTAGTAGTCCATGGCACCCTCAACACTCTCCCCCAACACCAAAGCTCAAAGGCATCAATTGTCCTTCTATCCACCCTGGTCATTGTCCAGCTCTTTGACACATAACAAGAGATTGCAAAGACCATGGCCTGTATCAGGTGTACCTTAGTCTCCAGAGACACACCGTTGCTTTTCAGTACTTTAGAGAGGTCCCTAACAGCACACTTTCCCATCACAATACGTCTTTTAAATTCCTGGCTGCGGGTGTCAAGAGTGTTGATTGTGGAACCAAGCAGACTAAAGCTGTGAACAATCTCAATCTCTTCACCATCCGTCCTGATGTTGCCAATTGGTCCAGTTGTGAGAATCTTTGTCTTCTTGACATTGAGCCTCAATGCATACTGAAGGCTGCAGTCCTTGACGCTCTGGAGCAAGCATTTCAGGTCCTTCTCAGTTTCAGCAAGCAGGGTTGTGTCATCTGCATAACACAGGTTGTTGATAGATCTTCCACCAATTCTGATGCCACATTTCTCCTCATAGAGCCTAGCCTCCCAGATAAACTGTCTGCATACAGGTTGAAAAGGTATGGAGACAGAACACATCCCTGGACTACGCCCTTCCCAATTTTGAACCATGCAGTGTTTCCTTGCTCTGTTCTGACGACTGCCTCTTGGTTCAAGTATAAGTTTTGCATTAGCACAATCAAGTGTTCTGGAATTCCTTTCTTCTCAGAGTTAGCCACAGTTTGTTATGGTCCACACAGTCAAATGCCTTTGCACAATCAATGAAGCACAGATAGGCATTCCTCTGGTACTCCCTGCTTTCAGCCAAGATCCATCATTACATCCATCCAACATTAGCTACAATATCCCTAGTACCACAACCCCTTCTAAACCCAGCCTGGACTTCTGGCAGTTTTCTGCTGATGTGCCGTTCCAGTCTTTTTTGGATAATCTTCAGTGGAATCTTGCTTGCATGTGAAATCAATGAGATTGTTCTGTAGTTTCCACACTCTGTTGGGTCACCGTTCTTTGGGGTGGGAACGAATATAGATCTCTTCCAGTCAGTTGGCCAAGTGGTTGTTCTCTAGATTTCTTGGCACAACTTGGTGAGCACGTCCAGGGCAGCATCTGTTAGCTGAAATATGTCTATTGGTATATATATGTTATTACTTTAACATATCTTTTTTTATGGGGAGACATGATATAAATATTATGTACATGAAGTAACTTGCTAATTTTATGCTTTAATAAAGGGGCTTGACACCTAAGTAAGATGTCTTAGACACAAGATTATAGAGACTACATTTGATACCCAGTTTAAGCAGCCAGGGCTGAGCAAGTAACAGTGCAGTAGGGACATTGCTCAGGCTTGCAGATAATATTTTCAATCTCTTTAGTGCCTGCTATGAGTCTAGGTGTTGTATTAGTACTTAAAATATATTAGGTACCTATCTTAGAAGGCAAATATTAGCTCCATTTTAATGATGAGATAACTGAGATTCAGAGAAGTTCAGCTCTGTGCTCTGGTTCACTTAAATCTTAGTAGTAGGATGAGGATGCAAATCTATGTGTTTTTGAAGTTTGATGCTTCGTATCACTACCTTCCATCAATGGATAGAGTACTGGAACTTCCTGCTCTTTAAGCCCTTGGAGAATATGTATGAAGTTGTTCAAAGGGAAGACTCAGTAGACCATATTTTATTTTAGTCAAAATTTAGTAAGGTTTTGGATTTTCCCATGGCTGATATAACCTAGGAATAATTTAGAAAACATGTAGATCATTCAGAACAGTGTTTTTACGGTTCAACTTCAGCTGCATTTTTATTCACCTTTAGCATCCTAGTCCTCAATGTTGGGAGCATAAGAGATTATTGCTGTGTATGTTTGTTCTTATACTTCATAGTTCATTTTTCTTTTGAAGAGAGCAGAGTTTGGTGCCAAAGTAATGCGCTGGGGAGAATAGAGGTTAAAGCATGTAAGTGGTTTCCAGAGGACACTGGTGGACCAGATTAGGCTGCTGAAAGTATTTTCCTTGTTGATATCAAAAGCATGGCAACAGAACAATTGCTTTAAAACCAAACCAATAAGAATACCAAGCCCTGCCCCCCAAAGACAGTTTAGGTTGACACATTGACTAACTCTACTCGGCTCAGAGGAAAGGCATCTAGAGACCAAGATGGGCTGATGTTATTGGGAGTTTGTAGAAATGAGAAGACAGGGCAATTTTAGAAGGAAGGTTAGTCAACCAAATAATCAATTAAATAACAGTTATTTTCTGAGCACCTGCTAGGAATTAAAAACCATATCCTTGCCTATAAAGAGTACAAAAAGGCACCAGGCAGAGTTGCTGGTAACAATGTCTACAAAAGTTTACTTCACAGCACAGGCCAAGAGTAAGACACAAAAAAATGAAAACTAAATAACAAAGATGCAAGTGATATTATCAAATAATATGTAGGTGTTTTTCAAATCTTCCTTGCCACTAGAGAGTCTATAACACCAGTAACAAATATTTATTGGACTAACTATAAGCACAGCACAAATAACTTGCCACATCAGAGATTTAAAGGCTTATCTTTTGTTCACAGTCTATAATCTGTGATTTTCCACATTCTATGATTTTTCGACAATCACATGTTGAGTTTTATTAGGAGCACATATTACCATCAGCTTGCAGCTATGCATTCTGACCTTAAACATTTCTCCCCATCCCCCATCATGTAATGAGTTTAAAACATCCCCACAACTTAATTCATCATTAGCTTGAGCCTGTTTGGTGGTTCTTCTGAGGGCCATGCTTATTTGATGTATTGTCCCATACTTAGCCATGACAGGCCTGTGATGCATTGTGTCACTCAATAGTTTCACCCCAGAATAATAAATTGGTGAAATGAGACATCTGTCTACGATTTATTTCTCTTATGTCTTTTCTTCCTGAAAAGGAAATGGCACCACTTCTAAAATGAGAAAGGTAGGTCAGCTTAACTTTTTTTTTTTAAAAAAAAAAACAACAACAAAAAACCCAACTGCCTATGTGTTCAGGATGCACGCACATTTTTGTGTCCCTTATTATATTTGTTTGTAATACAATTATATCCTTGGAAAGATCTTCTGCTAATTTACCAGAAAGCAAGTGGAAGCATATTATGTGTTAAGCACTGGCTAGCCACAGGGGCACGGAGTTTGGTGCCTGAATGAAAGCATGAACTTTGAGCACAGAACCTACTTACTTAATTTACTAAGTTTGTACCTTCGATATGATATGTGACTGGAGAAATTAAAATAATTATATACCTCAGGGTTAGGGCAGGAAGAAGTCTCAATAACTAGCAACTGTTCTTTTTAATTTGTTAGATAACTAGAAAGTACATTGCATCGAAGTGAATATTGTCTTGTTAGAGACAAGCACACCATAAGGCAGATGTAGAGAAAACCAGTTGTTATTAAGTCAATTATGATTCCTGGCAATCCCAACTATGCTAGTTGAAAATTCTTTGGAATTTCCAGAAACTGCTTTTTCTGAAGTAGATTTCCAGACTTCTCTTCTAAGGCAACTCTAGGTGGATTTGGATGAACTTCCATCCTTTTGGTTAGTTGCCGAACATATAAATAATTTACATCATCCAAGGGCTCCGGCTGGAAAGACATGCACCTAATAGAATTTAGAGGCAGGCTTCATTTACAACATAAAAATTGCTTATAATAAAACAGAAAATGTTTTAATTTTTGTGCCTTTTTTCTAGTAGATGCTATTGCTATATCTCTGTTTCACAAAGAATAAGGCATAGCGAAGATAAGTAGCTTGAACAAGTTTATCTAGTTTCTTGCAAATCTCAGGAAAGATTTCTTGTTTCCTGTCAATTGGGAAAAATGATGCTTTAAAAATAGACTTTATTTTCATTTAGGTGAAAATGTCCATCGGCAAGGATTGACTCTTTCAACAATTTCCACATGTACAATGTAGAGACACTGATCATATTCTTCAACTATGGCTCTTATTCTAGCTATACATTTGCAGATTATTCTATTCCACAGCCATTATCTTAAACTCACTACTCTCTAAACTTCCTAGGCAACGTTTGGAACTAATATCAATTTAATCTTACACTGATAACTCTTCAAAAGAGTATGTGATACTTTTAAGGAGGTGAGGGAGATGGAGAGAGAGAAGGAAGAAAGAGCTTCTAAACCAAGTCCTTAAAAAATAGAGAAGAGGGGATTATTTGATTAGAAACTTCTTGACAGAAGAGCCCTCTTTGAGCTTCTTTCTTGAAATGTAGAGGGCTTACGGAAAGGCTTTGTAAAAGAAGTTGTGAAGAAATTAATTTGTTCAGAAAAATAATCAGTAAATTATTATTTGTAACAGCCAGTTGATTCAGAGAAAAATGTCAAGAATCATCCACATAAAAATCTTAAAACCTGGGATTATGAAATCACTGGTGTTGAGGCATCTTCACTATCTTTGAGGACATCTGCAGCCCATTTCAAATGAAAAAGCTTGAAAGGATCCCCCTATAATTTCTGTCACTTTTTAAAATTAAAGGATATGTGAAAATAGAGAGGATTGGGGTATACAAAACTTAAAAGATTAAAAACAGGTAAGAGATGGCCAAGTATTGAACACAAGTTAAGGGGTAGTTTCTGACTTTGAACACATTTGGCACTGGTACACCACAAGGGAACATGCAGCCCTGCTGAACCATGTCAAAATGGCCAACAGCGCCTGAATACATCCTCAGAAATTGCCCAAATCAATAAAAATTTAATCTTGTCGGTTGTCTGACAACGACGATAGAACAACAAGCCACACATACCTTGCAGCATTTTCAAACCTTTCCACAGGCTTGACTTTTGAAGAGCACAGACTGTCTTGCTGACTGGCTATGATGACAATAGTTTTAGTCGACAGCCTTCCATTGCAAGTGCCATTCACTATGGCAGTCAGTCAGCCAGACAGAGAAGCAGGTGTGAGTTCAACTTCCATCTCTTACAATAATCACACCAGGGTTTCAGATAAAACTAGATGGTTTCACAGTAACCACACCACCCTTTCAGGTAAAGCAAGATGGCTGTAAAAACACCATCACACACTTTTCCCCTTTTAATCCAAACAGAACCTTGATGGAATAGAGATCACCATTCCACTTTGATATTTGAAGAAATTGCAACTCAGCTTAATAGAAGGAGCTGGCATCTCCTAGGTAGGAGTGTAAGGTCAGTGCATGGACGTTGGTCCTTTGACTTCGTTTTTAGTACTGCCCCTGCCTCACCATCAAGTTGGCCTTTACAGAACTGTCATGGGAGAAATTGCAAGAGCCAGGTTCCATTTTCAGGCTAATATTCAGAAAACACTTCAAAATAAGGATGCCATGTTCTTTCTTGGTGATTAAATGAGCTTCATTAGTTAGGATTCTGTGATAATTACTAATTAGTTAATCCAACAGAATACACCCAATTCCAAGATCTGTAGACACTGACAATTCCAAGATATATCTGAAACATCTTTTAAGAATGTGTGAATCTAAACAATAACAACTATATAAGGTGTGCAAAGAACAGGTAACCACCAACCCCCTTTACACACACCTACTACAAACTGAGCTACATAGGAGTAACTGTACTATGTAAATGGCATGCTAAACTACTAACTGAAAGATTGAAGGTTTGAGTCCATCTGGAGTCCACTTGAAAGGAAGACCTGGTAAGCTATTTAAAAAAAAAAAAAATTCAGCCATTGAAAACTCTCCATAAGTGGAAGTTGACTTAATAGCAACTTGTAATGCAGTAATTTTTTTATACCAATCTCTATTTCTTTATTACTAAAGAAATTCCGAGTTTGTACGCCTATGGGAAAAGTTACGGTATAATCTGGATCAGCAATGTACATAAAAACACAGTACAAACCACGTACCCCAACCTCACTGCGGTTGAGGTTATCACAAACCACATATGTAATTAAAATTTTCCAGTAGCCAGGTTAAGCATAAAAAGAAATAATGAAATGAATTTTAATAATATTTTAAATACCAAACATTGCCATTTCCACATCTAATCAGTGTAAAATGTATTGAGATTCTTTACTTCTTCTTTTGTACTAATATATCAGTTTCTACTGGCCTCGTTTCAAGTTCCCATAGTACATATAGTTACTAACCATTATTTTGGACAATGCAGGCCTGACTCCTCATCTTTTGATCTCATGTGGCTTTTTGCTTACAACTTTGATGACTAACTCAATCTTCGCTGAATTTCTTAAACACAATCTCTAATTATAAATCTCTTTTCAGTAAATCTCATGTTTTGCCTTACCTCTGCTGCCAGTAGGAGCCTGTCTGTCCTAGTTTTCCACACTTAAATTCATAAAAGGAGAGATCACACAACCACTCTCTCATTACAGGCAAGTGAGATCAATTCATAGCTGAAATTCCTTCCATTGGATTTCTGAGGTTGTAGATTGCATTTGAGGAGACTGACCAACTTTTCTCCTAGAGCTACAGGTGAATCCAAACCTCTGAAGAGGCATGGCCTTTGGGTTTGCAGCACTGAAGGACTGTGCCACCTGATCTTTCTCAAAGATTACTCAACTCACTGCTGTCAAGTTGGAAGTGATTCCTAGTGGATCCTCAGGTGGGATATTAGAGGCTGTACAGGAAAAAATTGCCCATCTTTCTCCATTGTAGTAGTTGGTAGCTTTGCCTGCCTTTGAGTGGGTAACAACTCCTTGACCAGAGCTCCCTCCCTGAAGGATGGGTAATTTCGGATTCTGTTTATATGTAAGGTAAAAGAGTTGGACCTATAGGGATGTTCAAGAGCGTGTTGTTGTTGTTAGGTGCCGTCGAGTCAAGTACTACCCATAATGACCCTCTGAACAACAGATATGAACCCTGTCCTATCCTGTGCTAACCTCACACTTCCTGACACATTAGAGCCCACTCCAGCAGTCACCATGCCAATGCACCTGGTGAAGGGTCTTCTTCTTGGCTGACTTTCTACCTTTCCATGTATCATGTTTCTTTCCAAGGAATAGCTCCTCCTAGCAACATTTCTGAAATGCATAAGGCAAAGCTTCATCTTGCCTCCAAATAGCACTCTGACTGCATCTTCCCCAAGACATATTTGTTCTTTTGTCTGTCCATGGGATATTCAGTGTTCTTCTCCAACACCATGACTCAAAGGCATCAATTCTGTCATATTTATTCACTGTCCAGCTTTCAGATGCACAGCAAGTGATTGGAAAGACTATGACCTGAATCAGATGCACCTTAGTCCTCAAACTGACATCATCACTCCTCAATAATTTGAAGAGATCCCTAACTACAGACTTTCCCTATGCAATACGTCTCTTGGTTTCCTGACTGCTAGTACCAAAAATGTTAATTGTAGACCTACATAAGATGAAGTCATTGACAATTTCAATCTTTTCTCCATCTATCATGATGTTACCTATCAGTCTAGTGGTAAAGACTCTTTTTTCTGACGCTGAGATGCAATCTATATTAAAGGATAGATTCTTTGATATTCTGCAACAACTGCTTTAAGTCCTTGTCACTTTCTGCAAGTAAGCTTGTGTCATCTGCATAATGCAGGGTATTGATGAGTCTTCCCTCAATCTTGATGCTACACTCTTCTTCATAGAGTCCAGCTTCTCCAATAACTTGCTCAGCATACATATAGAGTAGGTATGGAGAAAGAATACAACTCTGATGCATTTCTCCTCTTAATTTTAAACCAAATATTGTCCCCTTTTCCTGTTCATACAAAAACCTCCTGGTCTAGGTCTAGGTTTCACCTGAGCACAATTAAGTGCTCTGAGATTCCCATTCTCAATGTTAGCCATAACTTGTTATAATCTACACAGTCAAATTCGTTGCATAGTCAATAAAGCACACATAGATATTCTTATTTTCAGTCAGGATCCATCTGACATCAGCAATGATATCTCTGGTACCATGGCCTCTTCTGCATCCTGCTTGACCTTCTGGAAGTTTTCTAGTTATGTACTGTTCTGTGTTTGAGTGGTTTTCAGCAGTACTTTGTTGCATGTGATATTAATGGTACTGTTAGATAGTTTTCACATTCTGTAGCATCACCTTTCTTGGGAATGGGAACAAATATGAATCTCTTTCAATCCATTGGCCAGACAGCTTTCCTCCAAGTTTCCTGGCATAGACTGGTGAAACAAGTCAATTACGTCTCACTGATTCCTGAGGGCCTTAGTTTTACCAATGATGTCAGTTGGAGGACTAAGGTGCTTCTGATTCAGGTTATGGTCTTTCTGATCACTTGCTATGCATCTGAGAGCTGGACAATGAATAGGAATGACAGAAAAAGAATTGCTGCCTTTGAATTGTGGAATTGGAAAGGAGCACTGAACATCCCACGGACTGCCAAAAGAACAAATAACTATGTCTTGGACAGGATGGAGCTGGAGTGCTCTTTGGAGGTAAAGATGAGACTCTGCCTCACATACTTTGGGCATGTTTCTAGGAGGGAATACTGCTTAGAGAGGGACTTGATGCTTTGAAGGGTGGAGGACTGGCAGAGGAGAAAAAGACCCTGAACCAGGTGGACCGAGACGGTAACTACAGAAATGGACTCTAGAGTGTCAGGAAATGTGAAGATGGCACAGCACTGGACGGAGTACAGATTCTTTGTTGATAGGGTTGCTTTGAGTCTTGCAGAACTCGATAGGACCTAACAACAACTTACTTTAGGGCTAAAATACCTCAATTTCAGGAAAGAAAAACTAGAATACTAAAAGGTTAAAAAAAAAATCTACATCCATCTGCCTATGTATTACATAAAAGCCAGTTATACCAAATTTGCTTTTCTGTGTCTTGTTAATAGTCTCCTCGTTATCCAAAGCACAGTCTCAATGGCTAATCAATGGTCATATAGGAAAGAATTTATACATTGTACAGAAAGAGAAAATTCCAGTGAACACAAGGAAGGAAATTTAGAATCTTTAAGAAGTCTCTGACACGATTTTGCACTTTTTAAAAATAATGGTGTGTGTGTGTGTGTGTTAGAATTTTGATTGTTTTGTCTATTTTCTTCTCATCTAAGCTTGGGGCATCTAGTTATTGGCATAGATCATAAAAATGTGAAAAAATAAGAAAACAGAAAACCACTTCACATTATAAATCTGTTCCTTATTGCTTACAGCTCCAGGCAGGCTTAAGCATCAACTTTTATTAGCTCCCTATTAGAGGACCATTTCCCTTATAATTTGATTATTAGAATGGATATATTTGAAATTTACATTTCCATATAGATAGAACCACTCTGTTTTTATGACCCTGATGCACTCTTAAAGACTCACAGAGAGGCTCCATCTGAATTTCCTCAGTTGATTGTTTTTAAATAAATGATGAGGATAAAATCTGAGACTAGTGAGTGGTGACTGGTGAAAGTTGGCTACCTTAAGCCTCATTAGGTATAAGAAGGGTTTTCTCAATTTCTTTTTGTCCTTGGCTGATCCTATCAATTAAGGGAAAATTACTCTATGGATTGTTCCCTTTTTTCTGCAAGCCTAGGAAATAATTTATTTTCTTTTCCCTTCATCATTTTCTTCCCCTTACCTCTTGTTATATGCACAAAGGATACACAAACCCATGTAGAAGTCCTGCTGACCCATGTAGCTCTAAGTGCTCCTTTACCAATTCCTCAATGACAGTAGGCACTGACTACATTAAACCATTCCCTCTTCACAGCCATGTATGTGGTAGATACTAGGATCACTCTTTAAATAATTCAGAAATTGTGTGCTTGGAAGCTCGAGTAAACTGCCTAAGGTTATATAATATGACAAGTTTAGAAAGGATGAATTGAGAATCAAACTCGTGCAGTCCAAGTCAAGGGACTGCTTTATCATGTTGTTCAGTGGCAGTGAGTCAGCTCTAATTCATAGGTACTCTATGAAGCCCTGCCTGACCCTGTGTCATCTTCACATTCTCTGCTGTGTTGAGGGACATTGGTGCAGTCACTATATCAGTCTGTCTCCTTGTCTTCTTTACCACTGACCCTATACTTTCCAAGTACGATGTTCTTTTCAAGGTAGTGGCCCTCCTGATAACATATCTGAAGTATGTGATATAAAATCTTATAATTTTTGCTTCTAAGAAGTATTCTGGCTGCACATCTTCTAAG
Organism: Elephantulus edwardii; assembly: GCF_000299155.1. NCBI lineage: Eukaryota > Metazoa > Chordata > Mammalia > Macroscelidea > Macroscelididae > Elephantulus > Elephantulus edwardii. The sequence continues at coordinate 1,934,744 of NW_006400084.1, forward strand.
ACAGATTCATTTGTTCTTTTGGCAGTCCAAGGCCTAGTGGTAGAAGCTGTGCTTCTGTTCTAAAGGCATGTGGTTCAAATCCACTTGCTCTGTGGAAGAAGGTTGGGCAATCTCCTCCTGAGCAATGTACTGCCTTTGAAAATTTACTAGAGGGGCAGCTATGGGTTAGTTCTGACAACTGTAATTCAAAGACATCAATTGTTCAGTCTTATTCATTGCCCTACATTCACACGCATATGTGGTTGTATTTATGTGCTGTCCAGTTACTTGCGACTCACAGTGACCCTACATACAAAAATCCTAAACCCTGCTCCATCCTGTGCCAAATTATTGTCTCTGACACACCTACCCCCACCATCCCGGTGACTGAATCAACCACCCTCATTGAAAGTCTTCCTCTCTTGCAGTGTCCTCCACACTGCCAGGCATGATGTCCCTCTCCAAGGGCTGGTCCCTCCTTGCAACATGCCCTAAGTATGTCAGATGAAGCTTCAGAATTCTTGTCTCCAAGGAGCAGCCTGGTTTCACCCTCTCTAGGATGAACCTGTTTATTCTCTTAATAATTTATGGTATATTCAATACTCTTCTATAGCACCATAGCTCAAGGACATCAATTCTCCTTCTATCATCCCTAGTCATTGTCCAGTTTTTTGATGCATAGCAAAAAAAAAACAAAACAAAAAACCAACTGTGCATAGCAAAGACTATGGCCTGGGTCAGGCACAGCTTAGTCTTCAGATTGACATCATTGCTCTTCGAGGTACTCTGTAGAGGTTCCCTGAAAGCAGACTTTCCTGATTTAATTTGTCTTTTGATTTCCTGGCTGCTGATGCCAATAGTGCTGATTGAGGAGCCAACCAAACTGAAGCTGTTAATCTTAATAAGAGGCAATTGAAAATATCCTGACTTAAGATAGGCACAATTTAAGTCTTTAAAATGACATTTTTGATCTGTGAAGGTAAGGTCAGCCTGAAATGAATGGACAATCAAATATTATATGTACTACAATTAACAATCTAGAACAGGACATGTAAAACTGATCTAATTAGAGGTGAAAAAGGAAAAAAGATGAGACTAAGACAAGTTTTACACAGAGATAGATACACAATTGTGGAGGATTGAAAAGGATAAGCATTGGGAAAGGGGTGTAGAGAGTAATGAATCTATGGGTAGGGTGTAGGGAAAGACAAGGTACAGCAAGGTTTTGATAGGACATGGCAAATAATGGAAACACAATTATAATGAATAGATAATAGATAATAGATGATAATAGATAATAAATAATAGATAATAGATAATAGATAATAGATAATAGATAATAGATAACAGATAACAGATAACAGATAATAGATAATAGATAATAGATAATTATCTATAATGTGTAATAATATAAAGCAAAATGTATATGAATGATTAAATGAAAAACAATTTTAAAAATGAGATCTTTGTTCTTTAGAACTCTAAAGAGGTCAATGTCTGTAGATTTGTCCATTGTATGAGTCGGAAACCACTCGACGGCACATAACAACAACAACAATACACTGTAATAAATGCAGGAAGGAAATTGCAAAAAATAAGGCCCCCAGAATAGACAGTATGCCAATTGACATATTTCAGTGAACGGATGCTGTCCTGGACATGCTCATTAAGTTGTACCAAGAAATCTGGAGAACATCCACTTGGCAAACTGACTGGAAGAGATCTATATTTGTTCCCATCCCAAAGAACAGTGACCCAACAGAGTGTAGAAACTATAAAACTATCTCATTGATTTCACATGCAAGCAAAATTCTACTGAAGATTATCCAAAAACAACTGGAACGGCACATCAGCAGAGAACTGCCAGAAATCCAGGGTGGGTTTAGAAGGGGTCGTGGTACTAGGGCTGATGTTAGATGGATCTTAGCTGAAAGCAGGGAATACCAGAGGAATGTCTATCTGTGTTTCATTGACTATGCAAAGGCATTTGACTGTGTGGATCATAACAAACTGTGGCTGACTCTGAGAAGAATGGGAATCCCAGAACACTTGGTCATTCCAATGTGAAACTTATACTTGGACCAGGAGGCAGTAGTCAGAACAGAGCAAGAAAACACTGCATGGTTCAAAATTGGGAAGGGCGTACTCCAGGGATGTGTCCTGTCTCCATACATTTTCAACCTGTATGCAGACATATTATCTGGGAGGCTGGGCTCTATGAGGGGAAATGTGGGGTCAGGATTGGTGGAAGATCTATCAACAATCTGAGATATACAGATGACACAACTCTGCTTGATGAAACTGAGGAGGACCTGAAGCACTTGCTACAGAGGGTCAAGGACTACAGCCTTCAATATGGATTGAGGCTCAGTGTCAAGAAAACAAAGATCCTCACCACTAGACCAATTGGCAGCATCAGGATGGATGGTGAAAAGATACAGATTGTTCACAGCTTAAGTTTGCTTGGCTCCACAGTCAACAATCTTGGCACCAGTAGTCAAGAAATTAAAAGATGTATTGCCATGGGAAAGACTGCTGTTAGGGACCTCTCCAAAGTACTGAAGAGTAATGGTATCTCTCTGGAGACTAAGGTGCCTCTAATACAGGCCATGATCTCTACAATCACTTGTTATGTATCAGAGAGTGGTCAATGACCAGGGAGGATAGAAGGAGAATTGATGTCTTTGAGCTGTGGTGCTGGTGAAGAGTATTGAGGGTACCATGGACTCCTAGAAAAACAAACAGATTCATCCTGGAAAGGGTGAAACTGGGCGGCTCCCTGGAGGCAAGGATTCTGAGGCTCCATCTAACATACTTTGGACTTGTTGTGAGGAGAGACCGGTCCTTAGAGAGGGACATCATGTTTGGGAGGGTGGAGGGACAGCACAGGAGGGGAAGGCCCTCTATGAGGTGGACTGATTCAGGGACTGGGGTAATCAGGACGGGTGTATCAGAGACAGTGTGATTGGTACATGACAGAGCAGAGTTTAGGGCTGTTGTACATAGGGTCGCTATGAGTCGCAAGCGACTCGAAGGCACATAACAACAACACAACAACAACAATACATTTTTAAATTTTTTTAAGCTATTGATTGCTTCCATAGATATTGATTTTGGATGTAAGCAAAAGAAAACTCTTGACAACTCAACTTATCATGATTTGTCATTTTGTTGTGTTATAGTGTGACTGTGGTGCTGGAAGCTATGCCATTGGTATTGCGTTTAAGACCAAGATTACCTAGGTTAGATATGTTTCAGTTTAACTTTGAGACTAAGATAGATTATGAAGCAAGACTAGGAATCTAATTTTAAAGTAATCAATCTTTAAAAACTGTATGAATAACAGTGGAACTCTACCATACTATCCACAAATTAGTGTGCCCATAAGCATATTTTGTTTGATTTTCTCACCAACATGATAACTATTATATGACTCTCATTCTAAAAATATGAGCAATGGTGGCTTAGTGGTCATGAATTGTGCTTCCATTTCAAAGGCACTTGGTTTAAATCCACCAGGTGTTCTGTGGGAGAAAGAAGGACAATCTCCTCCAGTATCATGTACTTCCTCTGAAAACCTGCTGGATGGTCAGCTATCGGTCATTTCCAACTCAATGGTTTGCATCAACAACAACATTCTAAAAATATCAGAAATTCCAAGTAACTCATATTAGTTTATACAACCAGAGAGTGATAGGGCTGTGGTGTTAATTTTTTAGTAGCTTTTCTGCTCCTTTTGTTAAAAAGAGTTTAGGGAAAATATATGTATATCTTGTAACAGCAAACTGTGAGGGAATGCTTAAGGGGATTCCAGGTCTCTTATACGTCTTTAATGTTTGTTTTTGACTGCAGAATACAATTAGAACAATGTGTGAAGTAGAGCACTGTGGAGACATGGTTGTCTGTACATTCTCTATCTCCCTCTCCTCCAACCAATTTCATTTGTACTTGATTGTGGTTAAAAAAAATATACTAGCTCTCTTGAGACATTCAAAATGACAAGTAGAAAATTTTTCCATTAACAGAACAAGGGTAAATTAATCCTGCCTAGTATTTTTCCCCTTTTAGTCATGAAAATTTGAATTGAATGTTCAGTAATGACAAGAAAAATTGATTAAATGCAATCATATAAAACCAGAATTGTTCCAAATTGTTTCCTTCCCAATCATTATTTTATGTAGTCCATTTTATATTTGAGGGAATGGGAGTTTTAAATTTAGAGCAAAAGACATCTTGACATATAGCAGTAATGTGTGGTTTGAAATTTTAAACTAAACAAAGAAAAGGTGATTTTGGTGGGTAACAATGCAAGCATTTTCTTTGGGTTTTTTTTTTTTAAAACATTCATTTTCTTTATGTGCTTCAGAGATGGAGATACAAATAATAGAACTGCTGTTATGAGGGAAGATCCGAGAGTTTTGCCTCTTGAATGAAGGAAAAACTTCACCGGTACAAATGCTACCATTTTATGAATGGTAACATGTAGTAAAATTAATGGAAAAAGAGCATTCCAAGTAATATGGTACAAATTCCTTGTTCAGTAAGTGATTTAACTGCTACTTAGAGAAAATGAGTTGTTCAATATCCTTCCATGAAATGTGAGATGTGCAGGAAACCAGAGATGAGTGGAAGTGTATATAATGAGTTTGTGTCAGACTGGAACAGAGAGACATTTCTAACTGGTTCTATAAGTAGAGTCACACTAAGACTAGTTTGTACCTTAATGTAGTCTTGTGGGTTTAGTGGACCCAAAGGATATGAAATCAAAGACACAAAAATGAGAGAGTGGTCTGTCAAAATTAGATGGATCCTGAATGAAAGCGGAGATCAGAAGTCTGTCTACTGTGTTTTATTGACTATGCAAAGGTATTTGATTATGCAGATCATAACAAACTGTGGCTAAAATTGAGGAGAATGAGAATTTCAAGGTAAATAACTGTGCTCATACAAGACCAAGAAAATGTTGTCTGAACTGAGTGAAGCGTCAGGATCAGAGGAAGACTCATCAACAACTTATATTATGCAGATGACACAACTTTGCCTACTGAAAGTGAGGGGGACTTGAAACACTTGCTGCAGAAGATAAAAGACTACAGCCTTCAGTATGAACTGTATCTCAACATCAAGGAGACAAAAATCCTCAGCACTAGACCTAGAAACAACATCATAATGGATGAATAAAAGATTGAAATTATCAACAATTTCATCTTGCTTGGATCCACAATCAACACCCTTGTTGCCAGCAGTTAGGAGCTCAAGGGATATACTGCATTGGGAATTGCTGTCATGATCCTCTTCATATTACTGAGGAGCAATGGTGTCAATTTGAAGACTGAGATGCACTTGATTCAGACCATTATCTTTTCAGTCACTTGCTACCCATTAGGGATTTTGATAATGAATAAGGATAACAGGTGGCATCTTTGAATTGTGTTGTTAGACAAGAGTCCTGAATATCCCATGAATTGTGATAGGAATCAACAGATGTGTCTTAGAAATACTGCCAATTGGCAGCACCAATAGTGATAGATAGTGAAGAGATTGAGATTGTTGACAGCTTCAGTTTGCTTGGCTCTACAATCAACACTGTTGGTACCAGCAGCCAGGACAAACTGCATTGGGAAAGTCTGCTGTCAGAGACCTCTCCAAAGTAATGAAGAACAACGATGTCAGTCTGGAGACTAAGGTGTGCCTGATACAGGCCATGGTCTTTGCAATTACTGGCTATATGTTGGCAAGCTGGACAGTGACTAGGGATGACAGAAGGAGAACTGATGCCTTTGAACTGTGGTGTTGGAGAAGAGTACTGGTTATACCATGGACTGCTAGGAGAACAAACAAGTTCATCCTGGAGAGGGTAAAGCCAGGCTACTCCTTGGAGGCAAGGATTCTGAAGCTTCGTTAGACATACTTTGGACATGTTGCAAGGCAGGATCAGTCCTTGGAGAGGGATGTCATGTTGGAAGGGTAGAGGGAGAGTGCAAGAAAGGAAAACCTTCTATGAGATGGGTTGATTCAGTGACTGGGGTGATGGTCAGAGACAATAAGATTGGTAAGGGATATATCAGGGTTTATGGCTGTTGTACATAGGGTCACTATGTGTCACAGGTGACTCAATAGTACATAACAACAATAACAACTCATCTTCACTCCTGTGCTATGACTTCCCCCCACCCACCCCTGTTTAGATTCTCATATACATTTTACTACCTATCTATTTCTACAATAATGGTCTTATATGGTATTTGGCCCTATGGGACTGAGTTAGTTCACTTATCATAAGTGAACTCCAGGCCTTCCCAAGTGAGGTAGTGATTAACAAAATCATTACTCCTGCATACTACCTAGTATTCCATCATGTACATATACCAGAATTTCTCAATCTACTAGTTTGTGGTTGGACATTTGGACTATTTCCATGTTCTTGTTGTGGTAAAAAATGCTGCTATGAAAAATGATGCACAGGTCTCTGTTTGTGCCTCAGTTCTCATTTTCTCAGGATATATTCCAAGCAGTAGAATAGCTGGGTCATATGGAATTTTCTATGTTCAGCTTTTTTAGGAAACACCAAACTGCCTTCCAGAGCAGCTGTACCATTTTACAATCTCATCGGCAATGTAGAATAATTCATATCTTGCACATTCCCTCCAACATTTATTACTTGCTGTCCTGTTAAATTTTGCCACTGCTACTGAAGCGAGATAGTATCTTGCTGAAGTTTTAATTAGCATCTCTCTTATTGTCAGTGATTTTGAGCATTTCTTCATGTGTCTGTTGGCCATCTGAACGTCCTCCTCTGTGAAAAGCCTTTCTCTGTCTTTTGCCCATTTTGTAATTGTATAATCAGTCTTTTTCTTGTGGAGGTCCTGTAGGATTCTGTAGACTTTTGTTATCAGACCCTTATCTTAGATGGTATTACTAAATGTTTTTTTCCCCAATAAGTAGGTTTTCTTTTCACTCTGTTGGAAAAGGTTTTTGATGTGCCAAGAAATTTGCAATCTTTAGAAGGTCCAATTCATCAGTTTTATACTTTCCAGGTTATGCATTTCTGGCTGTTATGTACCAGTCTCTTTTTACAATAGACTAGGTCATCTAAGTCTGATTCCAGTTTGTTTCTGATCAGCTTTATGGTTTGGGACTTTACTCCCAGGTCTTTTATCTACTCTGAGTTTATTTTTGTGTTTGGTGTGAGATGCGGATCCTGTTTCGGCTTTTTAATTTTTTTCCCCCAGTTATCAGTCCAGTTTAGCCAGCACCATTTGTTGAAGAGTTCGCCATTGACCCATTTGATAGGTTTTATTTCTTTGTGACCATAAGGTAGATGGGTACATTTCTGGGTTCTCAACTCTATTCCATTGTTCTGTGTGCCTTTCATTGTACCAGTACCATGTTATTTTGGTTAATACCACTGTGTAGTAGGTTTGAAGTCAGCGAGGCCTATGCCTCCCATTTGATTTTTGTTTTACATTAGTGTTTTGCTTATTTTGAGTCTCTTTTCTCGCCAAATGAACGTGACAATTTCCCTTTCAGTATCCTTGAAAAATAGATTTGGTATCTGAGTTGGGATTGGGTTGAATATGTATATTGTTGTTGGTAAGATTGTAATTTTCTTTTCTTTTTTTAATTTTCACAATATTGAGTCTTCCTATTTGTGAATAGGGAACATTTTTCCATTCATTTAAGTCTTTTATTGGGTCTCACAGAAATGTTCTGTAGTTTTCTTCTTTGTACAGGTCTTTTGTGTCTCTACTTAGGTTCACTCCTGAGTATCTCAATTTGTGATTGGCTATTGTAAGTGGTAATACTTTCATTATGAAAAAGAAAGAGAAAGAGAGGGGGGAGGGAGGGAGGCAGACAGGAAGGAAGGAAGGAAGAAAGGAAGGAAGGAAGGAAGGAAAGGAGGAAGGGACGTTCCTCCTGTATATATCCCAAAATAGATTTCTTTCTTCTGTCATGTATTTTCAACATGGTATGTTTAACATTGTATGCAGAGCATACATGTACGCAGAGCAGATTATTCGAGAGGCTGGGCTCTATGAGGAGAATTGTGGCATCAGGATTGGTGGAAGATCTATTAACAATCTCCGTTATGCAGATGACACAACCTTGCTTGCTGAAACTGAGGAGGACCTCATGCACTTGCTGCGAAGGGTCAAGGACTGCAGCCTTCAGTATGGACTGAGGCTCAATATCAAGAAGACAAAGATTCTCACCACTGGACCAATTGGCAGCGTCAGGATGGATGACGAAGAGATTGTGAGTGTTCACAGCTTCAGTTTGCTCGGCTCCACAGTCAACACTCTTGGCACCAGCAGTCAGGAAATCAAAAAGCGTATCGCGATGGCAAAGTCTGCTGTTAGGGACCTCTCTAAAGTACTCAGGAACAACGGTGTCTCTCTGGAGACTAAGGTGCGCCTGATACAGGTCATGGTCTTTGCAATTACTGGCTATATGTTGGCAAGCTGGACAGTGACTAGGGATGACAGAAGGAGAACTGATGCCTTTGAACTGTGGTGTTGGAGAAGAGTACTGGTTATACCATGGACTGCTAGGAGAACAAACAGGTTCATCCTGGAGAGGGTTAAACCAAGCTGCTCCTTGGAGGCAAGGATTTTGGGGCTTCGTCTGACATACTTTGGACATGTTGCCAGGAGGGACGGGTCCTTGGAGAGGGACTTCATGCTTGGGAGGGTGGAGGGACAGCGCAGGAGGAGAAGAACCTCTATGAGATGGATTGATTCGGTGACTGGGGTAATCGGGATGGGTGTGTCAGATGCGGTGCGGTTGGCACAGCATAGAGCAGGGTTTAGAGCTGTAGTGCATAGGGTCGCTATGAGTTGGAAACGACTCGATGGCACATAACAACAACAACATGTTTAACATTCTCCACCAATACCATAATTCAAATATATCAATTCTTCATCCATTTTCCTATTTTAGAGTTCATTTTTCACATTCTTTTTTTTAAAATTTTATTATTTTCTGTCTGTGTGTGTATTATCAAATCAGATCTGACTGATACAGGAGGAGATGATCCCTCCTTCTCCGGCAGAGCATCTGGTGGATTCAAACCGCCTATCTCTGGGCTTGCAGTGCAGCTTCTTGCCACTAGGCCATCAGAGCTCCCCACATTTTTCATATTCTTATGAGGTTATTGAAAAATATTATAGTTTAGTCTAATTCCTCAACGTGACTTCTTTGCTTTCCAGCATTTTAAAGAAATCTTTCATGGCACATTTTCCCACTGTCTGTTTAATTTTCCACAAGGTTGTTTAATTTCTTGACTATTGCTTCCATGGGTACAAATTTTGAATCCAGGTAAAACAAAATCCTTGATACCTTCCACCTTTTCTCTATTTATAATGACAGTGCTTATTGGCCTAGTTGTATTTTTTTTTTTGTCCTTAAGGTTAAGGTATAATTCACACTCAAGGTTGTACTCTTTGCTCTTCATCTTTACTTTAAGGAAACAAGGTTGTGCTATCCATACATCATTTTAATGAATCTTTTTCCAAACCTGATGCCGCATTCATCATATAGTTCAATTATTTTAGGTTATTTTCTCAAAACACAGATTTAAATACAGTGAATGAAGACAACCCTATTAAATCTTTCCTGATTTAAAAACCACACAATATCACCTTGTTTGAATGACTGCCTTTGGTTTATATACAGATTTCTCACAATTGGCAATTCTCATTATTCACAAAATTATCCGTACTTCGCCATGATCCATATAGTCAAAAGCTTATGCATTGTCAGTAAAGATTCAGGATAAGATTCTAGATTTCATTTTTTTCCTTCTTGTACTCACATTGCAAATGAGATATTGTGGGTGAAACACTCAGACTTCAGAGTCTAAAATGACTTGGAGGTCAACTCTCAACTCTGACAATTATAAATGATATTTACCTTGACAAATTACTTGTTTTCTTGATGTTAAAAATTAGAATAATAATTTATGAGCCTGTGGAGAGAAAATACAAATAAGAAGCAGTGTATTTAGCACAATATCTATACAAAATAAGTTTGTAATAAGTAGGAGTGATACTGTTGTTGTTGTGTGCTACCAAGTCAGCTGTGACTCATAGTGACCCTAAAAACAACAGCTCTGAACCCTGCCCTATCCTAAGCCAGTCTCACTGAATCCAACACAACTGCTCTCATTGCCCCAGTTACTGTATCAATCCATTTCATCCGGGTTATTTCTCTCCTGCGCTGTCTCTCCACCCTTTCTAGCATGATGTTCTTCTCCAATGACCAGTCCCTTTGGGCCACATGCCTGAAGTATTTGAGACAGAGTGTCAAAATCCTAGTCTCCAAAGAGAAACGTAGTTTAACACTCTCCAAGACAGACATATTTGTTTTGTTTTGTGTTTGTTCCCCAACCCCCATTAAGAAACTTTGTCAGTATGTAGATGATGAAAATTAACATTGTTCAAACAGAAAAAAAAGAAGTTCAGATTTATATGAATATTTTCTTTACCAAAAAATAACACTAGCTTTAAAGTCATTGTTATTCTTAGGTGCCGTCAAATCAACTCTAACTCATAAGACCATATCCTTTGGGAACAGACTGGAACTTTGCCATATTTCTTGACACATCGAGGGCTGTATCTGTTTGTTAAAACATCTCAACTGGTCTTCCACTAATTCTTGGGGCCTTACTTTTTAACAATACTTAAAGTTTCAGCTTAAATTTCTCCTTCCTTACCATTGGTTGTTTGTTTTTGTTTATTTACCATTGGGTTTGATAATAAATTACTTTAGAAAAGAATTGATTTAATGTTTGCCTGTTTTTAGTTTTTTGTATAATGACTTTGTATGTTCCTTCCATCTTCTTTTGATGTTTACTGTGTCATTCAAGATTTTGCCCATAGCTTGTAGTCTTTTTTGTTTTCTAACTCCAGTGCTTACACATTTTCTTATAATATTTTGTCTTCTTGAACTGCCCTTTTAAATCAGCTAATTTCTCTTACTTCAGCATTACTTCACTTTGTTTTGGTCTCTACATACTTGCACAAGCTTCAGAGTCTCTTTGGAAACACAATTTAGACCTATTTATTTTCTTAGCAGTCCCTGGTATATTCAAGACTCTTCTTCAGCGCCTCAAGTCAAAGGCATCAATCATTCTTCTGTCATCCTTAATCATTGCCCATCTCTCTGATGCATAGCAAAAAATTGTGAAGCTCATGGCCTAGATAAGGTATGGCTTAATCTCTAGACAGACATCATTGACTATCAATACTCTGGGGAAGACCCTAACAACAGATTTCCCCAGTACAATTAATCTTTTGATTTCCTGAATACTGGTGCCAAGAGTGTTGATTGTGGAGACAAGTAAGCTGTAATTGTTAACAGCCTCACTCTTCATCCATTATAATGCTGCCAATTGGCCCAGTGATGAGAATCTTTTTCTTCTTGATGTTGAACTTCAATCTGTATTGAAGACTATAGTCCTTGACTTTCTGCAGCAAGCACTTCAGGTCCTCCTCAGTTTCAATAAACAAGGTTGTGTCATTTGTATAATGCAGGTTGTTGATGAATCTTCTTCAGATCCTGATGCCACGTTTGCCCTCATAGAGCTCACCCTTCCGGATGATCAGTTCTGCATATACATTGAAAAAGTATGGAGACAGGACACATCTCTGACACATTCCTTTCTTGATTTCGAACCATGCAATGTTTCCTTGCTCTCTTCTGAAGACTGCTTCCTGGTCTAAGTATAGGTTTTGCATAAGAACAAGCAAATGTTCTGGGATTCCCATTTTCCTCAAGGTTAACCACAATTTGCTGTGATCCACATAGTCAAATACATCTTCACAATCACTGAAACACAGGAAATCCTCTGGTACTCTTTGCTTTTGTCAAGATCCATCTGACATTGGTGATAATTTCTCTAGTGCCACAAACTCTACTAAATCCAGCTTGTATTTCTGGTAGTTGTATGTCAATGTACTATTCCAGTCATTTTTTAATAGTCTTCAGCAGACTCTTACTCGTATATAATATTAGTGATTCTATTTGATAATTTCCACCCTCTGTCAGGTCACTTTTTTTTTAATGGGAATAAATGTAGATCTCTTCCAGCCAGCTGGCCAGTTGTCCAATTTTTCTTGGCACAATCTGATGAACACGTATGTCCAAGGCAGCATCTCTTTGTTGAAAGATGTTAATTGGTATTCCATCAATTCCAGTATAATTATTGGTTACTAAAATGACACAAATAGGGAGCTCTGGTGGGCTAGTGGTAAGCAACTGTGCCGTAATCCCAATGGCATGCAGTTCATATCCACCAGCTGCTCTACGGGAGAAGCATGGACAATCTTCTCCTGTGTGAAACCTGCTCCTCTCTGAAAACCTGCTAGAGGGTCAGCTTTAGGTTGTCAATGGTATACAATAACAATAACAACAAGAAGAAAAAGATAGCAGCATTTTACATTTTATTTTTTATGTACTTGTCCTTCACTTTGACATTCATATCTTTCCTTACAACAAGGTCAGGTATTTAAGGAGGACCATCTCTAGACAGGATGCCAACTGTGAGTAAACAAAGGCATCTTTCTGGTTGATACTCTCTGATTCATGTAAAGGAATGTCCTTTGGCTTCATCAGCAGCATGTTTTAAGCAACTAGATACACAGCCCCAGTGAAAATCTTGTTTTCAGCTAAAATCACATCTCAAGAGTTTGAGAAGCTAGTCCTAAGCAGATACCACTAGTCTTATAAAACCACAAGGTTTTTCTATCAAAGTTATGGGTAAGACAAAGCACATTAGGGAATTTCTACACCTTCTTGGAGGGTATAGTATTTTGTGGGTATATATGTATCAATAAAAGAAATAACCTAATATACAAAATTGAAATCATTTATAGAAAAAACAGCTGGTAAGGACTATTTAGGAAGAGACCAGGGAGGAGAAAATGGAGATAAAAATACTGCTGATGTAACAATTCAAGAAACATTTATGTAGAAATCATTCATGAAGTAATAGGATTTCCTAGTGTGGCAATAGAGGAAGGAAGTTGTCTGCTTATTTTCTTCCCTGGGTTTATATTGAGTGAATAATGGAATATGTTTTAAAGGTCATTGGGCATATGGAAAATATCTTTTGGCAATTTCAGAGGATATTCACATCTATTTTGGATTCAAAGCCCTAATAAGAATATGTTTGATTTTATAGTTCATGTTTAATAATCATTTTCAACTTTCCTTTTTGTTTTCGTCCCTCTTTTGTTTCTTTGTCCCACAGAGAGTGCCTAGCCAAAATACTGAAAGTTTGGCAGTTCAAATTTGTTCAGATTTGGCTTTATTTTTTTTAAATAAGAAATGCAGAAAGTATCAATGCTTTAATATCCATTGACGTTATAGAGCACATTCTTAGGCTACGTTTTTTAAAAAAATAGAGTTCCTGGGTCAAAGGATATGGACTTTTTTAAGACTCCTGACACTGCTGGGTCACATTTTAGGAAGATCAAGATTCTAGAAGGTAAACCTAGTGATCTCTTTCCAAAAAGTCTGTAAATCCTATAGAGCAGTTATCCTTTATGCAATTTCTTCACCTCGTGTCACAGTAGATTCAGAGATAACAACAGAGTACATGACTTATAATATGTGCCCAACAAATACTGATTGATCAAGCAGACAAAGATAATGCAAAAGACTCACCTAGCAATAATAATATTATGGTTTCTAGGCATGTTATTGCTGTTATGCTGTTCAGTTGCCAACAACTCATAATGACTCAATCTACAATAGCTCTGAACTCTGTCCTATTTTGAACCAATCATACTGTGCTAATCCATCTCATCTGGGCTCTTCCTCTTCCGAACTGTCTTTCTACCTTTTCAAGCATGATATCCTTCTCCAGGGGTTCATCCCATTGGCAACATGTTTAAAGTGTGTGAGATGGAGATTCAACATCTTTGCCTTTAAGAAACAGCCTGTTTTCACCCTCTCCAGGACAGACCTGATTGTTATCTTGGCAGTCCATGGTATGTTCAAAACTCTTCTTTAGCACCACAACTCATAGGCATCAGTTCTTCTAGCATCCTTTGCCATTGTCCAGCTTTCTGATGCATAGTAAGTAAGTCATTGCAAAGTCCAAGGCTTGGATCAGGCACACTTTAGTCTCCAGCTGGACATCATTCTCTTCAGCATCTGGAGAGGTCCCTGACAGAGACTTTCCCAATGCAACTCATCTTTTGATTTCCTGACTGCTGGTGCCACGAGTGAGCATGCTGAAACTGTGAACAATATCAATCCCTTCTCCATCTCTCATGGTTCTTCCAACTCTTCCAGTGGCGAGAATCTTTATTTTCTTGATATTGAGCAGTCCATATTGAAGACTGCAGTCTTTGATATATTCTTAGACTTTGATGGACTGCAGTTCATGTTCTGTTCCAGTTGTTTTTGGATAATTTTCTGCAGGATCTTGCTTGCATGTTATACTGTTGGATAATTTCCACAATTCTGTTAGGAATCTTTCTTTGCAATAGGGTTAATATGTTGTTGTTATTGTTGTTATGTGCCATCGAGTTTCCTGGGGCTCCCAACAACCCTATGTTCAACAGCTCTGAAGCCTGTTCTGTCTGGATCCAGTCTCACTGACACTGACACACCTACTCCCATTGCCCAAGCTACTATATCAATCCATCTCGTCTGGGATCTTCCTCTCCTGAGCTATCCCTCCATCCCTCCAGCCTTCCAAGCATGATGTCCTTCTCTGAGGACCAGTTCCTCCTTGCTATGTAAACAAAGTATGTAAAATAGGGCTTCAAAATCCTTGCCTCCAAGGAGAAACTGTTTTTACCCTCTTCAGGACAGACTTAATTGTTTTCTTGGTGGTCCATGATATGTTCAAGACTCTTCTTCAGCATCACAACTCAAAGGCTTCAATTCCTCTGTCATCCTTAGTCATTGTTCACCTCTCTGGTATATGGCAAGTAATTGTGAAAACCTTGGCCTGGATCAAGTGCACCTTAGACTAGACTGACATTGTAACTTCTCTGTACTCTGGAGAGGTGCGTGACAGTAGACTTTCCCAGTGCAATTCATCTTTTGATTTCCTGACTGCTGGTGCCAAGAGTACTGAATGTGGATCCAAGCAAACTGTAATTGTTAATAATCTCAATCTCTTCTCCATCTAGCATAGTGCTGCCAACTGGGCCAGCGGTGAGAATCTTTGTCTTCTTGATGTTGAGCTTCAATTCATGTTGAAGACTACAGTCCTTGGCCTTCTGCAGCAAGCACTTCAGACCCTCCTCAGTTTCAGCAAAGGTGTGTCATCTGTATAACGCAGATTGTTGATAAATCTTCCTGCAATCTTGACGTCACTTTCCTTCTCATAAAACTTAGCCTCTCATATGATCTGTTCTGCATATAGATTGAAAAGGTTTGGAGAGAGGTTGCATCCCTGACACACTCTTTTCCTAATTTTGAACCATACAATGTTTTCTTACTCTATTCTGAGGACGACTTCTTGGTCCAAGTATAGGTTTCACATAAGCACAATCACATGTTCTGAGATTCCCATTCTCCTCAAGATTAACCACAATGTGATGTGACTCACATGGTGAAAAGCCTTTGTATATTCAATGAAACACAGACATTCCTCTAGTAGTCTTTGCTTTCTGCTAAGATCCATCTGACATTGGCATAAAGTCTCTAGTACCACGACCTCCTCTAAACCCAGTTTATATTTCTAGTAGTTCTCTGTCAGTATATTGTTCCAGTTGTTTTTTTGGATAATCTTCAGCAAGATTGTACTTGTGTGTGATATTAGTGATATTATTCAATAATTTCCACACTCTGTCAGATCACCTCTTTTTTTTTGAATGGAAATAAATATGGATCTCTTCCAGTAAGTTGGCAAAACCAAGTAAGCACATCCAGGCTGTGTCTGTTTGATGAAATATGTCGGTTGGTATTCCATCAATTCCTGGGGCTTTATATTTTTCCCAAGTCCTTAAGAGCAGCCTGCACTTCCTCCTTCACCATTGGCTCCTGATCATACGTTGTTTCTTGAAATTCTTCATGTCAACCAATTTTTTTTGGTACAGTGATTCTTTATACTTTTTCCATCCTATTTTAATGCTTCCCGGGTCATTTAATATTCTTATTCTGCCCATGTTGTTGTTGTTGTTGTGATGTGCCGTCGAGTAGTTTGCGATTCATAGCGACCCTATGCACCACAGCCCTAAACCCTGCTCTATGCTGCGCCAACCGCACTGTCTCCAACACAACCATCCTGATTACCCCAGTCACCGAATCAATCCATCTCATAGAGGGTCTTCCCCT
>NW_006400084.1:1955221-1965095 GCF_000299155.1 Elephantulus edwardii
CCAATCCTTCTTCCTAGTCTGTCTTAATCTGAATGTTCAGATTTAGAGGAGTATCTGTCAGACAAGCAATTTGTGGAGCAGTGAAAGATAAATCCCTTATTGTGGGGTTAAGCATTAGTTACAGTGTTGACCCCACCCTTCGCCCAGTTCCTTGACCCACTTACTTCCCAGCTCCACCCTACACCAGGATAACCCTTCACATCTGCCAAGTCCCTTCAGAAAATATCTTCCATTGTCCAACCCATGATCTGACAGCTTGCTTCTTAAGCTTTCTTGGCTTCTGTGATTCCAAACACGTCGACTGCTGACATTTTTTTTTTTCTTTTGACCAGTGTCTCTAAAGTTTAGTTGTACTGTCTCCAAGGGAAGGTCACGTGTCTTGTAGAAGTCCTGTGTAGATTATGTTTTCCTTTCTGGCCTGAGGGCCTGTGTTTTTCCTGTGTGCCGCTTCCAGGCTTCCCTTCCTCCCAGGAGCACATTCTCCCTGTCCCCAAGCACGTCTTCCTGCCGGTTTTTCCTGTGTACCTTTGAAAGATGCCTCTTTGTTATTATCTGAGGTGACTTCCCCATGTGCCGCTTCCAGGCTTCCCTTCCACCCAGGAGCACGTTCTTCCTGTCCCCAAGCACCTCTTCCAGCCGGTTTTTCCTGTGTACCTTTGAAAGATGCCTCTTCGTTATTATCAGAGGTGACTTCCCCCTGTGCGCCACTTCCAGGCTTCCCTTCCTTCCAGGAGCAAGTATCCTTAAATATTGCAACTTGAGGCTTGAATTTATTCTTTAGTTCCTTGAGGGTTGTTTGTTTTTTTTTTTCTTGTTTATTTTTTTTTTCTTGTTTAGTGTAATTCTATTTGATTACTGATTTTTCTGTTGTCTTTTATTTTCTGCTAGTTTATTTACAAAATTCGAATACATTGTTTTAAAGAACAACTTCTTTCAATTTCCCTCACCCTGCATCCCTCAAATTATAGTAATCCTCCACTCCCTCTCATCTCTCTGCTTCCAACCTTTCCCACCCCTCTTGCATCCTTATACTCATTCTACAATAATAGTTTTATACAATATTTATTCTTGTGGGACTGAGTTAGTTCACTCAGCATAATGCTATCCAGTCTCTCCCCAGTTAGATAATAGTTTACAAAATCATTGCTCCTGTGTGCTGCCTAGTATTCCGTTGTGTGAATGTACCATAATTTCTCAATCCGTTCGTTTGTGGTTGGACATTTGGCCTGTTTCCATGTTCTTGCAATGGTGAATAATGCTGTTATTGGTATACAAATTTCAGTTTGTGCCTCAGTTCTCATTTTCTCAGGATATATTCCAAGTAGTGGAATAGCTGGGTCATATGGAATTTCTATGTTCAGCTTTTTGAGGAAGCACCAAACTGCCTTCCAGAATGGTTGTATCATTTTAGCTTAAGAAATACCGAGCAAGTTCAGCCTTCTTGATTTTCCTATTTGTGAAAAGTTTGAGACCTGTAGTTAGGTATCTTGTTTCTCAGAATGAAATAATTCATCAAGGCAATAAGGGGACATAATGATTAAAGATGGAGAAAATGAAAACACCCTGATTGCCACGGAGTCAGAACCAACTTATAACAGACATTTCATTTAGTTATAAATCACACAGAAGGGAACAGATTACCTATCTTCCTCAATAGGAGCTACTGATAAATTTGAACTGCCAGGGGCATGGTCTCTGCATCAGCAGGGCAACTCACTCTAGGAATTCAGAACTCCGTATAAATTACCTTTGAATGTGGAAGGGGACAAGAAAGGCTAGGAAGATACCTTCAAAACATTGATTGCTGCTGACTGGGCATATGAAATCTTTGTCTAATTGAAAAGCAAGTTAAAAGAGAACCTTGTCCAACTCAGAGTGTAAGGACATAAAAGAGTGTAGTTATAATTCACACCTAATCCCTCTCACCCCCTTAACTCACAGACATAGAATTCTGACTCATAGTGACTCTCCTTTGAACTTTAGAGATTGTAAATCTTTATAGGAGAAAATTGCCCATCTTTCTTCAGTAGAGCTGCTAGTGGATTCAAACCACTGATCTTTTGGTTAGCTATCCAACATGTTATTGTGTCACTAGAGATATAAGCAGGACAAAGATGATGAATCATTCCATAATGATGGAAATCATCAGTATGGCGTCAAGGTGATCCTTATATACAATTTACTATTGACTTGCTTAGAAATGTGAGTCCATAGTCTTGTCAAACTTCATTATTTTCCAAAAGAAGTTTTAAATTTAGATTTTAAAATAAGAAATATCTTAAATACTCTCTCTCTCTCTCACACACACACATATTATCATTGTTATGCATTTTCGGGTCTGAAGAAACTCATAGCTGACCCTTCAATAGATTTTATAAAGCTGTGACTCTCAAGAGAGATTTCCCATCTTTCTTCCATGAAGCAGTTGGTGGACGGAACATGCCAGTTTATGGTATGTTCAATTCTCTTCTCCAATATCTCAATGCAAAGGCATCAATTTTCTTCTGGCATCCTTATTTGTTGTCCAGCTCTCAGATGTACAGCGAACAATGGAGAAGACCATGGATTAGATCACATATACCTTAGTGTTTATACATACTTTGTTGCTCTTTAACACTCTGGAGAAATCCTTGACAGCAGATTTTCCCTAAGCAACTCATCTTTTGATTTTCTGACTGCTGATGCCAAGATCATTAATTGTGGATCTGAGAAAGAGGAGATAGTTAACAACTACAATCTTTCCTTCATCCATCATGGTGCTGCCTATTGAACCAGTGGGGAGGATTTTTGTTTTCTTGATGTTGAGATCCAATTCATACCGACAGGTGCAGACCTTGATCTTCTGCATCAAGCTCTCCAACTCCTTTTCAATTTCTGCATGCAAGGTTGTATCATCTGCATAACATAGGCTGTTGATGAGTTTTCCTCAAATCCTGCTACCACATTCTTCTTCCTAAAGTTCAGGGTCTTGAATGATCTTTTCAGCATATAGATTGAAAAAATTTGGAGAAGAGATACTTCCCTGACACACAATTTCTTGATTTTAAACCATACAGCACTTCCTGTTGTTCTGTTCGAACAACAACTTCTTGGTCTAGGTACAGGCTTCACTTGAGCACAATAAAATGTTCTGGGATTCTCATTCTTCTCACTATTTGTTATGATCCACACAATCAAATGCCTTTGCATAGATGATAAAACACAAATAGACATTGTTCTGGTACTCTCTGCTTTCAGGCAAGATCCGTCTGACCCAGTTTGTATTTCTTAAAGGTCTTTGTTTATGTACTGCTCTAGTAGTTTTTTGATGTTGTTGTTGTTGATGATTGCCTTCGAGTCAAACATGACTCATAGTGACCCTATGAACAAAAGGCCTGGAGCCCCTGTACAACTATTGACATTTATCAACATTCATAGAGTTTCTGGAGGCATGTTGTTTAAGAAGTGGATAGATAGTCTTTAGCAATAATTTGCTTACATGTTTTATTAATGACATTGCTTGATAATTTTCATATTCTGTTGTATCACTTTTTTGGAAGTGGAATAAATATAGATCTCTTCCACTGAGGTGGTTAGATAGCTATCCTCCAGATTTCACAGAACAACCTTACAGGTTGACACTGATATGAAGACCCCAACAATCAAGGTCCAGAAAACTCCAGGCCTTCCAGACCTTTCTCTCCATGCTTCAATGTAATACTCCTGACACCCATGTAATTATATCTGTATTTTTCCTTGTCTTTATGCTTTGGTCTTAGGGTTATAATCATTTATAGGTCAGTTTATTGTGCTGGGGAAATGGTTATTTTCCATGTTGCTGCTCTAAATAGCTTAGAAACGTATATATTTGCTTGCCTGTCATCTGCTCTTTTGAATACAGCAGTTGTCTGTCAGATACTGTACTAAAGCAGAGCTCCTAGATTAAGATGGAGTAGGAAGAACACTTTTAGGCTTGAGCTGACACTTGAAAGATGAATTCCAATTGCCTAAATGAAAGGACAAGGTAGCAAGATAATGTCTTCTAGGTAAAGGAAGCAACTGTCATAGTCTCTTAGAAAAGAGATATGGTGTGGCCTTTTGATGAACTGCAAATGGTACAAAATGTTTGGAGTGTAGAATTCAAGGTAGGAAGCAGAGATATGTGAGGCAGGGAGGGGAGGCAAAGATCAGATGTTTTCTAGAATGTGAGGGGAGAAATAGTAGATTTGAAATACAATAGTGCAAATGAACTTTGATTTTCAGTGTGATTTTTCTGGCTGTAGTGCAAATACTAAATTGGATGTATTCACGGTGAAGGAATCCTTGTGCCATAGTGTTTAAGCACTAGACTGTTAACGAAAGGTGCTTGTTGAGTGGTCAAGCAGTTTAAACCTACCAGCTGCTCCGTGGAGAAGGATGTAGCAGACTTCTTCCCTGAAAATTAGAGCTTAGGAAACCCTTTGGGACAGTTCTACTCTATCTTGTAGTGTTATTATTAGTTGGAATATACCAGATGGCAAACATTTAGGATGAAAGCAAATAATTCAGCTGATAGATATTGTTAGTAATCCCAGGCAAGGCATAATGTTAACAGACTAAATCATGGCAGTAGAAACAAGGAAGATAAATTTGAAACATGTTAGGGAGAATTAAGAGCCTTGAACATACCATGGAACACCAAGAAAACAAATAAGTCTGTCTTGGAGAAGATGCAACCAAATTTCTCCTTGAAGGCTAGGATTTTGAAGCTCCACCTCACATACTTGGGCATGTGGCCAGGAGTGACTGATCCTTGGAAAAGAGCATCATGCTCGGAAGGGTGGAGGGACAGCACAAGAGAGGAAGATCCCGGATGAGACGAATTGATACAATGACTGGGGCAATGGGGGATGGTGTGTAGGAATCAGTGAGACTGGCTTAGAACAGGGCAGGTTTCAGAAAAGCTGTACATAAGCTCGCTATGGGTCGCAGATGACTCTATGGCACTAACAACAACTGATAAGACCTGATGGTTAGTTTGAAGTGTAGAGTAAGTGTGAAGTCAAAATTCTCATTTTCATCTTGGAAAAGCTAAGTAGATTAGTATATCCTTACTGAGAGAGTAGAGGAAGTTTGGAAGCCAAAGAGAATATGCATTTTACTTTAAGGTCTCTGCTGTTTTTCTAAGTGGAATGAAGAAGATTTTATATTGGAACAGTAGATCTAGGCTTGAGATATACATTTTGCATTTATGATTGTAAGGATGAGTGGGAATATGTGGGGTTGGAAAAGAAGAGAGTTGAGAGAGAATCAGTATTAATATCTTCACCTAACTTAAAACTTCTCTCCTTGTAGCCACATCTGTAGGTAAGATTTCACATTCTAAAACAAAGCAGACATAGTCATGCCCTGTAAAGGAGACTTCTGAAGGGTAAGGACCCCACTGCCTTAGGTATGAAACATTACTAAGGTGTTTGTTGAGCATTCAGATAATTTAAAGTAGGTTGGCCTAGTGACTTTAGTCCTGAAGGCATGCATGGTTCGAGGCCACCAGCTACTCTGTGGGAGAATGATGGGAACTATTGTGCAATTAACTGCCTCTGAAAACCCACCGGAGGATCAGCTCTGGGTCAGTTCTTAATCTATGGTACACAACAACAACAACAGTGTGAATTCCAGTATGTTGAAGTAATTTTTATAACTTTGAAATAATGTCTATTCTTGCTAAGACAACAGGAAAACTATAATTACTATGTATATACTGATACATAATACTTAATATTTGGACATAAACAATCATAAACAAGCAAACAAATTACCTTTGTCCTTTACAAGTTAGTGTTTCTTTTCAGAAAAGCAGTATAAAAAGCCTTTATCTTAGCTTTGAGCTTAAATCAGATATGCACTGAAAGAACTTGTAAAATCTACCACACAACAAATATCCATCTCAATTTCTTTGTCTTGAGTTCAGTAAGAGTCACTGAGCATCAGGGAAAGGCAATAAAAAAATGAGTAAGAACTGAAAATATAATGATGAATATACAACAAATATAGAGAAGAAAACTTCTTTTAACAAGGCCTTATAGCTAGTTGTTTATCTACAGTGAGAGAGGCATTTTTCAATTTCATCTTGCTTAGGTATTAATTTCCTGCTCCATTTAAATTAACTCCAATAGTAAGTGTTGTTGCATACCATCAAGTCAATTCAGACTTCCAGCAACCTTATATAACAGGATTGAATTGTCTTTTAGGGTTTCATAAGTAGCAATCTTTATGGGAATGGATCACAAAATCACGAGGGCTTTTCTCCCACAGGCCCATGGTGGTTTCCAACCGCCAAACTTCCAGCCAGCAGGAAAACACTTTACTACTATGCAATTTAAGAGAGTTCCTTATAAATTCCAAGACTTTCCAAATATGAGCTGATACAGCTTAATAGGTATGACTTTCAACTAGAACTAGCTTTATTATCCCAAGTGTTACTTTCAGAAAGATGGGAAATGGTTGAAAAAAATGACATGTTTCAGAAATACTAATGTGATGGCCACTAAAAAGGTCAACTTTATTGGTAAAGTGATTGAAGTAGCAATTAATGAAATTTTTTAGACACTTTTAGTGTTCTGGCTGCCATGACTTTGTCTCAACTGGGGCATAAAACCCATTTTAGGACTTGGACAAAACCCAGATGATTTGAAAACTTCTGCATCACCTGCTTTCATATTCATCATCACTAAACCATGCAATGCCTAGAAGTCTCCTTTAGTTTCATATTTCCTTATGTTACCTCCTTTCCAAAGGCTTTTGGGTTTCTAAAGTCACAATCTTCTAACTTTCATCCCCCTCTCCTGGAAATGAAGAGGAGAATATATGTCATCCCATCTTAGTCAAGCCCTCTAGATAAGAAAACCCCAGCTCCTTCCATTTCAGAGAGCTTGTATAAGCAAAAATGAAAGACAATCTCTGTCTTTTTTCTCTAGCACACATAAGAGGAGGCTTTTATATCACAGGAGATGAAATAAAAGAGGTCACCGTTCAGTGGACCAATCTCTCCGTTAAGCATCTCTATTCTCAGCACTTTATAAATGCTAAGGTTACCTCATCCCCATGGCTACCAGAATATGAATTGTGTGGCCTTGAAAATGCCTAATGGTACCACCTGTACATTTTAAGCTTAAAAGTATATCACTCTTACAACTTGCCTTTGGTTTGTAGTGTTGGGTGCTTGGAGGGCAGAAATGGAGCTGTTCTCTAAGAGAGCAGTGATGAGTGAGTTGCTAAAGGCACAATAACATTGTTATGTACATGGAGGTGAAATCTCCATTCTAATGGGCCCTTTACAGCTTTATTTAGATTGGTTTATTTTCCTCAGGCTGAGCATAGGAGTCTTGAGAAGTACTATATTCAGAACCTGCCTCTTACCTTCAGTAGTCTGAAGTATACAGTGTTCAAACTAGAATTAGCTGTTGGGCAAGAATTTAGAACAAGATCAGTTTGAAATGGAAACATCTTAAGTAGTTTGTAGAGTTACCAATGCAAAGTGGCAGATCTTAACTCAATAGCTAAAGTTTTTCACAAAGTTTCAACTATACTTTAAAATTATCTCAGGAAAAAAATATTCTCAGCTGTAGATAGGATAGATTAAAAAAGATCTGCTAAAAATCTTTGTATACTTTGCTGAGATGAAGTTTGCATGAACAAATTCTTGTCTAATGTGTGCACATAAGTACTATATGTTAAGACCAGGGGAGATTTTAGGATTAATTTGTGTTACATCTATGCTGTGTAACATAGAAAACAAATTTATACACTTGTTTCTATTTTCTCAAATCAAAGAAATTGGCAAAGGAACTAGTTGACACCAAAAATAGTTTGTCATTGTTTATAGAAGAGTTTTTGGTTCCTGCTTATAAATTGGGATTTCTTGATAGATATCTGAGAAGGTTCATTAAGTGCCGGCATAAGTTACTTGTTTATTTATTTTCGTTAATTAAAAAATATTTATCAGCTACCTATTATCTGATGCAGGCAGCACTGACTAAAAAGAAAAGAAATTTTCTGCTAATATTGTTGTTTGGTTTCATTGAGTTGGAAGCAACACATATCTGACCCTCCAGGGGGATTTCAGAGATAGTAAATCTTGCTGGAAGAGATTGCCCATCTATCTCGAAACTGTTAACAACTTCATCTTACTTGGATCCACAATTAACACCCTTGGTATGGTCTGGTAGACAATCAGGAAACACATTGCACTGGCAAACTCTGCAGTTAGAGACCTCTCCAAATTATTGAAGAGTAGTGATGTCAGTTTGAGAACTAAGGTGCATCTGATTCAGGCCATGGTCTTTCTGATCACTTGCTATGTATCTGAGAGCTGGACAATTAATAAGAATGACAGAAGAAGAATTGATATTTTTGAGCTGTGGTATTAGAGAAGAGCACTGAACATCCATCCCATGGATTGCCAGAAGAAAAAAAAAATGTCTTGGAAAGGGTGCAGCCAGAATGCTCTTTGGAGACAAAGATGATGAGACTTCACCTCACTACTTCAGACATGTTGCTAGGAGGGGCTATTTCTTGGAGAGTAAGGATGGAGGGTGGGTGAAGGAGAGGAAGTCCCATGACCAGTTGGATTGACCTAATGATTACCTAAATGGGCTCTAATGTGTCAGGAAGTGTGAAGATGGTACAGAAAAGGATGAGGTTCATCAGTTGTTCACAAGGTCACTGTAAGTTGTATTCATAGGGTTGCTATGAGTCATACTCAACTCGATGACATCTAACAACAACAACCAGCTTTACATCATTGACAGCATAATTCCTTGCCATTAAGCCATCAGAGCTCTCTGCCCTATGAAGAAAGCTGTGAAATTATTGATGCATGGAAGTATAGTTAGTAGTGGCTTTGAATGGGATAATTTTGCCGCTACCTTAAGATATTTGCTAATGACCTAGTGGGTAAAAAATTGTGCTCTCAATCCAAAGGCAAGCAGTTCAAATTCACAAGCAGCTCCATGGGAGGAATATGAGCAATCTCCTCACATGTGATTTACAGCTTCCGGAAACCTGCTGGAGAGTCACCTATGAGTTGGTTTCATTAACGGAATGAACTTGAATTTGTCAAATGTTTTTGAAGAATGTTTTTGGTTGTCACAACTGGGAGGTACTACTGGTGTCTACTAGGTAGAAGTTAGACAAACTGTTAAACATCCTGCAATGCACAGGATACCCTCTCTCATTCATGACAAAGGATTATCTGTCTTTAAATGTCCCAACTGACAAGATTGAGAAGCTCAGTATTTGGGGAACAAGAAGGCATGAAAGGGTGATGACAACAACAAAAAAACCTCAGTGATTTAATGTTGCAGTTAAACCATGAAGGGTAAATAAAAGTTAACTTGATGAAATAGCAGAAAGATGATACATTAGAAAAGCTTTCCAGGGAGAGGAAGCCTACGAACTGGGCGGCTGACAGATCATGGCATTGCGACTGGAGGACAAATGAGTCTGTCTTGCCAGAGTACATTTTGGTTCTATATGAACAAATGTGGTACAAGGACAGCATGATGGACTTATGGAGAACACTGGAATCTTGTTTTCTATTTTTAGTTGATAATTTTAAATAGAAGAATGACTTGGCCAAATCTGTATTTTCTAATGATCATTCTACTGGGGGGAGGGGAAGGGAAGGGTAGGCTTTTTTTTAACTTTTAAAAAATTTTTGTGGAAAGGTTTTTAAGGGGAAAAGAGTGAAAGATAGGCACTTTGAAGAGATTTTAGTATTTAGCCCAGATGAGAAATGCTGAGGGTGTAAATAAAGCTATTTATACAGGAAGAAAAGTTGTGAAAGATTGGTGTTGTTGTTGTTGTTATGTGCCGTCGAGTCGCCTGCGACTCATAGAGACCCTATGTACAACAG
>NW_006400084.1:1972170-1978417 GCF_000299155.1 Elephantulus edwardii
CTATTTCAGAAGTGGATGGCCAATCCTTCTTCCTAGATTAGAGGTTTTAAATATTATGTTATTACAAATGTAACCAGATTGTTAGGATGTATAACTCGTTTGTTATGGGTGTTTCTGGACACACCTTTATTGGACTATAGGGTCCCTGAGATTCAGCTCTACCAGATATCTATCTTGCCCCCCTTTTCTGTTGATCCAAATTCATGATGACACAATGAATTCTAGAGTCCATTTGTACACTATAGAGTTTTCAATGCTGATATTCCCCCCTCCCCTCAGGAAAGATTTTTTTATTCAACCAGGAGTGAAGAGAGAAAGAGAGTTACATCATCCTTCCTCATGTTTATCATGAAATAAAGCAGAGAACCTAAAAAAACCCCAGTGTGGTTTCTCTGCCTTTCTGTCTTCTTATTGACCTTTTTATTTTATAAATTGCTGCTCTCTGAGTACTGCTAAGCATTTTTTAACCTCTTATTATTTTTCTTATTTTTAAAAAATTTTATACTAATTTATCTACAAAGTTCATATACATTGGCACTCAAACTGGATTCCCCTCCCCACCTCGACTTCCCAAACCCCATCCCCACCCCTCTGCCCCCTTTTCCTCCCCTTAGACTCTCAAACCCGTTTTACTAGTTATCTATTTCTAAAATAATGATCTTATACAGTATTTGTCCTTATGGATGTTAGTTCACTCAGCTAGTACTCTCTACCCTCTCCTACATTATATGTTGTTATTGTTTTTATGTGCTGTCAAGTCACCTGCGACTCATAGCAACCCTATGTACAACAGCCCTAAACCCTGCTCTATCCTTTGCCAATAATATTGTCTCTGACACACCCATCCCCATTACCACAGTCACTGAATAAATCCATCTCATCAAGGGTCTTCCTCTCTTGCAGTGTCACTCCACACCTCCTGAGCATGATGTTCCTCTCCAAGGACTGCTGCCTCCTTGCAACATGGCCAAAGCATGTTAGATGAAGCTTCAGAATCCTTGCCTCTAAGGATCAGCCTGGTCTCATCCTCTCTAGGATGAACCCGTTTATTTTCCAAGCAGTCCATGGCATACTCAATACTCATCTCCAGCACCACATTTCAAAGACATAAATTCTCCCTCTATCAACCCTAGTCATATTATATAGTTTTTTTTACATTTAAAAAAAACATTATTTATTGTGACTTTAATGAAAGTTTATGGAAATGTTGGATTTTCATTCATTCATTCATAGTTGCACATTTTCATCCTTCTCCCAGTTACCCCCACCCCCTTATTTTATACAGTTTTATTTATAAAATTTGAATACATTATTTTCCACACTGGATCTTTCCCATTTCCTTCACCACCATCCATCAAATTGTGCGACCCTATGATTAATGATTTATGATAATGATTAATCCTCACCCCTCTGCTTACATGCTCCCACCACCTTAGATCCTTCTACTTGTTCTACGATAATGGTCTTATACAATATTTGTCTTTATGGGACTGAGTTGTAGTATTTTTGACATAATTTGTCTTAAGTACTACACTGTATTCCACTGTGTGAGTGTACCACAATTTCTTAGTCCATCCGTACGCTGATGGACGTTTGACCTGTTTCTATTTTCTTACTGATGTGAATAACATATCTATAAACATCAGTGTACAAATTTCTATTTGTATCTCAGTTCTACTTCTTTTGGGGCAAATTTCTAGTAGTAGAATAGCTAGATCATACAGAATTTCTATCACCAGCTTTTCGGAGAAACACCAAACGGTGGTTGTACCCTTTTGCGATCCCACCAACAGTGTATGAGAGATCTGATCTTTCCACACTCTCTTTAACATTTATGGCTTGCTGTTCTGTTAAACTTTGCCACTGCTACTTGGATGCATTGCTATCTTACTGTGGTTTTGATTTGGGTCTTATTGCCAGTGACTTTGAGCATTTCTTCATGTGTCTGTTAGCCATCTGAAAGTCTTTTTCTGTCTTTTCATGTCTTTTATCCATTTTGTAATTGGATCATCAGTCTTTTTCTTCTGGATATTTTGTAGTATTCTATAAACTTTAGTTATGAGACTCTTATCTGAGATGTTATTGCCAAATGTTTTTTCCAATTAGTAGGTTTTCTTTTCACATTTTTTATTTCAAATTCTTGATGTACACAGAGATTTAATCTTTAGACAGTTATGCATAGACACTTTGTTTTATAAATTTTTGTTTAATTAATGTAATAAATGACAATGTCTAATCAACAACTTACTTTATATTCTATTTCCTTTCACTTAACTTTCATATTTCTTTTCAATCCCTTTCTCTTCCTTACCATCTCTGAACATTATCTGAAGTTGATTCTATCTATATAAATCTTTTCTTAGCTTTTTATAATAGTGATCTTATACCATAATTGTCCTTTAGTGACTATGAACTTCTGCATTAATTTGTCCTAGCTTCATGCATTCTGTGCAATATTTCATAGTCTTGATCATTTTTTCAGTGATGTATGTCATGTGATTGCATCTTCACTCTTGTATTGTTTTCAACACTTTGATATTATAAATAAAGTTACAATAAATAAAAATGAGTGTGTGTCTGTCAGTTTGCCACAGGTCTTATTTCTTTGGGATATTTACCTAGTAGTTGGAATATTGAATCAAATAGTATTTCTATTCTTAACTTTCTAAAGAATCACCAAACTGCTTCCTACAGCGGTATACCATTTTATATTCCCACTAGCCATGCATGATAGTTCTAATTATTCCATACCCTTGACAGCATTTGTTGTAATTGGGATATTTATATTTTTATTGTTGAGGTAATGGAGTTTTCTAAAAATTTTAGAGATAAGTTCCTTATCAGAAGTATCTTTGAACTTTTTTGAAGAAATTTTTTGATTCACAAAATAATTTTTAGGAGAATCTAATTATTCTGTGTTGGTTGTCCATTTTCAACTATGTTTGAGATTCTGTTTATGGCTTATATTGCTTTCATTAGGTGTATTCATCAACTATAACTCATAGCAAATTTGTGAACAGAAGATCAAAATCTCTGTTATGCCCAAACCTATTTTCACAGTCACTGGGTCAACCCTGTTGAGGGTCTTCTGCTCTTTTTAAAGTGCTATGACCTCATGAAGACCTCCCAAAGTATGTGAGCTTCACCATCCTTGCCTCTAAGGGTCAACCTCATTGTACTTCTTATAAGAAAGACTTGCTTGTTCCTTTGGTAGTTCAAGGTAGCTTCTTCTGCCAACATCCAAAATCATAAATTCTTCCTTTGTCTTTCTTCTTCATTGTCCTGCTTTCAGTTATATAGGAAGCAATTGAAAATACAATGGCTTGGGTAATGTGTGCTCTAGTCTTTAAACTGGCATCCTTGTTCTTTAGCACTTTAAGATGGTCCTTGAAAGCAGAGGTCTTGATTTCTTGAATACCGTGGTTGATTGTTAATCCAAGTAAAATGAAATCCTTGACAATTTCAAACTTTTATTCATTTGTCATGATGTCAATCAACTATTGGTGCCTTGCTGAGAATTTTTGTTTTCTTGATGTTGAGATGTAATTAATATCAAAGGTTATAGTTTTTTTAAAACTATTTTTGAAGTTAGAATACTAGCAATATCTTCAAAATATGAAAGACAAACCTTTGCCATCCTTGCCTCCAAGAAGCACTGTTTCTGCACTTTAATACATAACTATTTGAATATCCAAAGAATATTCATTACTTTCTCAAATATCACATTTCAAAGGCCTTAATCTTTCTTCTGTTATCTCTAGCCATTCTTTAGCATTGAAGTATTGGAGTTTTCTAAAAATTTTAAAGATAAGTTCCTTATAAGAAGTGTCTTTAAGCTTTTTTTGAAGAATTCTTTTGATTCACAAAATGATTTAATTTTTAGGATAATCTATTCTGTATTAGTTGTCCATTTTCATACTATTGTGAATAATGGTGCTATGAACATTTCACATCTCAGTTCTGATTTCCTTGAGATTTATTCCTTGCTGGATTATATATGATTTCTATATTCTATATTCACCTTTTTGAGGAAATGCCAAACTATCTTCCATAGCAGATATGCCATTTTACAATCCCACCAGCAGTTCATAAGAGTTCCAATCTCTCTACATCCTCTCCAGTACTTACTGTTTGCTGTTTTGTTAAACTTTGCTACTGTTACTGGAGTGATATGATATCTCATTGTTGTTTTATTTGACAACACACTTGGTAACAGCAGCCAGGAAATCAAGACACTAATTGCATTGGGAAAGCCGGCTGTGAGGGACCTCTCAAGAGTATTGAAGAGCAATGACATCAGGCTGGAAACTAAGGTGTGCCTGATCCAGGCTATAGTCTTCGCAATTACGTGCTATGCATCAGAGAGTTGGACAGAGAATAGGGTTGACAGAAAGAGAATTGATGCCTTTGAGCTGTGGTAGTGGAGAAGAGTGTTGCATAAACCATGGACTGCTAGGAGAACAAACAGGTTTGTCCTGGAGAGGGTGAAGCTGGGCTGCTCCTTGGAGGCAAGGATTCTGAAGCTTCGTCTGACATATTTGGGCATGTTGCAAGGAGGGACTGGTTCTTGGAGAGGGACATCACGTTTGATAGAGTGGAGGGGCTGCGAAGGAGAGGAAGACCTTCAATGAGATGGATCGATTCTGTGACTGGAGCGGTGGGAATAAGTGCGTGTGAGATGGTTAGGTTGGCACAGGATAGAACAGCGTTTAGAGCTCTTGTACATAGGGTCGCTATGAGTCACAAACGACTTGATGACACATAACAACAACAACAACAATGAGTGGTTAGATCCACTAATAATTTTGTTGTGTTCCTGAGTCTTTTTAATCTGCCATTTTATTTGAAAGTCCTTAAAGAGTGGTGGGTTTTGTGTTGTTTTCTTTTCACCAAGAGAACAAGCTAAAAAGGGGAGGAGTTTTGGTTTGGGAGAGAGAGATAGTGGAGAATCTGAATTTTCACCCTTGTGGATACCAACATGACCCTCCCCTAATTAAAACTATGGATCCCTGAGGACTAATCTAGCTTTCACAATTGACATTTAATGAAACATGAACTAATTTTTCTAAATGATAACCTGACTTCTTAGCTTGGTTTGAAGATGAAAATGCGAAGAGGCATTCACTCTGACAGATTTACAAGCAGCACAAACTCATAAGGACATCTCTGTCAGAATTGTATGTTTGGCCTTTATCTGAAGCAATTGCACTGGACAACTGAAGCATATTTATAAGGGCACCATCCAGAAATGCCTTGGGCTGCATTGTCTTGATCGTTGCTCACTCTTTGTCCTCATTGCAGACTTGCCGGTCATCACAGGTGGATGAAGCTCAGCACTCACATTGGCTCTATGCTCACTTGATCAGTTACTATAAATGGGAAGAACATTTGGCCTCCAATGGAATAGAGCACCCTGGAATTTATCAGTTTGAATTACTCTTATCTGAGTGCTCTGCAAGTTTCCTGGCCACTTAAAATTAAAAGACACTACCATTTTCTGAGATTACCTCTGATTATCTTCTCAATAATTGTTATCTCTGGGTCTAAATATATCTAGCAGGGAATTATCTTGTTTATGTTGTTGTTGTTAAGTGCCATTGAGTCGCAGGCGATTCATAGCGACCATATGAAGGCAAGTCCTCAACACTTCTGTGTCTCTCATCCTCTGTCATAGGTTTCCGGAGGCAAGGTACTATGGGAGCTGCTGACACTCCTCTTTCTGAAAATTCAATTTATGAGTTTAAATATGATCTTTGGTGATTCATGTGCAATTAGAATTCCAATTTTCTTCTGAGAACTAAGAGTTGTATGGGATTTTATGGTTAAATACTTATAATAGGAAAATCAATTTTGTTTCCCTTTCTGAAATAGCACCTTACATAGTACCACTGAAATACCTGTGATTTAACTCTTGTAAAGAGTTATTAAAAAAAAACGACTGGAACAGCACATCATCAGAGAACTGCCAGAAGTCCAGGCTGGCTTTGGAAGGGGTCCTGGTAGAAAGGATATTATAGTTAACGTTAGATGGATCTTAGCTGAAAGTAGAGAATACCAGAAGAATGCCTATCTGTGTTTCATTGACTATGCAAAGGCATTTGACTGTGTGGATCACAACAAACTGTGGCTGATCTGAGAAGAATGGGAATCCCAGAACACTTGATTGTGCTAATGAGAAACCTATACTTGGACCAGGAGGCAGTCATCAGAACAGAGCAAGGAAACACTGCATGGTTCAAAATTGGGA
>NW_006400084.1:1989362-1994986 GCF_000299155.1 Elephantulus edwardii
GGAAGCCCAAAATCTCTGTAAATGTTTATGAAAATTAATAAAATATAATTATTAAAAAAATAAAGTGTCAATTATCAATTCACAAAAGATAAATGCTCCATCTACAATGCATATGTCACAGTACGGAGGCTTTTGTAGTGCTATGATGCTGGAGGCTACACCACTGGCGTTTCAAATACCAGCCGTCTAATTCAGAGTAGAGCTCTGGGGACCTAGTGGGTAAAGGGTTGTGCTGCTAACCCAAAGATAAGTGGTTTGAATTCACTATCTGCTTTATGGAAGAAAGATAGGCAATCTCTTCCTGTGTCATTTACAATGTCTGAAAACCCACTGGAAGGTTCAGTTATAAATTGGTTCAGATGCAATATCACACACTAACAACAACAATCTCTGTTAAACAAATTTAAGAAGAAATTTCAAACTAACATAGACTTATAAGAAGGACTCGATTATCTTCTTCTGAAAAGCTTTACCAGTGAAAGAAAACCTTATGGAAAAGTAGAACATTCTCTGAGACAGTGCAAAACATATCCAAGAAAGAGCTACTTCCTCAATGTAAAGTCAACCATGAACAATTTTTTTGTGTGTTGGTTGAACTCAAATCCACTGCTGTCAAATTGATTCCAATTTGATTCCAACTTATAGCAGACCTTCCATCAGGTTTCATGAGAAAAGACTGTCCATCTTTTTCTGGTGTGGAGCCATTATTGGATTCAAATTGTCAGAGAAGTTAGCCATCTCTGTATTAACTCTGCCTCCAGAGGTCCATTTTTGATGTAGTACTGCTCAAAATGACAGCTAGCTGTAAATGCCCATTTGCAATGAGAAAGAGGAATACATGAAGTATGAATCAAGGAAAATTGTTAACTGCCAAAAATAATACCCACCATTTGCAGATCAACATTTTAAGGCTTAGTGAGCAGAAATGAACTAGTATTTGCCATTTTGATTCAAATACTCATATTGAGATTGTTAACAGCTTCTGTTTGCTTGGCTCCACTATCAACATTCTTGGTACCAATAGTCAGGAAATTAGAAGACAAATTGCATTGGGAAAAATCTGCTGTCGGGGACATCATCAAAGTACTGAAGAGCAACAGTGTCAGTTTGGAGACTAAAGTGTGCCTGATTCAGGCCATGGTCTTTGCAATTACTTGCTATGGGTCAGAAAGCTGGACAATAACTAGGGATGATTGAAGGAGAATTGATGCTTTTGCGTTGTGATGGAGAAGAATATTGAATATACCGTGGACTGCTAGGAGAACAAATTGGTTCATCCAGGAGAGGGTAAAAACAGGCTGCTTTTTAGAGGCAAGGATTCTGAAGCTCTGTCTGACATAATTTGGGCATGTTGCAAGGAGGTACCAGTTCTTGCAGAGGGACATCATGCTTGGGAGGTTGGAGGGACAAAACAAGAGAGTAAGACTCTCAATGAGATGGATTGACTCAGTGACTAGAGAAATGGGGTAAGTGTGTCAGAGACAAAAAGGTTGGAGCAAGATAAAGCATGATTCAGAGCTGTTGTTCATAGGGTCACTATGAATTGCAGGTGACTTGACGGCACATGAAAACAACAACAGAGCCACATGTTTAAAAACCAATGGCACAGTGATAAGACAATCTAAGTTAAACTGAAATATTGGATGAAAAATAAAATTTCAGGGGTTCATGGAACTCCAACTGAGATATTTTAACACAAATTATACAATATTAATATGATTACTTGTTTATCCAAGAAATTTGGAAGTCAGATACCTGAAAAAACAACTGGAAGAGATTCATATTTGTTCTCATTCGAAAGAATGCCAGTCCAATGAATGTGGATATTATTGAACAGAATCATTACTATCACGTACAAATAAATCATGCCAAGGAAAAAAAAATGAGTACATCAATATATTAATAAAAAACTGACAGAAATTCAAGTTATATTCAGAAGATGACATGGAATGGAGAACATCATAGCTTATTCCAGATGTATTTTGTTAAAATGAGAATGAAAAATACATGTTTATTGTTGTTACGTGCTATTGAGTTGCAACAGCCCTCAGCCCTGCTCTATCTTAAGCCAACTTCATTTTCTTTGGCACACTTATTTCCATTACCCCAGCCACTGAGTCAATCCATCTCATCAAAGGTCTTCCTCTCTCGAGCTGTCCCTCTACCCGTCTAAGCATGACGTCTTTCTCCAAGGACTGGTCCCTCCTTGCAACATGCCCAAAGTCAGATGAAGCTTCAGAATCCTTGCCTCCAAGAGCTTCACCTTCTCCAGAATGAAACTGTTCTCTTAGCAGTCCGTGGTATACTCAATACTCTTCTCCAGCACCACAACTCAAAGGAACAGATTCTTCTTCTACCATCCTTAGCTCTCTGATGCTTAGCAAGTAATTGTGAAGACCATGGCCTAGACCAGAGGTACCTTAGTCTCTAGACTGATGTTATTGCTCATCAGTACTCTGGAGAGGTTCCTGACAGCAGATTTTTCCAATGCAATTAATATTTTGATATCCTGGCTGCTGGAACCAAGAGTGCTGATAGTGGAGCCAAGCAAGCAGAAGCTGTTAATAGTCTCGATCTCTTCTTTGTCTATTATGAAGCTGCCATGAACTCCACTTTTCCAAATGATCTGTTCTCCATATAGATTAAAAAGGTATGGGAATAGGATGCATCCCTGACACACTCCTTGCCCGAGTATGATCCATGCAGTGCTTCCTTGCTCTGTTCAGAGAACCACTTTCTGGGCCAAGTAAAGGTATCACATGAGCACAATTAAGTGTTCTAGGATTCCCATTCTTCTCAGAGCTAGCCACAGTTTATTGTGATCCACATAGTGAAATGCCTTTGCATAGTCAATGAAACACAGATAGATATTCCTCTGATTCTTTGCTTTCTTCCAAGATCCATCTGACATTGGCAGTAATGTCTCTAGTGACACAATCTCTTTGAAATCCTGCTTGTTTTCTGGTAGTTGTCTGTCAATGTACTGTTCCAGTTGTTTTTGAATCGTCTTCAGGTGAATTTTGCTTATGTGTAATATTGGTGATACTATTCAATTATTTCCACCTTCTGCTGGGTCACCTTTTTATTTATTTATTTTTTTT
Source organism: Elephantulus edwardii (assembly GCF_000299155.1). Classification (NCBI taxonomy): domain Eukaryota; kingdom Metazoa; phylum Chordata; class Mammalia; order Macroscelidea; family Macroscelididae; genus Elephantulus; species Elephantulus edwardii. Next base: position 1,992,464 of record NW_006400084.1, read on the forward strand.
TAATGGGAACAGATTTGGATCTCTTCCTGTCAGCTGGCCAGATAGCTGTTCTCCAGATGTTTTGGCACAACCTCTTGAGCAAGTCCATGGTAGCATCTGAAATAGAAATATTTCAATTGGTATCCCATCAATTCATGGGGTCTTATTTTTTGCCAACTCTTTCAGAGCAGCCTGCATTTTCTTTTTCATCACCATTGCCTTTTGATCATATGTTGTTTCATTACATTCTTCTGTGTCAACCAATGTCTATATACTCCTTTCATCATTTTTTAATGCTTTCTGGATCATTCAGTAGCCTGCCCATAGCATTCTTAAGTATTGCAACTCAAGACTTGCATTTTTTTTGTTCCCTCAGCTTAAGAAATATTGAATGAGTTCAGCCTTTTTGATTTTCTGACTCCAGATCCTTGCACATGTCATTATTATACTTTGCTTTCTCTTCTTACGCTGCCCTTTGAATCTTCTGTTCAGTTCCTTATCTTCTTGATTTCTTCCTCTTGCTTTGGCTTTTTGGTGCTCTAGTGCAATATTCAGAGTCTCTTCTGACATCCATTCTGGTTATTTCTTTTCCCTCTGTCTTTGTATTGACCTTTTGCATTGCTCATGGATGGCATTCTTTATATCCTCATTAATTAGTGCTCAAGGCCTAAACCCTGTTCCTGGCTTGGTTTATAAATTCAGGTAGGAGAGACTCAAGATGAAATTTTTATTTCTGTGGATTTGATTTGATCTTCTTTAGTTTTAATTTGAACTTGCATATAAGTAGATGATGGTCTGTCTGTTCTGCAATCAGCACTTGGCCTAGTTTTCACTATTGATACTGAACTTCTCCAATGATTTCTTCAATAGGTGCAACTGATCTGGTTTCTGTGAATATTATCAGATGAAACTCATGTGTATAGCATGCCTTTATATTTCTTAAAAGATGCTTGTAATGAATAAATCATTGACTGGGAAGAACTCTCTCATTCTATCCCAGGTTCATTTCTGTCACCAAGTTCATGTTTTCTGACTACTGATCCTTCCTTCTGATTCCCTCGTTTTGTGTTCCGGTCACCCATTATTATTAATGCTTCTTGGTTACATGTTCAATCGATTTCTGACTGCAAGAGTTGTAGAAATTCTCCATTTCCTTCCCTTTGGTTTTGGCTGTTGGTGCATAAATTTGAGTGATAATGTTATTAATTGGTCTCCCTTGTATGTCTATGGGTAGTATCCTGGCACTCACAACATTATATTTCAAGATGGATCTAGAAAAGGCCTTTTTAACTGTGAAAGTGATCCTGTTTTTTTCTCACCTTTTCATCTCTAATGTAGTAAATCATAGGATTGTGTAATTAATAATGTCCCAATGCCAGTCCATCTCATTTCGCCAATACCCAATGTGTCAATATTTATGCATTCCATTTCTTTCTTAATGATATCCTGTATTTCTACATTCATGCTTCTCATCTTCCATGTTCCATTCATTAGTTTCTGCTTACAATTGTTCCTCCCCCTTTGTGTTTCCAAGTTTGAGGGCTCAGCTTCAGTTGCCATGTGCTCTATTGTACACAGGGTTTTTGAAGGCCTGTTATATTTTGGAGTAGTTGGTCAATCCTTCTTCCTAACATTTTAATATAAAGAAAATAAAAATATCTAAAACTAAATCAATAAGCAAGATAATAGCAAATGGAGAAAAGATTGAAGTTCTTATGGATTTCCTATTACTAGAGTCCTCTCAATTCTAATGGAAGTAAACTGAGAAATTAAATGACATATTGTGTTGAGTAAATCTGCTGTCAGTTTGAAGATAACAGTGTGCTTGATCCAAGTAATTATCTTTTCAGTGGGTTCATATATAGGTGTGGGTTGGACAACAAATAAGGAAGAGTGAAGAAAAATTGATGTTGTTAAATTAAGGTCTTCATAAAGAATATGAATATGTCATAGACTCATAGAAGAGCAAGCAATTTTGTCCTGGGAGAAGCACCATCAAAATGATTCTTAGAAGAAAGGATTGGTAGGTCGGCTTCATGTCGTATAGTTTGGACTTTTTATCAAGAGAGTCCAGTTCCTGGAGAAGGACATCATGTTCCGTAGAAGGTGGGTGGAAAAAAAGGAAGATCTCTGTTGAACTGGATTGATTGACTCAGTGGCTGAAACAGTGAGTGTAAACAGCAATCACCATAAGAATCACATAGGCTTATGTCAAGTTGTATTTTCTGGTGCATAAGGCCTCTATGAGTTTTAACTGAGTGGGCTACTCTTAACAGCAACAAACTACATGTGATCATCTCTTTAACCTCACTTTCATTGCCTGTTGTTGTTATTGTTATGTGCCGTCAAGTCGCTTGCGACTCATAGTGACCATATGTACAACAGCCCTAAACTCTGCTCTGTCCTGCGCCAATCGCACTGTCTCTGACACTCCCATCCCAATTACCCCAGTCACTGAATCAATCCACCTCATAGAGGCCCTTCCCCTCCTGCACTGTCCCTCTACCCTCCCAAGCATGATGTCTTTCTCTCCTTACAACATGT
>NW_006400084.1:1995086-2000834 GCF_000299155.1 Elephantulus edwardii
ATGAGAAACCTATACTTGGACCAGGAGGCAGTCATCAGAACAGAGCAAGGAAACACTGCATGGTTCAAAATTGGGAAGGGCGTACACCAGAGATGTGTCCTGTCTCTATTCCTTTTCAACCTGTATGCAGAACAGATTATCCGAGAGGCTGGGCTCCATGAGGAGAAATGTGGGGTCAAGATTTGTGGAAGATCTATCAACAAGCTGTGTTATGCAGATGACACAACCTTGCTTGCTGAAACTGAGGAGGACCTGAAGCGTTTGCTGCAGAAGGTCAAGGACTGCAGCCTCCAATATGGATTGAGGCTCAATGTCAAGAAGACAAAGATTTTCACCACTGAACCAATTGGCAGCACCAGGATGGATGGAGAAGAGATTGAGATTGTTCACAGCTTTAGTTTGCTTGGCTCTACAGTCAACACTCTTGGCACCAGTAGTCAGGAAATTAAAAGACGTATTGCGATGCGAAAGTCTGCTGTTAGGGACCTCTCTCTGGAATGGTGTCTCTCTCAAGACTAAAGTGTGTCAGACACAGGCATGGTCTTTGCAATCACTTGTTATGCATCAGAGAGTTGGACAATGACTAAGGAGGATAGAAGGAGAATTGATGTCTTTGAGCTGTGATGCTGGAGAAGAGTATTGAGGGTGCCATGGACTGCTAGGAAAACAAACAGATTCATCCTGGAAAGGGTTAAAACGGGTGGCTCCTTGGAGGCAAGGATTCTGAGGCTCCATCTAACATACTTTGGGCATGTTGTGAGGAGAGACCGGTCCTTGGAGAAGGATATCATGCTTGGTAGGGTAGAGGGATGGTGCAGGAGGGGAAGATCCTCTATCATGTGGATTGATTCAGTGACTGGGGTAATCGGGATTGGTGTATCTGAGACAGTGGGATTGGCACAGGACAGAGTAGAGTTTAGGGCTGTTGTATATAGGGTCGCTATGAGTTGCAAGCGACTCGATGGTACATAACAACAACAACATAAGGTTATTACCATGAGTTAGATCTGACTCAATGGTGACAAGCAATTCTTGTATAAATATTCTAAACAAAACTAGGTGTCATTTTTTTGTACTATCAGTATGCTAAACTTATAAATAGATCTATATATTTAATTTTCAAAATTTCTTTGAAACTATATTTTTTTAACAGGTGAGGAAACTGAAGCTCAGATAGATTAAGCAACAGTGGTGCTAAAACTCAACTCTTGAGTAGGAATTGACTCAAAGCTAATTCTCCAGCTCATTTTCAGAAACTATAAATGGCATAGAAGTAGATTTGCCACCTTTCTGTGAGGATCAGCTGGTAGATGCCAAGGATGCACCTTTGAGTGGAGAACCCTACTCCCTACTTACTAGACTTCAGGGTAAAGAATTTGTTCATGGCTGCACATGGCTCAATGCTTTCTTTTCCTCCCCCTATTTTAAATGACCCCCACCCTTTTTTAATATCCTCTGTCCAGCAACAGCATAAATGGTGGAAGGATGATTATGATGCTACCAAAGCCACACTGCATAAGAGATTATTCTCCCATTCTCAGATACATTCTGTTCCTCTCATTTTGAATGTTATGGATGCCCATGCATCCTCATTTAGAATTATTTCAGATCTATGAAATCTTTGTAGGTCTGTTTCTGTTGTCTGAGGGTTTTGCTAAGTTCATATTGTCTTGTTTTTCTTGTATAAATAGTAATACATAGCTGGTTGCTGATTACTTCTTACTTTTCTTGAAAAATTATTTGTAGGAGTTGAGAAACTGTGTATGTGTTCCTGTTGTTGTTGTTTTCTATAGAGTCAGGACTGTCCCATAGCTGAATGTCTGGCAGGTTTTCAGAGGCAGTTAATCACACCAGACAAGATTGCTCATCCTTTTGCCATGGAGCAGCTGGTGACCTCTAACCTCATGCCTTCAAGATTGCAGTGCAGCTTCTTGCTACTAGGCCACCACAGCTCCCATTTGTCCCTACCAGGCAAGTATACAAATATCTACAGACTGAAGTTCTGTGAACCAAGTTCAGGATTGGAAAGTCTCTGTCCAGCTCAGTCATAAATATGATACTTAGGATCCTTGGTGTCCACAGGTCTATGTGGCACCTTCCAGTAATGGTTGCTTTCTCTTTTTGCCTTCCATAGTTCCCTTACCTTTAGGTCTGCTACCAAGGTAGCTTTCTGTACAATCCTCTTTACATGATGGGAGAAGAGAAACAGATATTATTTATAGTTTATCATCATCTTGGTAGAGTGCCACCTGGAATCCCAGCTATGAGCAAGAATGGCCACTGCAAAGCTTGGCTGAACTCTAAAGTTTTAGCCACACATGTTCAATGATATTTACTTGAGCAAAAAGTTTGCTTTATTAGCAAACTATAACAGCTATTGTATCTTTTCTGATACTCAGCTTAACCTTTCTGCTAATGGATTTCTTACAAAACATGACCTGATTTATCCCTTTGTGTTTTCCAGGTCTTTTTGTTTTTGTGTACTGTTGAGTCAGAACTGACCCATAGCTGACCCTCCAGTGGGTTTTTGGAGGCAGCTAATCACATGGGAGGAGATTGCCCATCCTTCTCCCATGGAGGATGTGGTGGATTTGAACTGCATGCCTTCAAGATTTCAGAGCAGCTTCTTATCACTAGGCCACCAGTTCCACACCCCCCATTTCAGGTCTTAGTGTTTTTATTTATATATTTGAATAATTATTACCAACACTGTATCTTGGATATCTGAAAATAAGTCAGAGAAATATGAACATTAAGAAGACTTTCTTCTATAAAATCAGACCTAGTAAAGCTTTAGATTCTAAATTATGCTGAAAGATTATGAAGTATGAGTTTGAATGGATATATAGATGACTGTGAGAAAGAAAAGAGCCCTGATGGTATAGTGCTTATGTTTGCTCAGGTATTAACCAAAAGTTTAGTGGTTTGAACACACCATCTGATTTGTGAGAGAAAGATGAGGTAGTCAATGTCTGTAAAAATTATGGCTTTGGAAACCCTACAAGGCTCTGTCTTGTGGAATTGTTATAAGTCAAAACTGACTTGAGGGCAAAGGATTAAAGTGAGAAAAATCAGTTTATTTGCTAAATAGGAGTCAACAGAAACCAGCACTTAATTCTGAAATCCTGGATGTCATCTACTAAAGTAACTAACATAACAATTCACCACCAAAATTGCAAGCTGCTGAATAAAAGAATGAAACTTTGGACTGAGTAAGAACAGGTGTTCTTAGGAAGCATGAAATCAAGTAAATCATCCAAAAAGGTACAGAGATCTGACCAATCTCTTGAGGGTATAATTGTTCATAATATAATCATTTTTCTTTGTATTACACCATCATTTACAAAGTAACTAATATATTAAACATTTGTTTAATTTAATTCTAACAGTGGTTTTGTGATGGTTATTGCCGTTATTTTACAGGACATATCACATAGGATCAGCCACTTAACCAAGAGCACATAGTAAGTGGCAGAGCCTTGATAAGAGAATCCTGGTCTTCTGACAGGAAGTTCAATATCCTTCTCACTGCATCCATATTCTTTCTGCACCCTGGAGGAAAGTGGTTTCTCCGTTCCAAAGTGTCGGTTGAATGTGATGTTATTGATGAGTTCATACTGTAGAGGGGACATAGAATATAATTAAGGACAAGAATTCCGCTGTTTGGGAATAGTTGTCACAATAACTCAAGGGACACTTGAAAGTTATTAGAGTTTAATAGAAAAGCTATCCTAAAGCACTGTTCTGGTTTCATAGCTTTTCTACTCTAAAAACTTAGACTGATAGCTGTGGTCAAGATATTCCCCAAGTTGACACCCACCACTTCAGGTTTTTATCACCCACCATATATACAGATCCTTCAATTATACCATACTACAGGCATCTATATTCATTAGTCTTTCTTATTCCTGTCATGTTGCTGATGCCATCCTTTATTTAGTAAGGTTCCTTTTTTTCTACATCCACTTGCACAATTTGGTTTATCCATCAAAATTTGCTGTTTTTCCCATGAGTGTTTGTCCATGTCTCCCTGCATGCCAATTGCCAGCTCTTGCTCTCCCTGCCTACTGTATTTTGTTTGTGTGCTTACTGATCAGATTTCAAACTCAAAGAAGGACGTGAACCAACCCTGGACCTTAACGTAAATAGAGGAGGTTGTAAATGATGAAAATATAGGGACTATTAAGGTCCTAGAGGATGCTCTGGGGGCCTAGTAGCAAGGAGCTTTGCCACCAATCAAAAGGTAGATGGTTTGAATTCACCCATTGCTCCATGATGTACAGATGAGTAATATATTCCACGTGATTTCCAGCCTCTGAAAGTCTGCTGGAGAGTAAGCTGTGATGCAGTTTTGACTCAAGGGAACATAAAAATAGCATAAAGATAATGGAATATTTGTTGTTGTTGTTTGGTGCCATCGAGTAGTAGACGACTCATAGTGACCCTATGAACGAAAGGCCTGAGCCCTGTTCATACATAGAGTTTCCGGAGGCAAGCCTTTTCAGAAGTGGATGTCACTCCTGCTTCCAGGCTTGTTTTAGTCGGGAAGCTCCAGAAAACACTGTCCACCATGGGTAACCATTAACACGTTTGGCACATCAGTGTCCCAGTGTTCAGCATCACATCAACCACGAGTTACCTCTGTACAGCAACGCACAGACCAGTGCTATACCACCTAAAAGAATGTTTGACAGGATAACAATTTGAACCCAGCCCGAGCAATGAAGTCTATGGGGGAGAGAATAGTCTAAAAGTATTATATTTTAGGGCATTATTTTTATTGTAGGAGTATGCAATGAGGGTAGAGGGGGGGATTATTTTGGGGGGGGGGGGGGGGGGTTGGGGGAGGTGCGGGGGGGATTGTGTAACAATGAGGGAGTTTTTCTTTTGCTTTTCAAGGAGAGGAGCAAAAGGGGGGGGAGGAGGAGGGGTTTGTGCGGGGAGAAGGGTGCAACAATGAATGAATGGAATTCCAAAATCTCTGTAGATGTTCATTGAAATGAAAAATAAACAACCTAAATTAAAAAAAAAAAAACTCTAAAAAAAAATCACCCACCTTCGGCTTGGTAGCATAACTTTCTGTCTACTAGGCCAGAGTAGCTTGTGCAAAGAGTTAGTATGTTCAGATGCTAACCAAAAGGTTCCAGGTTCAAGTTTACCTAGGGGTGTCTAAGATAAAAGACTTGATTATCTCTTCCAGAAAATTTGCATTGAGAACTCTGTGAAACAAACCCCTATTCCCACACTATGCTGATTCTATAAGACACATCTGACTCCATGGCAACGTGACAAATTTTTTTTTCCCTTCAGTAAAAGCCATGATGAGCTCCTGAGACCACATAACTAAGCTCTTATCTAAGAGGTAGCCACTACACAGTTTTACTGCATGCTAAGCAGCAGCTAAGTTCTTCTTGTGTGTGTTTGCATTCATTGCTTGGCTTAAAAACTATTGACTAAATAATTCAAATGTTTTAAGAAGCTGTGTGGATTAAACAGAAATATGCATGAAGGCCATGTTTGGCTCATGGTCTCTTTCTGTACCTGTCCTTATAGACATATCTACCATATAACTCATAGCATAATATCTAAAGTGTCAATTATCTTTTCAAAGAACCAACTCCTAGTTTTGTTGATAGTTTCAATTGTTTTTCTTTTTTCTATTTCATTTATTTCTGCTCCTGTTTTTATAATTTCAGTTTTTTTAAAGGGTGTCGGGTTTTCTTGCTGTTCTTTTTCAATTTGCTGGAG
>NW_006400084.1:2010239-2028754 GCF_000299155.1 Elephantulus edwardii
AGATGTACCTTAGTCTCCAGAGAGACACCATTGCTCTTCAGTACTTTGGAGAGGTCCCTAACAGCAGACTTTCCCATGGCAATACACCTTTTAATTTGCTGGCTACTGGTGTTGAGAGTGTTGACTGTGGAGCCAAACAAACTAAAGCTATAAACATTCTCAATCTCTTCACCATCCATCCTGGTGCTGCCGATTAGTCCAGTGGTGAGAATCTTTGTCTTCTTGACATTGAGCCTCAATTCAAATTGGAGGCTGCAGTCCTTGACCGTCTTCAGCAAGCACTTCAGGTCCTCCTCAGTTTCAGAAAAACAAAAACAAACAAACAAAAAAAACCAACACAAAACTTATTGCATAGTGCTCAAAATACTGTTTTGTTTTCTAATTGTAGGGAAATTTTAAAGAAAGAGAAGTTACAGAGATTGAGGGGAAAAATACTCTACTGGCTGGACTGAGGGTGCTATTTTAGATTAGACAAGTTGAGTCTACTTTTTGTAAACGGTTTCAGTTTGATGTTTTATTAATCACTGCTGCTGGTGAATTTAAATATTTTAATGATTGGTATATTTTACTCATTGCCTTGGGGCTTTTTAAAGGAGAAATGGCAGTTTAAAAAAATTAAAAAAGAATCCCAGTTCAATCAAGATTCTAACTGCCTGGTGACACCTAGGCAATCATTCTGCTCTGAATCTGGGTCAGCATAGCATTTAGCAGTTGGGAAACCCAGATTTACCTTCCCAGCAGCTTATAACTGTGCTGACATCCAGACTGTTTAAATAATTTCCTTTCTCTTGAACTGAGCAGGCTGTAAATCATTAGAGAAGCAGGCTGCCACACCCCTCTCTTAAGGAGTACTGGTGGGTTTGAACCACTGACATTTTGTGTAGCAGACAAGTGCATAACACCATTACAGCTCCTTCATCATGATAGATTCCATGAAAATTATTCCCAGTAATCATTATCTTTTCTTGAGTATAAATTTCCATACCTTCAACAAGTCTTCTGGGGAAGGAAAAAATTATTTCTTACCATCAAATGTAAATCCCGCCTTTGTAAGCAATAAAGATCTTTTCCTGGGGAAACTCTGTAAATTATACATCATAGGTCTATGGGGAGCCTCTACTAAATGTAAGTTCAGCTGTCCTTAAGGCTAGTAAGTACTTATTAAAATAGAGGTTGGAGAAGGTGAGTTTATTTATCAACTCGTAGAAGGATCTATCCACTTAAAGATGGGAAGTTTTTAGGTTTGATTTTAGTTTATTTGTTTTTGGTGGTAAAGCAGGCTTGCTCTCTAGTGCATTGAAGTTAAAGTTGTTATGATTACAAAGGGATTACTTTCTCCCTTTCCTACCTATCTTTTCCCGCTAACACATCATTTGTGCTTGGACGTTAGAGAAAAGTTTTAGATGGTGTGTTGAGGTTTTCTCACCTTCGACTCACTCCTTAGAAGGTTTCAGTGTCACCCTTTCCTGTCATCTTCCTTTCTGCAAGGGTTCTCTGGTGGCAAAATGCGTTATATATACTGTGCTGCTAAACCAAGGTTCAGCAATTTGAATCCACTCACTGCTCCAAGGGAGAAGAATATTGTCAGTTTCTTCCTGGAAAGATTCATAGCCTCAGAAACTCAATGGAGGGTCATTGTGAGTTGGAATAGATTACATGTCAGTGGGTTTGGTTTCATTCCTGTAGTTCACACAGGGCTTCCTCAACCACTATGATTGTGGTGCCATAAGTTAAAAATTTTCCTGCAAATCATTCCATACCACAGGCCCCCTCTGTCATTTCTTGTCTGTACCTTCACCTCGTCTTTTGCAGTGCCAGGGTTTGCTAATTTCTCCCTCTTTGAGTTGCTATCTAATTCTGTATATCATTGACAGGCAGGCTGTCGAATTGAGTCATGTCACAGAATTGGGATTTTTTTTTCCATTCCCTCCCACTCAGCCATTCTCAATTGTCACTTTTCAGCCAGTTCTTAAACATGAAGTTTTTTTAAAAAAAAAAAAACACCCCAATACATAAATAGCTTTGTGACTCACCTAAGGGAATCTTTGACCTTTTATTTCTATTGTTTTCACTTACTCCCCCTCCACAGTTGGAAATCAGCAGTCTGAATTTTAAACCAAAATTCATTTCTGTTCTCTGCTAAAGGTGAAGTAGTATAGGAAGGGATTTAAAAGACTCCGCAGGGAAAGGTTTGGGAACAGTTATAAATAAGAAGGAAAAAAAAAACAAAGGAAAAAAGGGTAAAAGTGGATATTTATAAAGATATAAAGACTTTTCCTTTTAATTGGATTAAGAATAGCCATTATCCCCTCTTCTCCGACAAAGAAACACACAACCACATTATTATGCTTATGATAAATCATTACCTTGATTTTTTTACTTCTTGTTGTCGTTGTTATGTGCTGTCAAGTTGCATGTGACCCATAGCAACCCTATGTAAAGCAGCTCAAAACCCTGCCCTGTCCTGAGCAAGTCTCTCTAATTCTGACACAGCAATTCCCATTGTTCAGTTACTGTATCAATCCATCTCATCCAGGGTCTTCCTCTCTTGCACTGTCCCTGTACCCTTCTGAGCATGACTGTTCTTCTTCAAGGACTGAGCCCTCCTGTCCGCAAGCCCAAAGTATGTGAGATGGAGCTTCAAAATCCTAGCCTTCAAGGAGAAACTTGGTTTCACCCTCTCCAAGACAGACATATTTATTTTCTTGGTGGTCTATGGCATCCCAGCACCACAATTCAAAGGGAGCAAGTTTTCTTCTGTCATCCTTAGTCATTGTTCAGCTCTCTGATCAACAACTATGGCATGGTTTAGTCACACCTTAGTCTCTAGGCTAACATTGTTGCTTTTCAGTACTCTGGAAATGTCCTAACAGGAGATTTTTCCAGTGTGATTCATCTTTTGATTTCCTGACTGCTGGTACTAAGAATGTTGATGGTGGAGCCAAGCAAGGCTGTAATTGTTAACAACCTCAACCTCTTCTCCATTCATGATGGTGCTTCCAGTTGGCCCAGTGGTGAGGATCTTTGTCTTCTTGATTTGAGCTTCAATCCATATTGAAGACCACAGTCCTTGACCTTCCATAGCAAGCACTTCGAGTACTCTTCAGTTTCAGCAAGTAAGGTTGCGTCATCTGCATAATGTAGGTTGTTGATGAGTCTTCCTCCGTTCCTGATGCCATATTCCTCCTCACAAAGCCCTACACATTGAATGATCTGTTCTGCATATAAGTTGAAAATGTATGGAGACAGGATACATCCTGGATTCACTCCTTTCCTGATGTTGAACCATGAAAAATTTCCCTGCTTCCTGGTCCAAGTACAGGTTTTGTGTAAGAACATTCAAATGCTTTGGAATTTCCATTTTTCTCAAAGTTAGCCACACAGTTGAATGCCTTTGCATAGTCAATGAAACCCAGATAGACATTCCTCTGGTACTCTTATTTAGTTAATAAAGCTTAAATCTCAGAACTTATCCAATGTCCAGAGATGGGTCCTAGTAATGTCTTCAGATGGTTATAGGCTTTGTAAAATTTGCAAGAGTGAAATATCTTAACTAGAATTGGACTTTTCTCGCTGCAACAGTCTCAGTGACCCACTGTCCCCAATGACCTTGGCACACCACAAGTGGAATTTGACTTGAGAGAATACTTAGATATACTTAGAATACTTAGAGTTTACTGAGTCCACACATTTATTTGATTATCTGCCTACTTCACATACAGTTACATTACTGACAACCATCCCAGTATAGGGTAAACAGCTGGTGGTGATAACTCCAGGTAAAACTAGTTAATTAGATGGTTAGTTAAAATACTTAAGTTGATTAGTATACAAGGAAATATATTGAACTGAAAACCAAACCTACTACCTTTGAGTTGATTTGACTCATAGCAATCTTTCATTAGGAAGCTCTGGTAGCTTAGTGTAAAGAAGCTGCACTGCAATCCCAAAGGCATATGGTTCAAATTCACTACCTTCTCCTCAGGAGAAGGATGGACAGTCTCCTCTGGTGTAATTAATTGTTTTTAAAAACAATAGGGTTAACTATGGATCAGTTATGATTCCACGACTTATACCAACAACAACCACTCTCCATTAGGTAGACTGTAAATCTTAACAGGGTGAGATGGTTCATCTTTCTTTAATGGAGCAGCAGATTTGAACTAGTAACCTTTCAGTTAGAAGCCCAACGTTTAACTCATTACACCTCCAGGATGTTTTAAGAAAATTTAAAGCGCCTTGAAATCTTACAACTAAAGTATAAAAGAAGTTCAAAGAAATTTTTCCATATTTGACTATCACAAAATCTTCCATAATAAGGACTTTAGAATAAAAAGACCTTGCCTTTGAGTTGTAGTGTCAGTGAACTAAGCGGACTGCCAAAAGAACAAATAAGTCTATTTTGGAAGTGGTACAACCAGGATAAAGATAGTGAAACCTTATTATACATAGAGGTAAAGATAGTGAAGTCTTATTATACATAATATTGTCAGGAAGGGCTAGTTTTTGGAAACAGACAACCTGCTGGGAAGGGTGGAGAGTAAGAGAAGGAGAAGAAGATCCCTCACAATATGAATTAGCACAGTTGCTGTGACAATGAGCCAAGCGTATCATTGAGGATGAGGATCATGGTGCAGGATAGAACAAGGTTCAGATCTGTTGTTCATCCAGTTATTATCTATGAATCATACTTGACCTAATGGCACTTAACAACACCAAGAAAGTCCATAGGTGGTACACATTGTTACTTACTTTTTTCCTAAAGAAAGATTGGAAGTTAGCTAGAAGCAACTCAGAAGAAAGTCCTAGAATTTTACATTTCCATGAAAAAAATAAGTCATTGTAAACTGTGTTGTACAGACAACATAGGGCTAGTATTAGTCAGAAGCAACTTCATTCAACCTGTTTTTTAAATTTAAGCATGTATGATATCACTGCAGTGTCAAGAGTTTACAAAATTACTTTTCTAACCATTAACATTGACTTTGCTACATGGATAGGTAAATTATACAGATAGGGTGTGTTAGTCTATAAAAAAAGGGATTGACTGATCTCACAATTAAACAGAGTGGATTCAGTGGCAGGATTGGGAATCTCACCGCCAATAAAGAAGAAGCAGAAAATTCAGAGTGCTTATCCTTCAGGACAAAAGATTCCCTTCCCACTCAGACTGGAGCCTAGAAAGGCAGCAACATTGTAGCCACAGCAGAGAATCAGAGCTGACCTCAAGACTCCTACCCCACTGAACCAGAGCTAGGAGCAATTTCCAAGTTTACTGGAGGACTTAAACAGAGAACCATAACTGGCAAAACTGAAAGCTTTAACAACTGATCTAAAACTGCAACACTTAGGGCTGAAGAACCTATGAGCCTGCTTTGGAAACTGTGCTCACTGAGTGTTTGTATCCTGCTGCCAACTTTAATTGTGTATATTGCACTGTTTAAAATGAATACATGATTAGGTGTTATTTTCATGACAAGAGTCCAGAAAAAGAGCTGCGCAGTAAAATGAACTGGGGGGAGGGATTGTATAGCAACGAAACAATTTTTTTCTTGTTTCAAAGAGAAAAGTGAACTAGAGGGCAGGGTGGCCAAGGAGGAAAATATGCAATAATGAGTGAATGGAAAAAAATATTAAAATAATAAAAATTGCTACTTGTTAACTTTTCTAATATACCCCATAATGATGATTATGATTCTGTGCAGTCTTTTGCAATGGATTTTGGAACCAGTAGAAGAGTAAGATTGATTTTGGTATTAGTAGAAAAGTACAGGAGTGTAGGGGCCATGTGTGTCTTCATAGCAACTGGTTTTCTGTTGTGCATGCTGTTGGTGGGGTAGTTCCCCTGATGGAGTTAGTAAAAGTCATTTATGGCTGTTTCCAGCCTCCCTTGATCTTTTTACAATCACTGGAATAACAAGAGGCTATTGCATGAACAAATCAAGGTCAGGGTTGTACCCTTTCTCCATAACTGTATGTATACTGAGCAACTATTAGAAAAGGTAGTCTCAGTGAAGAAGAATGTGGGTGGCATAAGGAATGGAGGAAGATAAATCAGTAATCTTTGTTATGTAAGTGACACAACCTTGATTGCTGAAAGTGGAGTTGGACCACTTACTCCAGAAGATCAAATACTGGAACTTTCAATATGGATTGCATATCACCATTAAGAAAACAAAAATCCTCATCACTGGACATACAGGCAAATCATGATAGATGGAGAAAAGATTGAGATTGTCAATGATTTCATCTTACTTGGATACACAATCAGTATACTTGGATCCAGCAGTCAGAAGCTCAGGAGATGTATTGCACTGGGAAAGTCTTCAGTCAAGGACCTCTCCAAATTACTGAGGAGCAATTATGTCAATTTGAGGATGAAGATGCACCTGATTCAGGCTGTGGTCTTTCTAATTATTTACTATACATCTGAGAGATGAACAAGGAATAAGGATGACAGAGAAGAATTGATATCTTTGAGCTTTGATGTTGAAGAAGAGTACTGAATATACTAGGGCCTACCAAAAGAACAAACAGATGTATCTTGGAGAAGGTGCAACCACAATGCTTCATGGAGACAAAGATGATAAAGCTTCATCTCACATACTTCAGGCATGTTTCTAGGAGAGGCTATTTCTTGAAAAGGACATTGGAAAGATGGAGAGTCAGCGAAAAGAAGATTCTCAATTAAGAAGATTGACACATGACATGGACTCAAGTGTGTCAGAGATTGTGAGAATGGCGCAGCATAGAATAGGGTTCAGATCTGTAGTTTGTAAAGTCTCTGCAAGTGGTACTCTATTCAACAGTACTTAAAAACAACAGCAGCAACATATCAAAAAATTTTCTATATCATTGATAGTGATAACAAAAACAATTTTGATCAATGAAGATAAATAAGATTAAATTATTTAATTATGATCTTAAAGAAAATTAGTTTTGTAAAAATTTTATGAAGTCATCATAGATCAAGCTGTGAAGTGTCAGCAAATATACAAATATATAATGAGATTAAATGATGAAAAGTTGTGTTTTCTCAATTTTTGTTGTACGTTTGCTATTGACATGCTTTAAAAATTTATAATTTATTAAAGTTTCTTTTCTCATTAATTTTTGTGCTCAATTTTAAAGAGTTCCTGCATAATCTGGATACATCCTTTATTCAAATTCACAACCCAAGGGTTCCATCAATCAGATGTGCGTAACTAAGCAGTTTCACAAAATCAAAAACTCTGAGCAGATTTTGTTGTTGGTGGTGCTGTTAGTCGATTACCACTCATAGCAACCCTATGCAAACCTGAAACCTTTCCTATCCTATGCCATCCTCACAATTTCTGAGACACCAGAACCCATTGCTAAAGTCATTATGTCAATTCATCTTGTTGGAACCTTCCTTTCCTTCACTGATCATCCATCTTTCCAAGCATGATGTCCTTTCCAAGGAATAGCCTCACCTAAAAATGAAAGATGATGTTTTGTCCTCCTTGCCTCAAAGGAGGATTTTGGCCGCACTCTTTCCAGAACAAATTTGTTTGTTATTTGACAGTTTATAGGGTCTTCTGTTTTCTTCTCTAGCACCACAACTCAAAGATATTAATTCTTCTTCTATCATTCTTATTCATTGTCCTACTCTCCTATGCATAGCAAAGTGATTGAAAAGATCATAACCTGAATCAGGCACACTTTAGTCTTCAAATTGACATTATTGCTCGTCAACGTTTTGGAGAGGTCCCTGATAGAAAACTTCCCAATGCAATATGTCTCCTTATTTTCTCACTGCTGGTATCATGAATGTTGATTGTTGATTCAACCAAGACAAAACGATTAATGGTTACAATTGTGTCTCCATCTATCATAATGCTGACTGTTGATCCTGTGCTGAAGATATTTGTCTTGTTGATGTTGAGATGTAATCCATAGCAAAAGCTGTGGTCCTTGATTTTCTGCAGTCAGCTGTTTATATCTTCCATATTTTCAGCAAAGTTGTGTCATCAGCATAACAGAGGTTGCTGATGAATCTTCCTACAATCCTTATGCCAACTCCTCTTCATAGAGTCTGCTTTCATGAATTATTTGCTCAACATAAAGATTGCATAGGTCTGGAAAAAGGATACAAACCTGACACACAACCTTCCTGGTCTTAAAACATGAAGTGTAACGTTGCTGCTTGGTCTAGGTACAGATACTTTATGACTACAGTGAAGTGCCCATTCTTCTCAGTGTGAGCCATCATTTGTTATGATCTATGCAATCAAATGCCTTCACATAGTCAATAAAATACAACTACATTACATTACTCTGGTATTCTCTGCTTTCAGCCAAGATTGGGAAATGGGACTCTGGCTTGATAAATCAATATTGTTACTACATTGTTTCTTGTTGATCTTGATTATTTACTAGGTACCAAGAAAATCAACATGTTTTGGCAAATTTCTGGTAGTCATAATTCCAACTAGTTTTGAAACTGAATGTTGCAATATTATGGATGAGAAATTAATATATATATTATAGGATCTGTATTTTGGCACAGAAAATGTAAAAGTTTCTATTAGGTAATTATAGATAAAATGAAATTGTATTACAAGGTAGAAAGAATGTAATTTTATTACAATGTAGAGGTTAGGGGAATAATCTTTATAGGAAATCAGGATTTTTTAAAAAAAATTAGAATTCTAAATATGCTACCATTCTAAGAAAATCTGTCACATAATCTGTTAGAAGCTGATGAAGGTTTTTATTTTGTAAGATGGCTTCAATTTGAAAAGAAAAATTGACTTCAGTAAGAACCCTATTTGATTTTACTATGTCATCATTAAATCTCTTTGCAAATAAATTACTGCATCTTTCTTTCTTTGTTTCTTCCTTCCTCCTACAAATTTTTACTGAGTTTATGCTAGTGATAGGCACTGGGGTGTATAGAAAACATGATACAGACAATACTTGTTCCTTGTAGAACTTACAGATTTTTCTTTCTCATCTTGAAGTAGTGATCATAGTTGAAGAGCACTCCTGCTTTCCTGTCTCTTTTCTGTAAAACACTCTTCTGGAGAGGGAGGATGATACTTAGTCAAGCATCCCTTTTTCTTATGGTTCTTTTCAGAGTCAATGCCTTAATTGAAGTGAGTCGGAAGAAGCTTCTTTCAGAATAGCCGCTTGCAGGACCATCAAGCTCAAGTTACACGATGTAGTGCCCCTAGAAAGACCTGATTCCAGAATGATCTTTGAATGAAGATTAGAAAAAATCATAATCTGCATAGCAGCAACCTTGCAAAATAAGTTCCTTCAGTGCTACTGTTTTTTCTAGGTGCTTTTGAGTTGATTTTTTTCTTTTTTACTCAAAGCAATCACTTGTGATAGAAAATTACCCCAAAGAATTTTCTTCGCTACAATTTCACATACTTTGGGCATGTTATTAGGAGGGACTAGTCTCTGGAAGAGGACATCATGCTTACTGAAGTAGTTGTTGTTGTTGTGTACCATGGAGTATGAACTGACTCATAGCTGACCCTTCAGTAAGTTGTCAGAGGCAGGAAATCATACAAGAGGAGACTGTCCATCTTTCTCCATTGGATCAGTTATGTATTTGAACTGCATACTTTTGCACTGACAACACAATTCCTTATAACTAAGAGGTTTGGTACTAATTAGAACAATGATTTTCCCCAATACAGCAAACTTGTTGTGGCAAGAAATCTGGAGAACAACCACTTGGCCAACTGACTGGAAGAGATCTATATTTGTCCCCATCCCAAAGAAGGGTGACCCAACTGAGGGTGGAAACTACAGAACAATATCATTGATTTCACATGCAAGTAAGATTCTACTGAAGATTATACAAAAACGACTGGAATGGTACATCAGTGGAGAACTGCCAGAAGTCCAGGCTGGGTTTAGAAGGGGTACTAGGGATATTGTAGCTGATGTTAGATGGATCTTAGCTGAAAGCAGAGAATACCAGAAGAATGTATATCTGTGTTTCATTGATTATGCAAAGGCATTTGACTGCGTGGATCATAACAAACTGTGGCTGACTCTGAGAAGAATGGGAATCCCAGAACATTTAATCATGCGAATGTGAAACCTATTCTTGGACCAAGAGGCAGTCATCAGAACAGAGCAGGGCAACACTGCATGGTTCAAAATTGGGAAGGGTGTACACCAGGGATGTGTCCTATCTCCATACCTTTTCAACCTGTATGCAGAGCAGATTATCTGAGAGGGTGGGCTCTATGAGGAGAAGTGTGGCGTTAGGATTGGTGGAAGATCTATCAACAACCTGAGTTATGCAGATACACAACCCTGCTCACTGAAACTGAGGAGGACCTCATGCACTTACTGCAGAGGTTCAAGGACTGCAGCCTTCAGTATGGACTGAGGCTCAATGTCAAGAAGACAAAGATTCTCACCACTGTCTTCATTCTCTTGACATTCATGACACAATCTTGCTTGCCGAAGATGAGAAGGACTTGAAGCTCTGCTGTGGAAGACCAAAGAATATAATCTTCATTATGAATTGCATTCAATGTCAAGAAAATAAAAATTCTATTCTTATAGCAATATCCTGATACATAAAGAAAAGACTGGTGTTGTTAACAATTTTATTTTACTTGTCTTTACCCTTCGTATCAGCAGTAAGGAGATCAGGAGATGTATTACACTAAAAAGTCTACAGTCAGGGATGTTTCAGAATTACTAGAGAAGAATGATGTTAGTTTGAGGATTAAGGTGCCCCTGGTTCAGGCATTATTTTTTGATCACTTGCAATATATCTGAGGGCTGGACAATAAATAAGGATGACAGAAGAATTGGTGCCTTTGAGCTGTGGTGTTGGAGAGGAGTATTGGATACCCAATGGACTGTCAAAAGTACAAACAGTTATGTGCTGGAAAGGGTATGGCCAGAGTGCTCCTTAGAGACAAAGATGATAAAACTATTTCTCACATACTTCAGGCATATTGCTAGGAGAGGTTATTCCTTGGAGAAGGACATCATGCTTGGAAAGTGGAGGGTTGGAGAAAGTGTTGTAGACTGAGGATAAAGTATTTTTATAATCACTAATAAGATAGCCAGGGATGAGATAGAACAGAGAGCATAAAAAACAGGGCACCAGCAGTTCTCAACTGAAGACCCCCATTCTGGCTTTCCTGTATCTTTGTTGAAAATTATCAGGAAGTAAATCACAAAGAGAATTCAATGCAAATGAAGCCAAGCTCTTTCTATTGAAAACCTTCCCTTGATTCAGGAGGGAGGGGTTAGCAAAGCAAGAATCTGGTAAACCCTTAAGGATTGTCTTAGTGCCTCAGGGTGAACTCTAGCTTGAACCACACCCCACACCCCCCATCCTGAAATAGCATTCAGCTATTACAAATATTTAGCATTGGCTTTCCAAAAGAAAGAGAAGAAAACCTTCAACTAGATGGATTGACATGGTGACTGCTGCAAGGGTCTTGAGTGTGTTAGTAAGTGTAAGGATGACATAGGATAGGAGAGGGTTCAGATCTGTTCTTCATAGGATTGCTAAGGGTCATACATGACTTAGCAGTACCTAATAATAACAATAACAACAAGAGGGCTGGTGAAATACAGAAAAGACCTTCAACATGATGGATGAATACATTGACTCCATGTTGGTTCTGAACATAGCAATGCTTGTGAGGATGGCCTAGGAGTGGCAATCTTATGTTCTGTAGGACATACTATCAAGAGTTGAACCAACTCAATGGTACCAAATAACAGCAGCACTCATTGCTAGTTTAGATAGTCAGGGCTTTCTCTTGCAGAGCCATAGGTTTGAGTCCAACATTTAGTTTTTCTGTTAGCAGTCAAGCACTTAGCTGTAGTAAAACTAGAGCTTTTTAATATGGGTAATCCTTAACAGGGCTTCCTCTCATTGATTCCATTGTGGGTCTGATGAAAGTTGAATTTCTCATATTTTTAAAAGTCTTCATTGTTGTTGCATTTTACTACCATCATTTTTATAAAGTCATCCTTCATTTGTTTTTATGGGTTAAAAATACCATCTATAAACATAGAAATATATGTGACTACATATATACATCAAAATATAATGACTAAAATTTATTAAGATGATGAAAAAAGTTGGACAACATTGATGTTTTGTCAGTTGTAGTAATGATTCAATATAACAAAAGTTCTAGATCATTTCAATTGTTTTTGAGGATAAGGTTGATGCATTTCTAGTCAGAAGATTAGTGAAAACTGTCTCTATAGTCCTTTTCTTTTTCCCCTCTCCAATAATATGATCCTATCAGTTTTAGTAAGGAGACTAAATTCGGGGTCATGTTTACAAGCAATTGAAGGCCCTATTTTAGTTAAGCAAAAAGGTGAATTCTTTCACTGTAAAATTTATTTGACAAGTCTTCACTTTTCTTCATTAATTTCTCCTCTTCATTTTTTTTTAATCCATGACGCTCTAATCAGCTGTCAATTCTCCTTCTTTGTCATTTATGAGATAGTACCTATTAGGGAGATCAAGTTTTAATTTCAATTAGTACCATGCAGTTGATTTTTCCCACTAGAATCTCCCATCATATTTTCCTGATCAAATGCTTAGAATCTACATGTTCACATAACCTAACAGTTTTCCATATACATTGTATATATTTTCTTCAAACTTACTCCCAAGAAGTTGTATAAATAATAAGATGTTTAAAAAATAAATGGAACATAAATATGCCTAAATGTTAATGATAAGATGTTAAAAAAAGGAAAATGAACTTACCTAAATGTTCATTATAACTCATATATGTCTGAAGTCAGAGATTACCTGTATTCCTACTAAAAAAAAGGTGAAAACGGTATCCCAGAGAATGTCACTTGTCCTACAAATAAAGCAGGTGAATAGTCAACAGTGATTTGAAAGTATAAGTCTGTTTCTAGATGTTATTTTTTTATAAAGTCAAATAGCATTTTATTTGGATTGGAGAGGCATGGGGAGTGATCACCTATTTTTATTTGCTTGCTAAGGTGAAGCAATATTTTTCTCTTGCTCTTGGTCTGCTGCCTAAAACCAAAACCCTTTCTTTTTAATTTGATTAACCGATTTGGGGTATCTTCCTGGGCGTCAGGGCATTTGAAAGAATTTTTCATGTTTTAAGGATAGAATTATAAATAGTATGATTAGTTGCTAACTATTTCAGTTAGTGTACTAGAATATGCAAGAATGAAGAGTTTACTAGCTCAAAAGTGATTGACAGATCCTGGAATTGAAATGATTACTTTCTAAGAATTTGCATTGATTTAGATGTCTACTTTCTTTTTAATAAGAATTCTGTAGCATTTTTGCAATAATTAACTCCAAATATGAGTCAGAAATAAATCTAAGGAAATATAACTATAACCAAATAGAGAAAAAAGTATAGTTTCTAAACTTTTCTTTTTATCACAATAACTTTGCATGTGAAGATTAAAACTTCTGTATTAATACTTTTTAAGTAGGACATAAGAGAAAGTAGAACAAAGTTTACAAATAAAATGTATCAGAGTATCAGAGTAGAAGGAAATAGGGGTGTGTGAGTGTGTGTGTGTTTACTCAGACTAACTTGCAAAGTTTATGTGACGTGGTAGATGACATTTTCTATGTCTTCTCTGTTGGAGAAAACCCAGGCAAGATAATCAGGTCCTCAAGAAGAGAGGAAGTAAATCCTAGTGCTGGTAAATCATCTAACTCTCTTTTTCCTTAGAGTAAAATGAAAATATAAACTCTGTATTGAATACATCATAATGTGGTTGAAGAAAGAAAATGAGATGTGAAAGAAAGCAGGGAAGTATGTGACATCTCACACTTCTGGAGTGTGATTGCTGTGAGCACAAAGAAAATAACATAGATGAAACTCCTAATACAACCATCAGACAAAGGAGACAGTCTTTAATTGGCTGTTGAATAAATCATGACTATTGAATGGTCTAGATTAGAACTCTGATATTTTGGATTCTAATCTTCTAGGAGCTTCAAAGAGGTGCTCTAGGGCTTTTGAAAACACAACAGTTAATGGTAAAATGTAGAACTCACAGAATACAATAAAAGTGCAACTCTATTTTTATCAACACCACCTCACTAATTTTATTTTTTCAATAAGCAAGTTCTCTTTCCTTGTCCTTGGATGGGAATGTAGGCAAATCTCATAATTCTTTGGTTTATTCTTAACTAATCAACTGTCACATAATCCTAAGTCACATCACAAATGCTACTTTCACTTAGTAAAATTCTCCGTATTTCCCAGTATGAATACTTCTTCCAAAGACTGGTCTCTCCTGTCAACATGTCCAAATTTGTGAGATGAAGTTTTGCCTTTAAGGAGTACCTTAGTTGCACTTCCTCCAGTATTTTGGGTTTGTGTTTTTGTGTTGTTGTGATTTTTTTTTTTTTTTGGTAGTCCATGAGAGGAAGACCCTTAAAAAGATGGTTGGAAATAGTAACAGTAACAATGGGCTGGAGCATATCTGAAAGTGTGAGAATGGTGCAGTCTATGGCAAGGTTCACATCTGTTATTCATAGGGTCATTACAAGACAAGATGGGATTGACTTGACAACTGATTAACAATAACTTGGTAAAAGAATCCAAACTCCTTTCTGTAGACAACATCTCCAAATCACTTTCTTTAACCTATATTAAGAGTACTTCTTTCTTTGCCTACGTCAAATTATATAAGTGGTTTCAGGCTATCTTCAGGATTGGTTTATTTTCTCTTTCCATTCACTTCCTTCCCAAGTTAGCCATTTTAGAACCATGGCGGAGCTCAGAGGAAAACTCAGAGCTGAGGGAGAAAGCAGCCTTACTTGAATGGGCTACTTCAAGTTCTCAACAATTGTTAGAGATCTTTCTCTCTTGGCATTCTAATAGATTCATCAGATTCTGGTCTTTAGCAATTCTTAACCAAAATAAAACTCAAATCCACTCTCTTTGAGTTGATTCCAATTCTGGTGACTTTCCATCATATTTATGAGGGCACAAATCTTACCAGGAGGAGACTTCTCATCTTTCCTCTGCAAAGAGGCAAATTTTGGTTTGCAGTACAACATGCTATACCCTAGGTCATGGGTGGTTTATTATATTTCTTAAACAGTCACACGTTCTTCAACACCCATCTTTCTGGTGATTATCACAACTTGTCTGTGCCTTGCTGTACAGAGGTAACTCATGGTTACTGTGATGCTGAAGACTGTGACAGTGATGTGCCAATCGTGGTAATGGGTACCCATGGTGGACAGTGTTGAATGGAGCTTCCCAACTAAAACAAGCCTGGAAGCAAGAGCGGCATCCACTTCTGAAATGGCTTGCTTCCGGAAACTCTATATATGAACAGTGCTCAGGCCGTTTGTTCATAGGGTCGCTATGAGTCGCCTAAGAATCAACAGCACCAAAGAACAACAACATAATATTCCTTAGTCTTCCCTTCAGACCTCTTGAGTTAAGGACTGTGGTCCAGATCTTTTTTAATGGGTAGTCCATATTGATTTAAATATATACTCAAGTAAATTTCATCTTGAAAGTTTCTGCATGTGTAGAGAAATTCCAATGAAAGCACCTTATCTTGATGTCATAGGATAGTGTAGCTTTATCAGGCATTCAAGACATATAAAGAACTCTCAACTGTCTCAAAACAAAACAAAACAAAACAACAACAACACAACAAAACACCAAAACCTCACAAATTCCTTTTCTTTCACTGTTCTAAGACTTTATATCTATTTAATTCTAAGGACCTACGATGACATATTTCAACAAACAGATGCAGCCCTGGGAGAGCTCATGAGCATATGCCAATAGATCTGGAGGACAACTACCTGGCCAACTGACTTGAAGAAATCCTCATTTATTCCCATTCAAAAAAAAAGATAATACAACAGAGTGTGGAAATGATCAAACAATATAACTACCATCACATGCAAGCATAATTCTGCTAAAGATTATCCAAAAGCAAGTGGAACAGTAATACACTGACAGCAAACTACCAGAAATTCAAGCTGGGTCTAGAAGAGGTTGTGGCACTAGGGACATCATTGTAAATGTCAGATGGATCTTGGCCAAAAGCAAAGAGTACCAGAGGAATGTTTATTTGTGTTCAATGACTAGACAAAGACTTTTGGCTGTGTGGATCATGACAAATTGTGGCTAATCTTGAGAAAAATGGGAAACCCAGAACACCTGATTCTGCTCATGTGGAAGTTCTACTTAGACCAGGAAGCAGTAATCACAACAGAGCAAGAAAACACTGCATGGTTCAAAATCAGAAAAGGAGTGTGTCTAAGATGTGTCTTGTCTCCATTCCATTTCAGTCTGTATGCAGAACAGATCATTTGAGTTGTTGTTGTTGTTATGTGCTGTTGAGTTACCTGCGACTCATAGCAACCCTATGTACAACAGCCCTAACCTGTGCCAATCTCACTCTCTCCGACACACCTACCTCCATTACCCCAGTCACTGAATCAATCCATCTCATCAAGGGTCTTCCTCTCCTGACCTGTTCCTCAACCCTCCTGAGCCTGACAGCCCTCTCCAAGGACTGCTCCCTCCTTGCAATATGTCCAAAGTATGTCAGACAAAGCTTCAGAGTGGCTGGATTTTATGAGGAAGAATGTGGCATCAGGATTGGAGGAAGACTTATCAACAATCTGCACTATGAATATGACACAATCTAACTTGCTGAAACTGGGTAGGATCTGAAGCATCTACTGCAGCGGGTTGAAGACTGTAGTTTGCAATATAGAGTGAAGCTCAACATCAAGAAAACAAAGCTTCTCACCACTGGGCCATTTGACAATGGTGTGATAGATGGAGAAGAGATTGAGATTGTTAACAATTTCACCTTGCTCGGTTCCACAATAAATGCTCTTGGCAAAAGCACTCAGAATATTTAAAGATGAATTGTATAGGAGAAATCTGTCAGAAACTTCTCCAGAGTGCTGGAGAGTAAAGATGCGATTATAGAGACTAAGGTGCCCCGATCCAGGCCATGATCCTCACAATTACTTGCTATACATAAGAGCTTTAAAATGACAAGGATGACAATTCAAGAAGAATTGGTGCTTTTGAGCTGTGGTGCTGGACTGCCAAGAGAACTAACAGGTCTATCCTGGATAGAATGAAACCAAGCTGGTTCTTGGAGACAAGGATTTTCAGACTCCATCTCACATACTTTGGTTATATAGCCAGGAGGAACCAGTTTTTTCAGAAGGATATCATGCTTGGAAGGGTGGAGGGATAGCACAGGAGAGGAAGACCCCAGATGAGATTGATTGACACAATAACTGGGGTAATATGGGTAAGTGTATTAGAGACAGAGAGATTGGCTCAGGATAGAGCAGGGTTCAGACGTATCATGCATAGGGGTCACTGTGAGTCACAAGCAACTCAATGCATACAATGACAACAAACAACAACAACAACAACAAGATTTTTGAACTATTACTCATCATCCTTTACAAATATGCACATAGTCATGAACCTACAGTTACTTTGCTATCTGATATATCTTGTAACCATCCTCCAGTCAGAACTTGCATACTTGCAAACTACTATGCAAAAATTAAATTATTTTCCATCAAACTATAAAGATTTAATCCCTCTGAGGGAACTGCTTATTATTTGTGACTTCTTATATAATGAAGATCAGACAGTATTTTATTTTAAAAAATTCCATGGCTAAGAAGATTGGAAATTATTTCATTACACTGCTTTCTTCAGGATTTTCTCTGTATTTATAACTGAACGACTATTTCTCATCTAATGCAATTTGAATCTTTTATATACCTAGTTCTGAACATAGGTAACAACGTCATTGTGACCACTATTAAAAAATAATGTTGGAGTGATCAAAGGGTTTTAGGAATTCCCTTATCTTTCATATCTGGGAAAATATCTTGCCACTTTAAAGTCTAAATAGATCACATCATCTTCACTCATTTCATACTTACTTTAGTCATTTTGTCAATTATACGGACTTTGAAGTGCAGGGTCAGAAATAGAGATCACATTAATAAATATGTAATTGACATCTTACAGACACTGCCTCATTTCTTCTCTTCCATCCTTCTCTAGACTAACTAACAATTTCTTCTTCCCATTTTCCTCACATAAATTTCACCTCAGAGCCACTTAGGGTTATAATTTGCACAGTCAGCACTTTCCCAGGCAGATACAGTTCACTTCATAAGTGAAATTTTTGAGAATCTGATTTTTCCAAAGCATAATAATAATAGTAATAATAATCTAAACAGCACTTTTAGAACACTTTTCAATTTATGAAACACATTTATGTCTGGTTTTTTGACCCTTTCTTTTTTCAAAGGGATAGATATTGTAAATATTTCTATCTTTACTGTATAGTCATATGAACGGTGAAGAGATGCCTACTTTATTGGATTTATATTCTGGAGAGGAAGACAGACACAAAATTAAGAGTATAGCTGGGATAATTTAGATATATGAAATCCAGAGAGGAAAATAGATTCTATAAGTTTAAAAAATAAAATAAAAAAAACTATGAAATAA
>NW_006400084.1:2028854-2030083 GCF_000299155.1 Elephantulus edwardii
GAAGATAATAGAATTATTTTTAAAAGGACAACTTTTTGTATAATAAATAAAGAATAAAATAAGAAAATTCTAAACAGAAGGGCTGGCAAGAGTATGTCTGTTCACAGGAAAGCATGCAGTGTCTGCAAAGTGTACTCTATCTAGTAGCTGAATTGAGGAGAGATGTTTGTATATAACAGAGGAGAGAAAGGTTAGACGGAAAGATAAATGAATCGTAGAACTATTTCTCTTCTTTTATGTTCTATTTTCAACTAATTAAAATGCACAGCAACAACTATGTGTAAACTAGATACACGAGTAGACTTTTTTTTTGACATGACTAACTTTAATTTTTTAAAAAAGTTTATTTGTCAAAAAAGAAAATCTATATCAACTGAAAGGGAAGATGCATGGAAACATTCTTAAAATTCTTATTTCTATAAATACATTATTTTTATGTTGCTGACAACAATGTTTAGTATGAAACTTTCAGAAGATTCTTACTAAGGGAAGACATTTCCACATTTTAAAATTTATATCCTTCCAAAATATACTTGAAAACCTGAATACAGACTATTTCCTATTACAGTATAGAGATACAGGACTTTTTTTAAGGTATTGAAAAAGTGTTAGGTAAATTACCCTTTGTACAAGGGAGTTGTTTACATTTTTTAACAAAGAAACTATATGATATAACTTGGTAGTTTCCTTTGCTTTTATCGATAAGAAAACAAAATTGTTTCATCTATGATTTAGTGGTAGATAAATACATGTTTATACAGCATTGTTTTTCCTTGAAATAAATATCACTTGAGCTTTTACTATTGGTCAGAAACTCAGTTCTGACTCCAGAACACTACCAACAACAACAATTTCTGCGATTATTGTGTTGAAAATGATAAGACCAACTCAGCTGGTATTAGGGCAGGGATGGATTAGAGAGACAAAAAAAGGGTAGAATTATTTCAATTAATTATGTGAAGTGAAAAATGTCTTAAGATAGGTGAATTGAAAGTGACCAGGGTAGTAATATTTGGGCTGAGGTCTAAATGGAAAAAAAAAAAAATCCAAAACAAAATAAAACTGCAAGTCACATAAAAATGTTGTTGCATTTTCCAGGCATAGAAAAGAGCAAGTAGCCTAAGGCAGGAATAAACTTGAATTATTAAAGATGTAGAAAGAGAACCAGTCCTTGCAAAGTGTAGTAAGTCAGATAGTGGGATGAATGAGAGAAAGTAAAAGAAAGAAAG
>NW_006400084.1:2030761-2031746 GCF_000299155.1 Elephantulus edwardii
CTGTTACCCTTATTCATTTTCCTGCCCTCAGCAGCACAGTAAGTGATTGAAAAGACTATGGCCTGAACCAAGCACACCCTAGCATTATTGCTCTTCAATAATTTGTAGGTCTCTGACTGCAGACTTTCCTAGTGCAGTATGATTCATGATCTCTTCACTGCTGGTAGCTAGAATATTGATTGTGGATCCAATTAAAATGAGGTCATCGACAGTTTCAATCTTTTCTCCGTATATAATGATGATGCCTGTAGGTCCAGTGATGAGAATTTTTATTTTCTTAACTTTGAGCTGCAATTCATATTGAAAGTTGTATTCTTTGATCTTCTGCAGCAAGTGCTCCAAGTCCTCCTCACTTTCAGTGAACAAGGTTGTGTCATCAGCATAATGAAGGTACCTGATGGATCTTCCTCTGCTCCTGATACCACATTCTTCTTTATAGAGTCCAGCTTCTCCAATGACTTGATTAGTGTCCAGGTTGAATACATCTGAAGAAACAATGCAACTGGCATGTATTCTTTTCTTGATTTTAAACTATGTAATGTTCCCTTGTTCCGTTCTTAAATAACCTCTTGGTCTAGATTTATGTTTCACATGAACACAATTATGTGCTCTGGGACTCACTTCTCAATGTTAGCCATAATTTGTTATGATTCCCCTTTCTACAAAGATGGTGCCGAAAGCAAAGAAGGAAGACCCTGCCCCTCCCAAAACTGAAACTAAAGGCCAAGAAGGCAGTCCTGAAAGACATCCACAGTGGGGGGAAAAAAAAGATCTGCACGTCATCCACTTTCCGGTGGCCTAAGATGCTGAGACTCCGAAGGCACCCCAAATACCCCCAGAAGAGCCCCCCAAGAGAAACAAGCTTGACCACTATGACATCATGAACTTTCCCCTGACCACTGAGTCAGCCATGAAGAAGATAGAAGATAACAACACACTTGTGTTCATTGTGTATGTCAAGGCCAACAAGCACCAAATTAAACAA
>NW_006400084.1:2033356-2048314 GCF_000299155.1 Elephantulus edwardii
TTGGCACAGGATAGAGCACGGTTTAGGGCTGTTGTACATAGGATCGCTATGAGTCATAAACGACTCGACGGCACATGACAACAACAACAACCTCTCAAGCTGCCCTTTGAAATCTTCTGTTCAGATCTTTAACTTCTGTTTTCTTTCTTTTGGCTTCTTGGTGATCTAGTGTGATTTTCCGGTATCTTCTGACATTCATTTCGGGGTTTGTTTGTTTGTTTTTTCCTTCTCTGTCTTGGTAGTGAACTTTGGCTCTCTTCACAGATGATGTCTTTTAAAATATCCAGAATATGCAAACACTCTTTCACTATAAAATCAATAGGAATTTCTGGTATTCTATAGAGCATTTTTCTGTTAATTTCAAGGTGGTAATTCTCCGGTGGTTTTTCTGTATTTTACAGAGCATTGTACTGCTAATTTCAAGGTGGTGATTCTAGGGTCATTCAAATTCACCAGTAGCTCTGAGGGAGAAAGATGACAATCTCTTCCTATGCAATTTACAATGTCAGCACATGCACTGAAAAGTCAGCTATAAGTATGTTCCAACTCAGAACAATGAACTGGAAGGGTGTTTGATTTTTTTAGTACACTTAATGTGAGAAATAATTGATGGTTCACATATTTTTAAATGAGTTCTTGAAGTACTTTATATTCATAGCCCATCTCTAATTGTTGTTGTTACTGTCGTTTGCCTTTGAGTGGAGCACAACTCATAGCGACCCTATGAACAGAAGGCCTGAAGCCCCTCTACAAACATTTTTCAAACAGCATCTAAATCAGATGCTACATTTTTACAGGAAAGAGTTGACATAGGACAGGACAACGTTCAGTTCTGTTTTTCATAGGGTCACTATGAGTCATAGTTGACTAGAAGGCATCTAACAACAACAGTTGATCTATGTGTAATGTTACTGTGTGCTGTTGAGTTGGAGCTGACTCATAGCTGACTCTACAGTAGGTTTTCAGAAGCAGTAAGTCACATGGGAAGAGATTGCTGATCGATCTCCTGTGGAACGGCTGGTGGATTTGAACAGTGTGCCTTTGAGTTTGCAATGCAGCTTCTTACCACTTGGCCAGCAGAGCTTCTGTGTTTAGATTTGAAAAAAAAAAATTGTTCAAAAATAGGTTCATATGTTCTAATTGTTTCAAACATATTTAACAGTTTCTAGCTTCAACATAAAAGCCTGTTGTAATTGCTATCAGCCGAATTTTGACTCATTGTTGTTGTGTATCATAGAATAGAAACTGACCCACAGCCGACTCTCTGGTGGGTTTCGGAGGCAGTTGATGGAGTGGAGACTGCTCATCCTCCTCCTGCAGAGCAGCTGCAGGACTGCCGCACAGCTGTTTCGTAGGTTTTTTCAAAGCTGTGACCATTCATAAGCAGGTCAAAAGACTTGACCTCAGAGGCTCCACTAGGTGAATCGCTGACTTTTTGGTGAGTCCAGAATCTGCTCATTTGCACCAATCAGGTTATTGTCATATGTCATCAAATGTACTCATGGTGAGCCTATGAACAACAGATCATCAGAACTATCTTCAATATGCTCAACACATTGGTATAACTTATCTTCCACATGATCAACCCATTAGTATAACCACTCTGTCAATCCATCTTGATGGGTTTTCCCTACTGGGTAATCCTGATGACATATTCTTCTTCATATAGGACAGCTTCTTGAATGATTTGCACAGGATACAGGTTGAATAGATATAGAGAAAGGACGTAGCCCTGATGCAGACCGTTTTTAATTTCAAACCATGAGGGGCTCCTTTGTTCTATTTGGACAACTGCTTCTTGGTCTATGTACAGGTTTTACATGATCAGAATTAAGTGTTCTGTAATTCCTATTCTTCTCAATATTAGTCATGATTTTCTATGATCCACACAGTCAAACTCCTTTGCAGAGTCAAATGAAACACATTGTCATTATGGTATTATCTGCTTTCAGTCAAGATACACTTTACATTAGCAATAATATATTTGTACTATCTCCTCTTGAATCCAGTTTTGAATTTCTGGAATTAACCTGTCCAGTCATTTTTAAAAATCTTCAGTAAAATTTTACTTGTGTTACAAATTAGTGATATTGTTTGAGAATTTCCACATTCTTTTGGATAACTGTTTTTTTTATCTTTCTGGAATTGGAAGAAATATGGAACTCTTTCATTCAGTGACCAGGTGTTTGTTGTTATGTGCCGTCGAGTCGCTTGTGACTCATAGCGACCCTATGTACAACAGCCCTAAACTCTGCTCTGTCCTGTGCCAATCACACTGTCTCTGACACTCCCATCCCGATTATCCCAGTCACTGAATCAATCCACCTCATAGAGGGCCTTCCCCTCCTACGCCGTCCCTCCACCCTCCCAAGCATGACGTCCTTCTCCAAGGACCGGTCTCTCCTCACAACATGTCCAAAGTATGTTAGATGGAGCCTCAGAATCCTTGCCTCCAAGGAGCCACCAGTTAACCCTTTCCAGGACGAATCTATATTGTAGCAGTGACCAGGTAGGTGTTAAATTTCTTGGCACAGAAGAGTGAGTACAGGCTTGGGGACATATGTTTGTTGGAGCACCTCAATTGGTATTCCATCAGTTCTCAGTTCCTTATTTTTTTGCTAATGATTTCAGTGAACCTTGAACTTCTTTCAAGACCATTCTTGATCACATGCTACTTCCTGAAATGGTTCAATGTTGATCCGTTCTTTCATCATATAGAGGGAAAAAATCCTAGAAAAGGAAGGTGACTGTCAATTTTTTAAGCATGATAGAGATTGTGAGGATGGCATAGGATTGGACAAGGTTTTAATCTGTTGGAATCAACTCAAAGGCACCTAATTATAATAGCAATACACATGATTAATATTATTCAGTTGGATAAGGGATGTTCTACATAATTATTAGAAAACAATACAGACTTCAATATTTTGGAAATGATTGTAGATTGTATAATTTTTTCTTTTATTTCAGCAGTTAACACTACACTTAGATAAATGTAGCATTTAAATTATTTTGAATTTTTTTCATTTTGTAGTTTCATTCTATATATTACTTGATTAAGATTGATTTTTATTTATTTTGCACAGCAATGTTGTGTAAAGCCCATTATAACTTCAAAAACAGTGTTGAGGCATTTTCACTCTTACTCATACTAATTCCTGTGACTTCCACATCCCTTTTACTTCTGGGACCTGACGGTTTTATTTTATTAATGCCAAGTTTGGTGATGTTTCTAAAAATCAAAAAATGTCATAAAAATAAAAAAATGATGTCATGCATCACTTAATGTTCACAATATAGTCTGTGAACAATGATGTTATTAGATTTGGAAGTTGTACAAGCACCATGTTATGTACAGGGAGTCCCTTTACAATACTTAATTAACTCACTGTAAAGCGTATTTAAAACCTTACAAGACCTAGGCAATTAAGCTTGAGAGCTGTATCTATTGGACATAGGTGTGAGAGTAGGCTAGGAGGAGGCTGCCTGAATCAAGTTGGTGCATTTACTGTCTGATTAAATTTTGCAGTTGCTACCAGCACTTGAGGTAGGTACCCTGTGAGTATGCTGGCCCTAGCTAGTACACTGGTGTCAGAAGTGGGAGTGGAAGAACCTTGGCAAACACTGACCAAGGCTGAGAGTGCACAGCGCCATGGCAGCTAGGTGAATAAATGAAGCTAGACGGAGGGGATGAATGGAGAATAAGTGCTATGGTGCCCCTCTTTGTAGCCTCTCTACTCATTTATTGTGTGAGGTTAGGGTCTTTAAAACTGTTGTTGTTTTTTGCTGTCATGTCAAAACCAATCCAAAACTGACTCTACAGAAGGCTTTGAGAGGCAGTAAATTGCACAGGAGAAGATTGCTCCTCCATCTCCTCTTAAAGCTATTAGGGGAAAATTATAAAAGGGGGGAGCTTTATCACCTTTTCTAAAAAAATAAACAGCGAAACACTGTGTGGTTTATATATATACACAGATGGATATATTCTGACATTACCCGAAAACTGTTGGAGAGATGCACACTTGTACTTTCATCAGGATTTTCAATTTGTTTGAAGGGGTGGTATGTGTATATATATCTGTAACACTATTTCAGAAATGTTTTGATTGATAATACACTTTCTCTTTTCATAGTGACCCTCTCTTCTCTCTCTTGCTATTGTGAACAAAGCTGCACAAGAGTCTTAAATGCCATTCTATTCTTTGCCAACCTTGCCATCTCAAACACACTCATTCCCACCACTCCACTCACAAAATCGATCCTTCTCATTGAGGGTCTTCCTCTCCTGCACTGCCTCTCCACTCTGCCAAACACGATATCCCTCTCCAAGGACCAATCCCTCCTAGCAACATGCCCAAAGTATGTCAGATGAAGCTGCAGAATCCTTGACTCCAAGGAACATTCTGGCTTCACCCTCTACAGGACAAACCTGTCTGTTCTCCTAGCAGTCCATGGTATATTCAACACTCTTCTCCAGCACCACAGCTCAAAGGCATCAATTCTCATTCTATCAATCCCTATTCATCGTCCAACTCTTCGATGCATAGCACTTAATTGCAAAGACTATAACCTGGATCAGGCGCACCTTAGTCTCCAGCCTGATGTCACTGCTCTTCAGAACTCTTGAGAGGTCCCTCACAGTTGACTTTTCCAATGCAATTCGTCTCCTGATTTCCTGGCTGCTGTTACCAAGAGTTATGACTGTGGAACCAAGTAAACTAAAACTGTTAACTATCTCAATCTCTTCACTCTGTTAGAGAAGTTTTTTTTATGTGCATAGAGATTTCATTCTTAGAAGATCCCATTCACCTATTTTAGTCTCTTTAGTCTTCCAAGCATCTTGAAAAACCTACAACCAAGAGAGAATGAAATTGTCTTTTTAACTATAAATGCAACAACATTCTTCTGTGTTTTCATTCCCAGAAGAGTATATTATGTGATTTTTTTTCTGATTCTAAGTGGCCAAAACTAGTCCATCTCATCTCACTAATGCTTAGACTGTCAATGTTCATTCAGTATATTTCATTTTCCACAACTTCTAATTTTCCAGAATTCATTCTTGTAAATTACATGCTCCAGCTATTAAAGAATATTTGCTACTGTTTCTCCCCATTTTGATTGACTTTCAATCTGGACTCTACTTCTAAGACTATAACTACCCATTTGCTTTATTGTTCATAGAATTTTCAGAGGCTTGCTATTTAAGAAGTGGATAGCCAATCCTGCTTCCTATACCATTTCCAAACTTCTTAATAATGCTA
Source organism: Elephantulus edwardii (assembly GCF_000299155.1). Taxonomy (NCBI): domain Eukaryota; kingdom Metazoa; phylum Chordata; class Mammalia; order Macroscelidea; family Macroscelididae; genus Elephantulus; species Elephantulus edwardii. Next base: position 2,038,618 of record NW_006400084.1, read on the forward strand.
AGTTAAAAAAACAGGACAGGAAAAAATACCACCAAAAGAATGAAACAGGTACATTATTTATCTTTAAGTAAATTTTCTGGTTCTTTGTCCAAAGCCTTCAATTTTGTCAAAATTGATCATTTCCCCAATATATCAATGCTTATTAATTATAAACTATTGATATGTTTAAGAAACAATCATTATAACCTTGCTATCAAAGAGTATGAAGACTTTTAAGAAGAATTGTAATTATCAAAATAGGGTAATGATGTAAATATTTTTAAATTAATTTTAATGAAAGTTTACAGAGACTTAAGATTTTCATTCATTCATTGTTGCACTTTTCTCCTTGCCCACCCCTCCTCCCTAATTTGCTCTTCTCTTTGAAAAGTAAGAGAAAAATTCTTTCATTGTTATACAATCCCTCCCCCCCAAGTCCACTCCACTGTGTAGCCTTCATTTTGGACTCCTGTCATGACAATAATCCATAATCATATATCCCTTTTAAATAGTTCTCTCCCTCATTTGTTTCAATGCAGTATACATTATTTATGCCATCTTTCTCAGTATTCCCACAACCCCAATGTCAGTCCCATTTTACAACAGCAACACTATGCAATATTTGTCCTTTTGTGACTGAGATATTTCACTCAGCATAGTGTCCTCCATGGTCACCCATTTTTTATAATATTTCATGAGTTCCTTGTTTTTCAATGCAGCATAGTATTCCATTGTGTGAATACACCAGAGCTTCTCTATCCATTCATTTGTTGATGGGTGCTTGGGTTGTTTCCAACTCTTTACTGTTGATAACCAAGCCACAATAAACATGGGTGTGCATATATTTGCTTGGGTGGCGGTTACATGATGTAAATTTTTAAGACATAGAATGCAGTTAATAACATTCATTGGAACTAAATATAGGGGGTAATGTTTTTGTTGCCATTAAGTTGCTTTATAGTGATACCTAAGTATAACAAAATGAAACCCCTCTCAATTCTTCTCCAAACTCCTAATCTCTGGATGTTTAATCTCATTGTTGACCATTGTTTTGTCAATCCATGTCTTTGAAGGTCTTAGACTTTCCTCTGGTCTTATATTTTACTAAGTATGTTTTGTTTAGGGCCTGCCCTGTCTTGGTTGATCACCTGTCCAAAGTATATGAGGCAAAAGTCCTCACTACTAGTAAATATTCTGTTTATATTTCTCCAAAGATAGATTTGTTTGTTCCTTTGGTAATCCTTGGTATATTCATTATTCTTCACTAGTAACAAAGGAACTCTGAAAAAACCTAGTGGTAAGAAGCTATGTTACAATCCCAAAGGTGTGGGGTTCTAATCTACCAGCTCCTTCTTAAGGCAATATCCTCCCATGTGATTAACTGTTTCTGAAAACCAATCAGTTCCTACTCAACAACACACACCATCACCATAATTAAAAAGCATCAATTTTTCTGATCTTCGTTATTCATTGACCATCTTCCACATGCAGGTAATGTAATTAAAAAGACAATTATTGAAAGCATTCAGGTGTACCTTGGTTTTCAACATTCTTGCTGTCTAGGCACTCAAAGAGATGTTTTGCATTAGATTTGTTTAATGAAACACAACAATTGATCTTTTGTGTACTGTTTGCATGGACATTGATTATGTTTGAGTAAAATGAAATACTATGGAATTCTCATTCTTGACAATGTTACTCATAATTTTTTAATGATACATACAATCAAGAAAATATAGTTAAACATCTTTCTGATGTTTTCTGCTTTCAGCCAAGATCTATATGATGTCCCATGATATCCCTCATTCCACAGCCTCTTATTCTAGCTTGACTTTCTAGTAGTTTCCTGTTGGTATACAGCTCCAATTGCTCTGTATTATCTTAAACAAGATTCTTCTTGCATGTGACAGTAATGATGATTTTATAATTTCTACAATCTGTTGAATCTACTTTATTTGAAATAAGCAAAATATTATTCAGTCCATTGACCAAATAGTTGTATTCTAATTTTCTTGTCATAAATTAGTGAGCACTTCTAGCATGCTGTTTGAGGGAGCTCAGATATCCTAGTGTGTAAAGTATTGAACTTCTCACCCAAAGGCTGGCAGTTAAAATCTACCAGCTTTTCTTTAGGAGAAAGATGGGCAATCTCCTTCTGTATGATTAATAGTCTGTGAAAACCAGCTGGAGGAGCAGCTATGAATTGCTTCCAAATCAATGGCAATGAGTGGCTGAGCATAGCATTGTGCTAGTTTTTTTGAAACACTTCAACTGATATTCTGTTGATTTCTGGATCTGTGCTTTCTGCCAATACCTTCACTGCAACTTGGACTTCTTCCTTCAGTACTGCTGGTTCTCAGTCAGACACTACTTCTTGAAATTATTATCAACGAATTGTTTTTGATTGAGTGACTGTGCAATATTGAGCCTATATCTCAGCTATGCTTGGAGAGCTAACAAATTATGGATCAGTGGTGGTGGAGGGAGAATGTTTTTTTCATATCCAAGGTGAAGAAGTTGACAAGAATAAGATGCTTTTTATCTAAATTTCATTTAGTCAAGAGGCTAAGAAAAGAATCTGATAAACTAGACTATATGAAGAATAATTTGGGATAAAGCTTGGAGGAACACTTATCAATAATCTGTGATACGCAAATAATATAACCTGACTTTCAATAAACTTGAAACCTTTACAGGTAAAGCCAAAAGACTACAACCTTCAGTTTAAATTATATTACTATAATTCAGTTTGAATTATACCTCAAAACTATGAAATTAAAAATCCTTAAAATTAGACCAATAGACGGAAGGAGGAATGGAGAAAAATTGAAGTTGTTAAGTATTTAATTTTACTCAGATTCACTATCAATGTCCATGAAAGCATCAGACAAAAACAAGTGACATATTGCAGTGAGAAAATCCAATGGACAGGTTATCTTCAAAGTGTTGAAGACTAAGGATACAATTTCAAAAGTTAATATGAACTTTCCAAATCATAATATTTTCAATTTTCTCATATGTCTTCCAAGACTGGGCAATGAAAAAGAAATATTAGGAAAGAATTGGTGTCCTTAAATAGTAGTGTGAAGAGTATTGAATGTATACATATAGTTGCTATAGGAGCTCTGGTGGCCTAGAGGTAAGAAGCTGTGCAGCAACCCCAAAGGCATGCAATTCAAATCTACCAGTCACTCTGTGGAACGAGACCAATCTCCTCCCGTGAAATTTATTGCCTATGAAAACCTGCTGGATGATAATCTGTGAGTTGGCTCAGAATTGATGGTACTCAGCAACAACAATAATTACCATGACTTAGAATGGACTCAATAGCAGTTTGGATGGGTTTTATTTGCCAGAAGAATGAACAAATCTGCCTTGGAAGTGCAGTCGGAATTTTTCTTAGAAATGAGCCTAGTGAGATCTTATGTGCCTTGGTCATACCATCAAGAGAGACAGATGCCTGGGAGAACATCAGTGAAAAATAAGACCTTTATTTAATGGTTTGGATTGACATGGTGTCTACGAAATCACAATAGTTAACAAAGATTATGAGTATGACGAAGGATCTTAAAGTGCTTTGCTCTATTGTACGTAAGGTTACATGTTATTGTTAGGTGCCGTTGAGTCAAGTATGACTCATAGCGACCCCATGAACAAGAGATCTGTTCTATCCTGTGCCATCACACACTTCTGACACACAAGAACCCATTGTGGCATTCATTGTGTCAATTAATCTGGTTGAAGGGTTTCCTCTCCTTTGTTAACCTTCCACCCTTCCTAGCATCATGTTCCTCTCCAAGGAAAAGTCCTTCCTAGCAACATGCTCAAAGTATAGGTTCACTATAAGTGGAAAATTACTTGCCAGAATCTAGCATCAGCAATAAATAGTTGATGCCTTTGAATTACAGTGTTGGCAAAGAGTACTGGATATACCAAGGACCACCAAAAGAATAAATGCTTGAAGGAAAAAGTGCAGCCGAAGTAAGAATGGTGAAATTTTGTCTCATTTACTTTGGGCATATTTTCAGTAGGAACCAGGTCTTAGAGAGAGCTATCATGCTGGGAAAGGTAAAGGGTTGGTAAAAGAGAAGAAGACTTTCATTGAGATGAATTGCTATAGGGATAATCACAATAGGCTTGAACTTGAAAGAGATCATCCAGATGGTGCAGGACAGGGCAAGGCTCATATCTGTTTTTCATAGGGTCACTATGAGTAGTGGTTGACTTAATGATACCTAACACCACCCTACCTACTACCAAAAACAACAAGACTAATAGGCTGGAAAAAGATGGAACAAGGTGAGAGGATGTGAATAAATTAGTTCAAAATTTATCACTGGCAAGAAAAACAACTCTCAACTGATTTCTCCTTCTGGATCAGTGGAAAGAATTTACTAAAAGTGGTGTTCTCCAGTTGAAAGTCAACACTTGCAACACCATGAAATGTTAACATGGTTTTTTGGATTAGTTTTTTTCTACACGATATCTCGAGGGAAGGCTTGCCCTGCTATTAGCTTTTTCTATATTAAATATTTGCTCTGCCTCGGTCATTTTATTTTAGGTTTATCATGAAGACACAGAAATCAAGCTGTTGGGCATTAAAATCTACACGAAACCCTGTGCTGTAGAGTAGATTCTCCATAGCCAGTTAGAAGAAGCTGTGCTTTGTACCATCAAACTAATCCAGGTGCTAATTTCTGGAACATGCCCTGCAAGCAGAGGTCATTATTGCTTTTTGAAACTTTGAATTCTGCCTTAGAGAACATGAGCTGTATTTATTGAGGAAACCATTTTTAGTGGTCAACATGGCATCTTGTTGGAGAATTAATGCCCTGTTTATATGCCAATCTGATTGCCTGGAAACATTTCCTGGTGCTCGTGCTGTTTAGCTGATAATCCACTTCAAGACACTGGGCAGCCGGCTGGAAACTGCAGTGGGTTCTATTTTCAGCACCTAAAATCAATGCCCTACTCTGGCAGCCTTGTCTGCTGCCTCATTATCCCCCCTGCCTGGTGAGCAGAGCTCAGCTTCCCTCTGTAGGAGATTAAAGCAAGTCAGGGAGTGTGATAAATGCTTTCAGTCATATCTGCTGTCATTTGAATAATACTAGGTGTCAGGAAGAAATACGTCCCTGGCTGGCTTTAACCAACTAAACTCTTTTGATACTCTCTCCTTAGTGTAATAAGAGGCAGCTACTTAGAAAATATCAACTATGTCCCAACCCCCAAAACAAACCAAACACAAAATAACCCACCCAAATGAAACCAAGCAAAACCAAAAACCCAAACCCAAACAAACAGAAAATTAAAAAAAATATTTGTTTGTATTATCAGGGTTGGCTAGAGGATTCTTTTTAGAAAGATGCTCTTATTATTTTTCCTGGTAAAATCCAGGATGGTGGTTAGGGTGGAGAGGGGTATGTCTTTCATTTATCTAAAGAGACAGTGGGTGACTCCATTTTGTCAGAATCCCCCAACTTCTAGGAACACCAGATCTCATCTTCTGATGACATATCTATATGCTTTTGACCTCGGTGAATATGCTTATCCATGCCTTCTTTTTCCTACTGACAAAATAGAAAAAAAAAAAGAGTTAGGAAAAAAAAATGGATAGTTGGATATTGAGTAATGGAGTAGTATGTAAAGCAGGAGGACAGATGGGATAGGTTCTGGTCTATGTCCAAGTCACAGGTTGTGACCACCCATGAGACTTCCTGTGAGTTCAGTCTGCTTTAAGCAACACTGAAACAGGTGAAATGGACCTTCAGTGCATCCAAGCTCAATTTTTAAAAAATCTATTTGCCCAAAAGTGCATATCCATCTACTTAGTCTGTTGGTAAGCAAATGTCCTCAGGTTCTTTCTCATTCCTCTCCACTGACACTAATAATTGCCGGCAAATCTGCTGAATCTGCTCTTAAAGTGATGTTCATGGCAAGACCCTTCATTGGGTTATAGAAGACTGTTACATCTTGAATATTGATTGTTCTCACCTGTCTGGTCCTTTTACATCTGTGAATGACTCCCAGAGGCACTGATAGTTGTTGTTGTTGTTGTTGTTTGATGTTGTCGAGTCGTAGACGACCCATAGCGACCCTATGAAAGAACAGCCTGAGCACTGTTCCTATATAGAGTTTTCAGAGGCAAGCCATTTCGGAAGTGGATGCTGCTCCTGCTTCCAGGCTTGATTTAGTCAGGAAGCTCCAGCCAACACTGTCCACCATGGGTGCCCATTACCACGATTGGCACATCACTGTCACAGATAGTAGGCATCTTGTATTCCAACTATCTGGTCTTCAAGTAACAAGCTCTAGACCTGTTATAATACTTGCTAGAAAACAGGCTTCCGTGGTAAAACAAACAAACAAACAAAAAAACCCTTTGATTTCTAGTTTTTAGTGATTTTGGTGGTGTAATTATTTCTATGACAACTGATTTCAGGCTACTGGTGGGAACTCACCACACAGCAAGATGGAAATAGATGTGTGTTAACAATTTCCATGAATCCTTGTCTTTTCCTTGCCTTTTGTAGGTGATTTATAAATACAGTTTGTGAATATTTTTTTTTCCTCAGAAGCAAGATAATGTGGTACTAATGTAAAGAGTAAGACCCTTAGTTCTGAATACTAGGTCTCCTCATTATCTATAAATTTAATTTTATGCATTGGGGCATTACATTTAACTTCACTAAATCTTAATTTTCTTGACTAAAAAGAAAGGTAATATTACTTTAATCTTAGATATAGTGTGAGAATAAAATTAAATATACAACATGAAATAACATAGATGGGTCAATGGCCCAATAAATATTTTTAGTTGTTGTTGTTTTGTGCCGTCAAGTCACCTGCAACTCATAGCGACCTTTTGTACAGTAGCCCTAAACCCTGCTCTGTACTGTGTCAATCTGTCTCTGACACACCTACCCCCATTACTCCAGTCACTGAATCAATCCACCTCATACAGGGTCTTCCTCTCCTGCTCTGTCCCTCCACCTTCCCCAAGCATGACGTCCTTCTCCAAGGACTGGTCCCTCCTTGAAACATGTCCAACGTATGTCAGATGAAGCTTCAGAATCCTTGCTTCCAAGTAGCAGCCTGGTTTAACCCTTTCTAGGATGAACTTGTTCATTTTCTTAGTAGTCCATGGGATATTCAATACTCATCTCCAACACCACAGATCAAAGCCATTAGTTCTCTTTCTATCCTCCCTAGTCATTGTCCAACTCTCTGACACCAAGCAAGTGATTGCAAAGACTATGGCCTGTATCAGGCACACCTTAGTTTCCAGAGTGACACCTCTGCTTTTCAGTACTTTGGGGAGGTCCCTAACAGCAGAATTTCCCATCACATCTTTTAATTTCCTGGCTGTTGATGCCAAGAGTGTTGACTGTGGTGTGAAGCAAACTAAAGCTGTGAACAATCTCAATCTTTCCACCATTCATCCTGATGCTGCCAATTGGCCCAGTGGTGAGAATCTTTATTTTCTTGACATTGGGCTTCAATCCATATTGAAGACTACAGACCTTTAGCTTCTGCAGCAAGTGCGTCAGGTCCTCCTCAGTTTCAGCAAGCAGGGTTGTGTCATCTGTAAAACGCAGATTATTGATGAATCTTTTACCAGTCCTGATGCCACACTTCTCCTCATATAGACCCGTCTTCTGGATAATCTGTTCTGCAGATAGGTTGAAAAGTATAGAAATAGGACACATCCGTGGCATACACCCTTCCCAATTTTGAACCAGGTAGTGTTTCCTCGTTCTGTTCTGATTACTGCCTCCTGGTCCAACTATAGGTTTCACATTGGCATGATCAAGTGTTCTTGGATTCCCATTCTCTTCAGAGTCAGCCACAATTTGTTATAATCCACACAGTCACACAGTCAAATGCCTTTGCATAATCAATGAAACATAGACAGACATTCTTCTGTTACTCCCTGCTTTCAGCCAAGATCCATCTAACATTAGCTGCAATATCCCCAGTATCACGGTCCCTTCTAAAGCCAGCCTCCCTCATTGTGGTTTTGATTTGCATCTCTCTTATTGCCAGTGATTTGGAGCATTTATTCATGTGTCTGTTTGCCATTTTAATATCTTCCTCTGTGAAAATTATTTCCATGTCTTTTGCCCATTTTGTAACTGCGATATCAGTTTTTTTTCTTGTAGAGGCCCAGGAGTGTTCTGTAAACTTTTGTTATAAGACTCTTGTGTGAGATGGTATTACCATACGTTTTTCCCAGTCTGTAGGTTTTCTTTTCATCATGTTGGAAAAAAGTTTTGATGTGCACAGAGATTTAATCTTTGGAAGGTCCCATGCATCAATTTTATCCTCCTCAGACTGTGCGTTTCTGGTTTTATTTGGCAGTCTCTTTATACCTTGGACTAGCGCTTCTAAGCTTGAGGTACCATCTCACAAGTGGCAAAGTTTAACAGGGCAGCAATAGATTTTGTAGAGGATGTGGTGAGAAAGGAATGCTTATGCATTGCTGGTGGGATTGTGAAATGGCGCAACCATTCTGGAAGGCAGTTTGGCACCTCCTCAAAAAGCTGAACATAGAAATTCCATATGACCCAGTTATTCCACTACTTGGAATATACCCTGAGAATATGAGAACTGAGGCACAAACTGAGATTTGTACACCAATCTTCATAGCAGCATTATTCAGCAAAGCAAGAACATGGAAATAGCTCAAATGTCCAATCACGAATGGATTGAGAAATTATGGTACATTCAGACAATGGAATACTATGCAGCACACAGGAGCAATAACTTTGTAAATTATTATCTAACTTGGGAGGGACTATAGAGCATTATTCTGAGTGAACTAACTCAGTCCCACAAGAATAAATATTGTATAAGACAGTTATTGTAGAATGAGTATAACGATTCAGGAGGAGTGGGAGAGGTTGGAAACAAAAGGATGTGGATGTGCAGGGGGAATAGAGGATTAATCATTGGGTTGCACAATTTGATGGGCGGGGAGTGAGAGAAATTGAATGAATTTGTTCAAATTTGTATTAGGATTTTGAACATATAATAGTAGAAAAAACACACTCAAAATTCAAATATGTTTATTGTAGACACATAGATTCTTAAGAAATGGAAAGAGCAATAAAAACTAACTCAGAACTGAGAAAAAAAAACACCCAAAAAACAAAAAACAACCCAGCCTACACTTCCAGTAGTTCTCTGTTAACTTACTCTTCCGGTCGTTTTTTGGATAATCTTCAGCAGAATCTTGCTCTATTGGGTCACCTTTATTTGAAATGGGAACAAATATAGATTTCTTCCAGGCAGTTGGCCAAGTGGCTGTACTCCAGATTTCTTAACATAACTTGGTGAGCACATCTAGGGCATGATATCTGTCATGCTTATTTAGTTCTGCATAATCCTCATTTTCTTTAAGAATTTCATCTTATGTTGATCAACATGTAATGTCCAAAGAAGTAACATTCATGAAATCAAGTGACATATTGCTTTGGGAAAATCTGCTGCAAAAGAACACTTGAAATTTTTAAAAGATCATACTTTGATGATAAAATGCTCCTGACCCAAGGGGGTATTTTGTTTGGTTTGGATTTGGGTTTGTTTGTTTTAAAGCTGGTGGTTTTTTTTTTGTGTGTGTGTGTTTTATTGATTTTTATAAAGACATTTTACTGTATATCATAATAAATTATGGGTAATATTGGGGGGAAAAAAGAGCCCATTGAGCAGATTTACCCAA